>NC_137456.1:4400000-5000000 GCF_964235325.1 Thermobia domestica
TTGTCCAAATTAAAAAGACCTCAACGATTTATCCCTCTACAAGCGAG
The DNA here is from genome assembly GCF_964235325.1 of Thermobia domestica. Taxonomy (NCBI): domain Eukaryota; kingdom Metazoa; phylum Arthropoda; class Insecta; order Zygentoma; family Lepismatidae; genus Thermobia; species Thermobia domestica. The sequence goes on from NC_137456.1 coordinate 4,400,048, forward strand.
GTTTTCGTCATTGTTTCCGTGGCGAAGTCGCAAGAACACGTGCCCAGCAATCATATGGTTGGTGGTTCGCGCTCAACCCGTGATACTTTTTTTTTTTTTTTTTAGTGTTTTTAGACACCTTAATGTAAACAAATTACGTATTTAGGCGATTTAACGTATTTTGGGGGAGTAATTTTGTGGTTCATTGGCGTTTCGTCGCATCTCCGCCGCTGGTGGTATAATTTTCAAAACGGAGGTTTGACTACCGCGGATCGTCACCGTGGGGTTGCCAATTTTTGGCGAGAAGTCGCTAGTTGCCCATCGATGGTCCACCGACGCTTACAGCATGGGAGAGACTCAGGGAAACGGTGATGTTGAGATGGACGTTAATGGTGGAATAATGAAAATGAGAGGAAACGAGAGAACCCCGAGAAAATCCCATGTACATGCCGTTTGTCCAATACAAAGCACGCTTGATACTTGCTGGGATCGAACCAGGAACCCCACATTAGTACTTTAGAGCAGTAGCGTAGCCAGGATGTGTGTTTGGGGGGGGGGGGGCCAAGTGCTGTTATAGGTACATATAGAAAAATTACAAACAAAAAAATATATAAACATAAAAATATATAAAAAATTACAAACATCAAAGTACCAAAGTACATTGTCGGACCTCTTTGGGGGGGGGGGCCGGCCCCTCCGGGCCCCCCCTTCCCTACGCCACTGCTTTAGAGTATGACGCCTGAGTAAATATGTTTCTTAGACATTAAACTTTCTTTGTGAATTAATAAAGTTATTTCACCCGTTAATTTTCCAAATTAGTGGCACCCAGATTTTCAATCTGCACTAATATAAACAATGATATACTCACACCAACTGTAGGCAGTGAAAGAAAACCACTTGAAGAAGTTTCACTCGCACGCGTTGATCAAGTATTCATTTACACTGTACAATAATATGAAGGTAACCATATTTTTCAATCACTAATTCACTTGACAGGTACTCAAACAAGTTATTTCAATTCTGTAATCTTTGTGTGAGGTTGTTTGTATTTATATACAGAAAGATACTTCCTACCAAGGAGTCATTCTTATATACCTTTTTATTTTCTTTCGTCACCAGCTCTTGCGACTGGATTGACCACTCCTTCATTATCCAGTGACCTATAACCACGGCTTCTGATCCGCTTGGAAAGTTGTTTTTAGAAGGGTTTTATTAATCCCTAACAACATCTCTCCATCATAAAGCATTATATACGCTTCTGAATTCTTTGTTGATTCTGTCAACAATCGATTTTCCTTTCTTTCTGATTGGTGGTTTTAAAAGCTTTTAAAAGAAATCACTCTTTTATAAATGTCATCCAAGACTAAAGGAAAATAAATACAAAATCAGCTTCTGTAATTCAGGGTTTCCCAACCTGGAGGTCGCGACCTCCTAGGGGTCCAGAAGATAAGCGGAAGAGAAGAATATGATTAAAATCTAACACCGGAAAAAATTTAAAATATTATTTTGAATTTTGTTCTGATAGGCATATTTTAATTTTTTTTATACATACTGTTAAGAACAACAAAAAATAGATCTACTAAACATTTTCATTTCAACCAGTAGCGTAGCCAGGATGTGTGTTTGGGGGGGGGGGGGCAAGTACTGTTATAGGTACATCTAGAAAAATTAGAAACAAAAAATATATAAACATAAAAATATATTAAAAATTACAAACATTAAAGTACCAAAGTACATTGTCGGATCTCTTTGGGGGGCCCGGCCCCTCTGGCCCCCCTTCCCTACGCCAATGATTTCAACAGAAGCAGAGTTGTTTAAAAGGGGTACGATATGAAACTAATGAGAACTGCTTATTGAAATACCAGAAAAATACAAATGCAACAAAACCTACATACTGAAATAGCCTATAACTAAAATTGAAAACACTAATTCGCTCGCTATAGCTGTGTTGCGTTTGTTGATAAATCAACAATGGACAAATTATTCTGTTTGCAATAAAAGAGATTTTGTTTAGAATTCTTTGTTGTTCTTTGTAGAATCTTACACGTATGTGTGTGAGCAAATAGTCTTTCTTCTAGCAAGCTGGCCACAATAAAGGTATATCTTTGGTGTGGGGTTTTATTTGTTTCCTAAATTTTAAATGTAAACAAGTGGCTTTAACAGTTTTTGGTGATACTGAACAACAGATACACAACAATGCACCAAATTCACAATAACATGAGGTAACTCAAAGTGGCGGTTTCTCGAAAATTAAAATCTCAATAACTTTTTAAACAACTGTCCAAGGTTTTTTAAAAAACAAAAATTAGAAATCACTTTATTTTTTTTTATCATATGACCCAAAATTAAGGATGTTATGAAGTTTTAAAATTTTCAAACGGCCTCCATTTTGAAAACATTATGACGGATCGGATTTGATATTTGTAATATGAATGAATTGACCAAATTTTAGTTTTAATCCATTCGCTTTTAGGGAAGTTACTGTATCCACTATATACAAGAAATGGATTCTACTATCTTTGGAATACATGGATATCGTGAGATATCCGCAATAGGTATATTAAAAATCCCAAACAAGCTTATCACAAATCAGAAATTGTAAGGGGTTCGCTGACAAGGGATGTGATAAAATGGGGTCGTGATATGAATTAGATTGAGAACCACTGGTCTAACTCATTCATCATTTAATACAAAAATTTGCGCTGAAGTGCATCCAGGAGGAGTTTATCATTTTAAAATTTACAAAATGGGACGATTTTCAACAAACGATTTTTATTTATTATTATTATTATTATTATTATTATTATTATTATTATTATTATTATTATTATTATTATTATTATTATTTGCATATTTTTCGTTACTCCTGATTTTTATACCCCGGGCAGGGACTTGAACGAAATCGTAGACTCTCACGTTGGGAGCCCTGGTGACCTTCCTAATCATCACAGAGTACTGATTTATTCCTCGTTGGAAAGCTTATGGAACACTGATTCCAGTGAGGTAACACTTATGCGATTCCTGCCTTATTCGTAGAAGAAGAAAAAGAAAAATCATTAGTGAAAAAATAGAATTTGGGAAACCTTGGCAACCCTTACAGCCACTCTATGCTGACAAAATGAAGCTAATGTGTAGGCAATACACTTGTGGACAATAATATTTTTAAAAATTTGTAGCCATTGCTGCAATAGAAAGCGAGATAAAAAGTAAGTACAAAATTTCTATAAAAACACCCTGTATACAGGGTGTTCATTTATTATAGCGAAAATTCACTTGTGAAATCCTCACACCTAAAAAATAAAAAAAAGTCCATATTGTAACCACACTAGAAGAGTAGAAAATGATCAATTATTTAATTATATTTTGGTTTAAAATTGTATTAAAACAAAATCAAGTTTTGGATTTGAAAGAGAATAAGGAAAAATGTAAACAGTAACATGTGGTAAACTATTGCACATGGATTTGTTATTGTTTTGATATAACACCGTCCAGACACAAGTCTGCAATATGTTGTAAATAGAGAATTGAGAAAAAGATGAACTAAGCATAAAATTAAGAAAGATATTTTGTAAAATCAGCTTGTCAACAAAAGACACAATTTAGGATATGACATAATATGCAGATTTGCAGAAATAATTGTCTGAGAATTTCGGCCATGGTATGACAATGGAGAAAATGAGAGTTTTCCAATAGCTGAGGTAACTGACGTCGATCCAGATATGAGATGACAAATTCCATCGTCTTGAGCACCATGATAAAAACCAAATCTTTTGTTGAATGTGGATCAGAAGTCGGAGTTCAGAAGTTGAGATTAGAAGTCGGAGACCGTCGCAAGTAGTTGGCTTGTAGTCGGCAAGCCGTGAACGAGCCGAACACTCTACGTACTCGAGAGACATTCCAATGGTTATTATTAAGTTCCACGAACACCAGCTGTAAACTATACGTTGGACGTTCCAGTTTCGATTCCAGAAGGTGGTCCAGCTCATTGTCAGAGTTCCAGCCTAAGATCAGCTACAGGTATGTGTTCCTCAGCTATATTGTTGCCTATGGCTAAATACTCAGAAGTTTTGAATACTGCGATCTGAGAGTGTTATGTCATATTTATTCCTTACACGTTCTTGACTAATTTGAATTGAATTGAATTGATTTTGAGTTTAACGTCCCTTTTCAGCAGCGAGGCTATATGAGACGTGGTCCTACTGATTAACGTGGAATCCGAACCACATGAGCTCCCGCCGGGAATCGAACATGACTAATTTGAATACACGAATTCATCTAATATATTGGAGTGTTAATTATTCAATCACCCTCTCGTAAACTAATATAAGAATTCGAATCAAAACCTATTCATTTCAGATAACGAGTAGAAGCGACATTCTCGCATCACAAAGCAAAAACATCCCCGAATTGAAGGCACGATGCGAGCAAGTTGTTAATATGAACACAAGGCGAAAAACGCGTTGTTTCAAAGTTACAGGATGCCGAAGTCTAGAAAAGTGTAACTTTGAGTCTGCCTAGCTCGAAAACTATGAGAGATATCAACGGCGGTTAAAGACATATTAGAGGAACTAGTACGCTGTTTATCTAAATAACCACGTTTCAGAGTTGAGACGTCTCGGCGCAACGGATTTTATAGAGGAAGCTGCGTTATACGTTCTGCTCTTCCACCTCTGTCTCTGAAATCATATGCGCTGGTACAACCCAACTCTGAAATATGGTTATGTAGATAGACAGTGTACTAGTTCCTCTAATATGTGTTTAACCGCCGTTGATATCTCCCATAGTTTTCAAGCTAGACAGACTCAAAGTTACAATTTTCTAGACTTCGGCATCCCGTAACTTTGAAACAACGCGTTTTTCGCCCTATGTTCATATGGACTTTTTTTTTTTTTTTTTTTTTTTTTTTTTTTAGGTGTAAGGATATTTTCACCAGTGGATTTTGGCTACATAATAAATGCATACGCTGTATTAAAAAAAAAAAATATATGCGAGAAGAACAATTCATTGAATTTGACATTCGCTCCGCTCCCCGACCATAGTACCACATTAAATGCACAGATTTTTTTCATTATTGTGCGTAGAAAATACACAAATAAGAATTATGCTTCTGGGGTGTTCTAGACCACTCAGTGAAAAGATGATAACTTATAGGGAACAGTCCAGAAAATAAATGTAATTTACGCCAAAAAAAAAAAAAAAAAAAAAACTTTAGACAAAAAATTGGCCAAATGTAACTCTCCCCTACTCCGTTCCCCAAAATAGTCAAAGGTGCACACAATCCGTATGCAATATTTCAATCTGGTATCTTGAAAACTAAGGACGTGAAAATTTTATGAAATTTTCCTTAAGAGTCTTCATCCCGGCGAAATTAAAATACCGCTAATTTTACAGTAATTATGTGATATATTCAAATAGATAAAAGATAATTGAAATATGGAACAAGAGCGCCCTAGACAATATTATTTTTCGTGAAGTACCATTATCACAAGTCACCTAGTGGCTTTCTGTTTTCAGCTGTTTAGAAACGCGAAAATAAATGCCGATTTTCAAACTGGCTCGAAATCGAAAGGAGACAAGTGAGTCGTAATAACGGTTTCTCATGTAAAATAATATTGTCTAGGGCGCTCTTGTTCTACATTTCGATTATCTTTTATCTATTTGAAGATATCACATAATTACTGTAAAATTATAGCGGTATTTTAATTTCATGCTCCTCCGCCCCCACTTGGCGCCACCAAGTTGGCCATCCGGTTCCAAAACGCATCTTGGGTGTTCTTTGGTCCATGATTGACTTGACTAATAAAAGACCGGCTTAGATACCTGTTATAGAACCTAAATAAGCGGTCAAAGACAACACTACGTCATGGTAACGAAAGTTACCATAAATCCTAAAAGGGCTAAAATTCCTGGATTCCACTTTTCTAATTTGATTTTATCCTCACACTAGTCAGTTTCACAGTAACGAATTAAAATTTGTAAGTTAAAAATTGCCCAAAAAGTTTGAAACACAAGTTTAGTTTGTCTCATATACCAAGTCATCTTTGTAATGATCATAATTAATTCTTTGAAGAAAGATTTGAACCCTCTTTCTCCCATAGGATATGCATTTTTAAAAAATCCTTTCTTGTAATTTGTTTTCATGGAAACATAGTGTTCTGTTCAAATTTTATGTTCATAGCTATAGTATTAGTTTGGCTTTTATGTTGATGGCTGATAGATATGAAAGGCAAACATTCTAAACAGCGTCAACACACAATAATTTCGAACTTCCCAAATGCAATAATTAGTGCAATGCTGATCATTGGCACAGCCAGAATTAGATTTCTGGGCTTTCGGCACCTATGGCCATGTTAGCTCATCACATATGGAAGATGAAGTCCCTCAGAGATCACACTGCCTGGGGAATTGGAGAGGAATTAAGTGGCCTGTTGCAAAATTAAAATTCCGCTAATTTTACAGTAATTATGTGATATCTTCAAAAAGATAAAAGATACCGTAATCGAAATGTGGAACAAGAGCGCCCTAGACAATATTATTTTGCATGAAGTACCCTTATCACTAGGCACCTAGTAGCTTTCTGTTTGCAGTTATTTAGAAACGCGAAAATAAATGCCGATTTTCTAGATGGCTGGAAATCGAAAGGAGATAAGTGAATCGTGATAACGGTATCTCACGTAAAACAATATTGTCTAGAGAGATCTTGTTCCACTTTTCGATTATCTTTTATCTATTTGAAGATATCACATAATTACTGTAAAATTAGCGGTATTTTAATTTCGCAGTGATGAAATGTGAAACAGGAAAACATCACTCAGAGTAGTTGGCCTGAAAAAGCTTTTACACTTTTTTGATCGAGTGTCCTCACCGAGAATTGAACCCAGGACCTTTCGTACCAAAGGCGAGACTATGCTACGCTGGGCCACACAACTGTCTGAAGGTACGTTTAAAAATAGTTCAATGATTCTAGAAATAATGGTGGATAAAACTACAATTCATAGATCTACAAGTTGACGAGGAAATTATTATTATTATTATTATTATTATTATTATTATTATTATTATTATTATTATTATTATTATTATTATTATTATTATTATTATTGGATCAAAAAGATCCAATTTATTTCAATCAAAAATTTTCTTGTACGCCTCAGATCTGGGGAACTACATACAGTGTAGCCAAACACAAACTATCACTTAAGTTATTATGATGTGCTTATTTCGTACAAAATACTAAAACTCGATTTAGGAGCCGTTCAAAAATTTTGTGGCCCCTGATCCAAAAAGTCCAATATATTTTAATCAAAAATTTTCGTGTACGCCTTAGATCAGGAGAACTACATACAGTGTAACATAACTCAAGTGCTTATTCAATAGAAAATATGAACACTCGATTTAGGAGCCGTTCAAAAATTTTGTGGGTCGTGATTCAAGATCCAATACCTTTCAATAAAAAGTTTTCTTGTATGTCTAATATTTGGAGAACTACTTATAGTGTAGCCAAAAGTCTAATATTTGGAGAACTATTTATAGTGTAGCCAAAAGTCTAATATTTGGAGAACTATTTATAGTGTAGCTAAAAGTCTAATATTTGGAGAACTACTTATAGTGTAGCCAAAAGTCTAATATTTGGAGAACTATTTATAGTGTAGCCAAAAGTCTAATATTTGGAGAACTATTTATAGTGTAGCCAAAAGTCTAATATTTGGAGAACTATTTATAGTGTAGCCAAAAGTCTAATATTTGGAGAACTATTTATAGTGTAGCCAAAAGTCTAATATTTGGAGAACTACTTATAGTGTAGCCAAAAGTCTAATATTTGGAGAACTACTTATAGTGTAGCCAAAAGTCTAATATTTGGAGAACTACTTATAGTGTAGCCAAAAGTCTAATATTTGGAGAACTATTTATAGTGTAGCCAAAAGTCTAATATTTGGAGAGCTACTTATAGTGTAGCCAAAAGTCTAATATTTGGAGAGCTACTTATAGTGTAGCCAAAAGTCTAATATTTGGAGAGCTACTTATAGTGTAGCCAAAAGTCTAATACTTGGAGAACTACTTATAGTGTAGCCAAAAGTCTAATATTTGGAGAACTACTTATAGTGTAGCCAAACTCAAACTCTCCCTGAAGTCAGTATGATGTGCTTATTCCGTAGAAAATACGAAAACTCGAATTAGGGTCCGTTCAAAATTTTTGTGGCCCCCTGATTCATAAACTAATTCTTGGCCAAGATCGCAATCTTTTGATATATTGTTTGGGGGGTTGGATTATTCCTAAAATTCTTGGTAGTTAGACAGAAGTACTTTATTAAGAAATACTACATGTCTTCAATGCTAGTTTTCCAGCGTAAACTAGTTGTCATGCTAACACAAATAATAACAAATAGAGAAAAACTTTGCTCATGATATAACGTTAAAAAAAATATCTCTTTTATAGTAATTCTGCTTTTAATAACTCCTTGGTTCATCCAGAACTTACGGTTCCTTCTTCTCTTAAACTAGCCCTATCCCCCTATTCTAGTTCATCTCCCTATTCTAGTAATCCTTTTGTAAATGTAACAAAAATACTGATATCAATTGTCACAATAAAATTCTTCAACGAATTACACAAATGTTTTCAAGTTCATGAAAATACCATAAAGGAGCGAACTCAAACATTTATTAACAAAGAAGCGGATTTTCATGCGAGCGTCGGCTGCGATGTGGCAATTTCTTTAGTCGTCTCTAAATCGTGTGGCAGAGATATAGTCACTAACTGTGTCATATATTTGACTTCTTGCAGAAGGAAAGAAGCGAAGAAGGTACTCCCAGTGGCGTCTGTGGATCGACACAATTATACACAGTGTTCTAGCTCTGTAAGAATAACAGAAAGGCGTTGTTACGTACAAACCTTGCTGTAGACCAAACATTGCATTCTGTTCCAAAACGTCTTTTTTTATGGAATTCAATCGATTATCTCGTACTAAAACCTCAACTTCTCCGCTGTGAATAAAGTATACAGTCTCTGTCATATCACCTTCAAATACAATAAAATTTTCCGGGAAGTAAGAAGTGACGATACAATGCGTCGCAATCTGACGCACACAGTCGACATGAGCCGAGGAGAATCCTAATGTGTATTTTAAATGATTATGATAGGCATGTTCTTTGAACTGGTTAAGTAGTGGTCGAGGAGCGTACTTGATTAGCTCTGGAATATGATCCCCTTTATTCGATTCCCAGAGATAATTAACATAATGCCACGCCTTGTTCACTAGCGAGGAAGACAAATTATGGTTTTTACAATAAGTCATTAATACATCTACTTTGTCAAAGAACTGAGAGCGAATGACATGCGTTCTTTGCGTCAATGAAATAAGCTCACCCAGTATCATTGGTTGAAACAACATGCCTAATAATATGAGAATATTAACTAACATAATGGAGAAATCACTTCGATGTACTCCTAGACTCCAACCCGTATGAGTAACGAAACCCGCTACTTCTTGCAAATGGTGGAAGTACATCTGCATGGATTGTTTTCCTCCTTTACAAATGCCTTTGTTACACTCTCTGAAACACCAAATGGACGTAAGTATCAACATGGTTATTGATATGCCAACGGCAATGTAGGCCACTCGTGTGAGAACAACCTTGCCATGCAACTCGCTGCTGAGTAGTCGTAAGTAGTTTAAGGTCACCCAAATCCTCAAACAGCGATTAAGTTGCAACCAATTAACATAAGGCAATCTTTCTCCGATATCCTGGTACAGAGCAAAATGCTCTATTGGGTAAGTAGACACTAAATCGAGAATCAAACCAGAAGGCATTTTGATATATCTCAGCGCAATTCTTATCCTATCAGTGACATAGGCTCCTTCCTCGTCCTCATAAGGCGTATAAAACTCAAAAATAATTTTCACAACATAAAAAGCATCAAGTAAGTATGTAATTCCAAGCAGTACGATGGTCGAATCAATGACTGACCATTTATAAAGGACGAGAACAGAACTAGCGAATGGTATGACGGTGAACAAAAAAATGTCTTTGAACTTCCTTAGTTTTTTAAAACGATGTCTTTTAGATTTGGTAACCTCTAGCTTCGAGCTGTCTTGAGATATTGTGCTGCCAGATCTGTTGCTCCTTGTTTCTGAACCTGTCATACTAGTCCCCGATGAACCTGTCACACTGGTTCTAGTGGAACTACCTAGAGAAACAGTTTCAAAACCCTCGTCCTCAGCTTCAATGTATCCAATGTTGTCAGAACATAAAGCATTGAACTTCTTGTGCACTTCAGGATACTCTTTTAACACCGCAAATAAATCAGTTGGCGGCAACATGATTAGGATAACATTTTTGTGTGCAGATGCACCTATGGTTGATCGCGTGGACGGAATATTTGTTATATTTCCAAACATATCTCCTTTTGATAGAAAGGCTACTATTTGTTCATCTGCATTAACAATGGCTACTTCTCCCTTCCGAATAATGTACATGTATTCTACTATGTCATTCACTTGAATGATATGTGATTTCCTTGCGAATATGCACTCCTCTGCAATGGAACCTATATGTTGATAAAACGATGGTTCCAGACCTCTAAAGATGGGTACTTTTTTAAGGTATTCTTTATACAGCCAACAAGTCAAATCGTCTTTCAATTTAGGATGAAAATTTTTAAATGCTTCAGTAGGACGTCTTGATAAATCGAAGTTTTGTCTTGATTTCCATGTATTTTCTAATGAATGAATAATCCTCTTATGTAAATTGATGGAAATATTTTCGCTGCTTAGGAAATTGTCCAACTGTTTCATCTTTCTCTGGTACACGTTCAATTTAATGTCAGCAACTGTGCGTACATTAGTTATTCTGGCAAATATGAAGGACTTCAAGAAGTAAGCAAAGAAAGAAAGAATCACAAATAATACTAGCTCTACTTTATTTTGTGGGTTAACATTACCTGTACCGACTCCGGTTAGAGCTGATGTTAGCCAGTGCCACGCCAGTAGTTGTGTTTGTAATGGATCAAACGTCCTGTCAATCTTTACCGTAGCGAACCACGAGCTACTTTGTGCAAACATAATATATTTCCCGCTTCTGAAACTGGTTACAGACATGGTTTGGTTAAACGATTCACTGTGATTTGTACGTATTTCCCTGGGAGAAGGATGAGGTTGTTGACAGATAGTCACCGTTGATACAACAGCAATGCCAGATAAAGTGTTGATTGCTATTAACAATAGTGATACTACTATCATAAATCTTACTACTACAGTTTTGGTGAAGTACGACTCCAACATGTTACTAAGTTGCACAAATCTATACACCTGAACAACTCTATTAAACTTTCCTATGCTAGCTTTTGCGTTAACACATTGTAATCCATTAATTTGTACAGTTGCAGAAAAGAAATACTGACATGGAAAGCAGCCGATCAGATCAGTTATGAAACTGTGAGTCAGATAATACTTTGCTGTCCTGATGGGATGCGTTACACAAATTCCTCGTTGATCGTAGTAGCCGATGTGTAATCTTACGTAGAGGTCTATATAAGCAGTAACATCTAAAAACGTACCAAAATGTTCCAGTTCAGGAAGCTGTAGATAGAATGCATGCATACCCGGAAATACTAAGGTACTCATAAAAGCGAATAAAGAGCGGAAGCATTCCCAAATTACAACCGCGTGACCAGAAGGAAGCAAAGTTATTGGTAATAACAGATATCGTATAAAGGAAAAATATTTTAAGTTATTAAATGGGTTCATATAGTAAGAATCCTTCCTTGTGTTAACAACAGATGCTCGAATTTTTTCGCGGAAACTTCTCTTCTCATCATCCATAAGAACTTCTAAATTTTGTCCAGTGTCTTGTTCGAATATGTCCTCCAATTCTTCCAAATCTAACAAATCTGTTATTGCAATACGAAATTCCTCAGCAACGCTGGGAAACACATACCGAATTTTCCGTAACTGGTCCTTGTTGATTACTATGACTTCACAGTGAGATGCTGTAGTTACAGAAGTCAGTTGAGGAAGTCGAAGCATAGTCTCTACAACTCCGACGCAAGTTCCAGGGCCAATCAATCTTTCTGTTGTCTCGGGGGAATTCTCAAATTGCCCCATCTCAATATCCTCTTCAACAGAGGTGGTCTTTGCTTCGTAAAAAGTTACTTTGCAAAAGCCTTGTTGAATAATATAAATCTCATCACTAAGTTCTCCTTTACTGATTAGCACCGCGTGTGGAGGAACTATATATTGTTGAACAATGTTTGCTATAAATTGGATAAAGTCAATTTTACATTCGCTGAACAGAGGAACTTTTTGTAAAGTAGCTATTAATGTCTGATATCTTATTTCATCTTGCATATCCTGTGCCAGGTCAGATAAAATGGGTGTCTTACTCATATAGATGATTCCTTCATCAAACTTCTTTTGGCAATTCAGATAATTAATGGTTCTTTTCTGCAAATTTTTGGGAAATTCTTTAGCCTTTAGAAATGAAAGTAAATTGGTAACAAAACCTTGAAAACGATTCCGTTGACTATTTCCAAGCACATCATTAGCAATCAAATTGGCAGTAAAAAAGCTGAAGGAGATTAACCCCACGGAGGCCACGATGGCCACCATCCTCATTTCGGTCATTGTAAGAGGAACAATGTCTCCGCTTCCAGACAACGTAAATATTTCGGAAGCAAAGTAAAGTGATGTTATGAATGGGTAATTGTGACGATTGCCTATTCCTGAACGTGTTTCCTCATACGCCAATTGATAAAACCAGCCTCCTGGAATGCAAACATGTTCCGGACATGATATCATATACAAAGCACAGGCCAACCAAAACATGACAAGGGAAGTATATAGTATATATTTGATATTTTCAAAGTGTGTCAAACTGGCAAACATGTGTTTTTCAAAGTAGCTAATCAAATAGTGGATTTTCCATACTTTGAATAATCTGTTTAATTTTATAAGATCACTTAATAGCGATTTCCGATACTTTGGAAGTAAAGGCAAAATCAATTGTGTTGGTACGGCGGCCACAATATCTAACAAAAAAGTGAAGTGTGTCAGCTTAGTGAGGAAGATATCCCAAACATCAGTAATATAATCGTCTTTGTGTTTAATAGCTGTGCACACATTTATTAAAATATCTAAAATGAAGAATACGTCAATCAAACCAAAGCTTACTTTCAGGAAATCAGGCATTGAATCTTTAAATGTAATATAGTAAGGGTACAGGGTTGACACGATAACGACTAATATCGTTATAAGCACGTCCCAACACAAAACAAAACTTGACTCCGGTTTTAATATAAAGGGAAACGACGTTGTTAAGCATATTGCGTCAATATGTAAGGCTATATCCTGTGCTATCACGTACTTATCAAGGTGTTGAGATGTGAAGTGTAAGTTAGCCTTTCTCAGATGTTTGAATTTGTTTTGTTCTCCTTGGCCTGAGTAGTATTTCAGAGCCATTTTTAGCCATTTAATTGGCGACAGTTCATCCTCTTCGTTGTCTTCGTAATCTTTTAGTTTTGCATTGAATAGTCGACCGTTCCTGTACAAACCTCTCACGTACGAGTGGATCTTCGACAGCTCATCAGGAAAACGACTCATGACTTTGTACAAAGATTGTTTATCTAATGTGAATACTTCACAATACGTAACACATCGAACTATATTTCTGTTTGGGAAACTGGTCACCAGAGAAGCTTCTCCTAGGAGAGTTCCCCCAGAAAAGGTTAAAAGAGGAGTTTCGTCGTCTTCTTCCGAAAGAATTTGAACAATTCCTGAAGATATGTAGCACATTCTGTGTTTATTAGTACCTCTGTGATACAGGATATCTCCAGCAAGGTAAGAACTGGATCTCATGTGTAAAGCCAACTCGCTTAATACGTTTGTATTAATGTTCTTGAACATATGAGAGTGATAAAATGCATCCCAAAAGATATCCAAATGCATTTCACGTTGCAAAGAATCAGGCAGCGATTGTAATAATTCAGCTTCTTTTACACCTCGTTTTACGTCCCAGAAAGTGTTATAGAAATTAGTTACCTCGTTAATTGTCCTTCTGCTTATGTTATTCGTTTGCATATGGTTTTTGAATGCTGTTAGCCGCTGAAGAAAGGTAAAGTATCGCTTCCAGCTTTGTATTATGAAAGTACACAAAGTTCCCATAAAAAAACAGAGAAAAAATAGCAACCCAACGAGAGATAGGATACTAGTTATCACGGTCTCAAAAGGATAATACGTGCCAATGACATCACCCAGTCCAACATGGGTAAGGACTTGAACAACATAGTATAAAGAGAGCACATACCAGGTAAAAGTTTCTGTATTTTCATCAAGAGTCATACTCTTCGTGCGCAAATTATACATCCAATTGTTTGGGTCATTTATATCACCTTGGGCATAAAAAATGCCTGCCAGAGCATGTATAAGCAAAAAATAAAGAAATATCAGCTGTACAAGAAGAAATAATTTCAAATGCTTGGTTCGAGTAGTGTTGAAGAAAACGATCACTCGATACACCCTCAATCCTCGATTACTCATGCACCAATGATATTTACGGTAACTAAAATTTTCTCCAGAAAACAGGAAGTATAACAGATAAAGAGGAATTAATGAAATGATATCGATAAACAGTGCTAACACAGATCTTGGCACATGCATCCTTCGTTTTCTTACGTTTGGCTTATTACGGTGATAAAACGCTAGAATGACATCAGCTAAGTAAATGAGATCGCATACAATTAAGATTAGTATGTTTGTTCCTTCGTTATATTCATGAAAAAACATATCATAAATATAAACAACAACTGTAAGATATCCCGTAATAAGCAACAAAAGCTTCCAAGGTATAGTAAACTGAACGAATAATACCTTTCTCCATCCCAAATCATCGCTTTGAATTTCATCTATTTCGTCCACCGCAATATCATACTGTTCCCGCGAACGATTTGCAATGGTATAAACTGATTGTTTTCTTATGGACATTTTTGAATTAACTTAATTATGTATTTTGGTCAACAATTTCGACATATTGATTCGGTAACTATGTCGAACATATAAAGATTTCATATATGTGTCAGTTCTTTTTCTTTCTTAGCACCAATTGATGTTTTATATTTTCAGGTGCAAACTTAACTTCCAGTCATCTAAATCAATGAGTTTTGTTACAAATAATCGTCTTGAAACGCAACTATAGTAATCGCGACGACTCGTGAGGCCTGAGCTCCATACCAATCATAGAACTGCTTTACCTCACATGTAGAGTGCGTTTGTTTTTTTCTTGGCACGCTTCCCGCCTAAAAGATGGATCTATCTGCAACACATTGTTGTCACTCCACAGTTAAGTTGAAAGTTACAATATGCTAGGAAGCACAGCAAAACTACGCTACGCTACTCACAAATCACTCTAACTGTAACACACTTGTTTGCATGTGGCATCTAAGCACTTCAGATACCCGCCAAATAGCAATGACTTCATTTGATAGGCTGGCTGACAACTAACGTCACCTACACAACACTGACGTCTATTGGATTAAAACGTTCCCGTGAGTGCTAATAGAAAATACTTTAAAGGCAAACTAAGTGCACTGGCGGGAAGTGTGTCAAGATGAAACAAACGTACTCTAGAGCATCGGAAGAATTAGATTCGTGGAGCGGCCTTCCAAACGGGAAACAACAGAAGTACACCAACGACATGATGAACGAGCGCCAAAAAAAGAAAAAAAACAACATCACTTAAAGAGCTATAACATGAACACTATCAATTATCCGAATTAAACGATAATAATAATAATAATAATAATAATAATAATAATAATAATAATAATAATAATAATAATAATAATAATAATAAAACAGCAACAGCAATAAACAAAACGGAACGGCAATCCGACAACACTGCACCCATGTGTTCTTCGTATAGCGCGAGAGACAGCACTGGCAACATTTCATGGATGGGGGTTGACTATCGAGACATACCATTACGTTCTATTGGGTGCTGAAATTTGGTAGATCTAGGTCAAGCTTCACGATTCCTTGCGACTACTATAGTAGCAGCATCACATGTACACCACGTGAAGGAATTTGGTCTCTATGGCGTAATTATTTTCTGAATTAATATTGAAACCACTAGTAATAGTAGATTTATACCATTTATAGTAGAGATATTAGAGTGGAGATGTTATATATTCTTGTGAAGCTTAATCGATTGTAGAAAACCACTTTTCGTTATCTATGGTTATTTTCACTCTGTAGCGATCACCGTCAATATCGGAATTGGTTGATTTCTGCCACTTCTGGTTTTAATAGAGAAATTTGAGTGAAGATAGAATACATTCTTGACATACTTGATTAATTACGTAAGATAGCTTCTTTCTACCTATTACGGTTTTTATACTAAGCGATTGACATCTACCATTTCCGGTTTGAATTGAAAAGAGGGTTGCCTTTTCTTAGGCTATGTTCAAAAGTGCGAAGTACACACTTCGTGTATGCAAGCTCGATTATAGTGCACACTAGATAGCGTACACTTTGTCAAATTAAATTTTGATCCGTACTTCGTTTCAGCACTTCATCGCGGTAAAACGAGAAACATTGATAAGAAAAGAAGGGAGAATTTCGTGTGCTGAAATTAAAAAAAAAAAAAAAAAAAAATCGGATGGATGACTTTCCGGTTATATTAAATATAAAAGTATCGTACAGATTGACAATATGGGGCAACTATAAAATGACTTACATTTTTTTTCATGTACGCCAACAAACTTCAGCTTTGCTGTACCTGCAAATATTTTTCATTTCGGATCCCTCACGCGCAGATAAACAAGAACGAAGCAGAAGGGTAATGACTATATACATATTTGTGTTTTGCTCATAATAAATTCCTAAAAGCATAAAAAACCACCAAACTGTTGGCTATGTTCAATTATGGCTCGTGCGAGGAAATATTTCTTAACCCACCAAGAGGAGAATAGTATTCGGGGTTAGGGTGCCGATGACACTGCTGCAGGCGCTGTTTATAAGCAATGTGACTTAACTTCTTAGTCCTTAAAAGTTAATTAGGAAATTCATTGCAAACGAAAGCAGGCAACTTGCAAGAGCGTTAGGACACTGAACGTACTGAGGGGGTGGGGACGCGGTGGCTCAGTGGTAGAGCATTCACCACGGGTGCTTGGGATCTCTGGTTCGATCCCAACTCGAGCCGTGTGGACTTTGCGGTGGACAAATACCGTGCTCGTGGGTCTTCTCGGGGTTCTCCCGCTTCCTCCCACTTTCTTCATTCCACTATTTCATTCATTTCTCATCATCACCGTCTCCTTTAGCCTAACCGGCATAAGCGTGGGACGTAAAACTAAAGATATCACTTTTTCGTACTGAGGGGGCTCTATTTACAATAATGTGGCAAAACTACTTTGGGAAATGCATAATGTATCACGTCTTAGAGAGTTCATATTGTGTATAATTGCTTTCTATAGTGGATTACACAACAATGACACCGTAAATGTGCTATTTCGACTATTGCTTCAATGTATATTAATTGGACTATTTCTATCATATTGCTCTAATCAAAAAAGTTTCTTAGATATTACTCTTTCTTTGTGAGTATAGATTTTACCCGGAAATCTTCGAAATACTACATATTCTTAATCTTCCAAGCAGTCGTTCTTTCAGAAAAAATGCTCTGGGGAAGGGCACACGTAGTATTCCGGAGGGCACTTCTGGTATTATTTATATATTATATTACAGACGTATTATTTTGGTGTCGTCCGGGGGGCACTCTCAGAGCTCCGGGGGAAGGGCAATGCCCCCCCAAAAAGAACCATGTGTAGAAGAAACTGCTTCCAAGGGTGACAAGGAAAGAAATGGTGCAGTTGAACATCATGAGGGCTAAAACTTGCAAAGTTTTCAGGAAAGAGCTATTATACCACAATGAAATTCCAATTACTATATTATTAATATTACTAAGTTATTACTAGGGTTGCCAACTCTACGAAATAAAATTACCGGCAACAGCTCATAATCCTCAACATAAATGAGAAATAACAGTATTTTAAACCTGGAAATATATAGTTCAGCCTGACAAAAATACCAGTTTGCCGGTAAAATACCAGTCAGATGGAAACCTTAGTTATTACTATGTTAAACGGAATCCTGGACTTGTATATACTACAATACTTGCATCAAAGATGTTATAAAATAGAGGATCTGCCCATACGTATCTTTAACATATGAACTCAATGAAGCCCAAAAACAATCGAGCTTCATTTGAGCCGGCACGTCTGATGAGTTACTCTCGTTTCCGCCATGATTGTTGGCTCGGAACATTGCGGGAGTGGGCAGAGTAGGTGTGACGAAGCTGTGACATATGGCTTCATGATTTTGTTGTATGGGCAGATCCTCTATTTTATAACATCCTTGACTTGCATGCACTTCACTCTAATATTCTCAGCCATAGGATATGAAGTATGCGACTACGCTTTCCGCGTCCTACATCTTGTTTGGTATACCCCCGTCTTCTCTTTGTCATGCTACCCGCTGCATAAATGGTTACTAAGTTAATAAGCAAATTCTGTAGTCTAAATATATCTAAAAATTAAAACTCCGAATACATACAATAAGAATTTTCGTGAGATAACCAATTTTTCGCATAAAGTCTGACCCCTCGCTCCTCGCTTAGAATATGCATTTTAATCAAACTAACATGTTAAAAGTCAAGTTCGAGGTAGTTAATAGCAATATCCAAAAATTAATTTCAAGTAGTTCAAATGTTTTTCCCAAGATTCGATCACAAACAGAATCAGTTTCATTTTTGTATGCATATTAGCAGAATATCCGTTGTTCGCACAGGGAGAATAGGTTTCATCTTGAACATAAAGGGCTGAATTTGGATTTAAACTGTATCGGAAGTGTCACTATTCATCAGAGCAACCTCGAAAACTATGGATTCGACACTAATATCGGTCATTTTCGATCATTATATATATTAGGGGGTGTTGAAATTCTACATTTGTATTCCTCATATTGCCTGGACTTCATTATGCTACCCTGAATAAGAGAATGCAAAAGAACAGTTGTGCGACCCCCTACCCCTCGCACAGCATATCCCCCTAGGAGTCAAGGATACCGAATGTCTAACAAAAGTGATCATTCCTCGTTTGCCCGTCTTTCGTAAATGCTAGCAGATAATGAAAAGTAACTAATTACCACAATCATAGATAATGTTGTTCTACACCGGAAAAGATGACAGAAGCATTGCCAGAGTTGCCATCCGTAGAAATTACAGTGTTACCAAATTGACAATTCTCCAAAACTTTAGCTTAATTGACATATGGATTTAAACCCGGCTGTATTGTGTTAAATTTTATTGCTTATAATGCAATTATATAAAATAGAATTCTTTCATATTTAATAGCACATAATTACGAGTTAGATTGTGAGGGTTACAATGGACAACCGCAGTCTTAATTGTAGGAAAATATAGAATACAGCTTAAGGTAGTGGAATGTGATGTGAAGCTAAACATTTCTATATTTTTTCGTTTCAGTGTTTACGAGGCACCTCGGCAACAGAACAAACCAAACACAGTAAACATACGTACAGAAACACTTTATGTATTAACACCACTGGCCTTTCCAGTCAAATGTAAAAAGTGTTTTTCTTGACTCTTGAACATTTAAGATGTATTTGTGTCTATTAACATAACCTATTTCTCAATTGAGCAGCTTGGGTCACCAAACTCACAGCACGTTCCACGCCTTGACTATGGTACGGTATAGGTTCAATTGGAAGTGGTCCATCGAGAGCTTGAAGAAGATCCTCACTGGTTACATTTTCCAGAATTGGAGGTGTAATCGGTTCACATTCCCAATTAATCATATTTAAGTAATCGTCTGCTTCTAAATTAAGAGTTTTTGGCAAATGGTAGTCTCTTAGTTCGCCAGAGGTTACTTGTCTTGCTTCAGTGATTTGCTGAATTGCCTTTTCTCTACAATACTTCTTTGGGTCAGTCAACATTGAATGAAGAATATTTTCCGGATGAGCAAAATAACTATTATTTTTCAGTGCCTTTTTCATAACTTCCTTGTGTTGTTCGTTTATATCATCAGCATCTCTTAATAATTTGCTAATATACCAGAAATTTCTTGCTCCTTCCCATACATTTGGATGCGATTTAATCCGAAACCAACCAGGCGCATACACTCTCATAATTAATGTCACTAGGTATTTTACGTTTTTTGATGGTTCATTTAGAGAAACATATAGTCGAAGTATTCTATTGGCCTTTGTAAGCCATCTTGCATGATGAATTTTTCCTGGCGATCTCTTTGCTAACTGGTCTGAAACATTGCCGCGATGAATACTGTAACACATTTCATAAAGGTATTTTTGATCTGAGCTCAAAGTGACAACAACCTCTGCTGGAATTTCTAGAACACTACTTTCTATTACGTCAAATTTCACTATTTTCAACTGAGTCAAATCCTTGCTAATTTGTTGCCCGATATTCCTTTTAAAAGTGTGCGGCCCTGAGCTTTTACCATCTATTACTTCAAAAACATGCTTAAAGGGAAGCTCATTTGTGTGTAAAAGGCAAATGATCCATTGAAGCGGTTTGTTGAGATGTAGTCCAATCAACTTGATAACTCCACCTGCACGTCGCCCTGTATTTACCGGAGTACCATCACATAATATCGCTTTAATTGTTTCTTTGCTCTCAGTATCTCCTAGGAAAGTGATGATTTCTTCAGAAATGCAGTGAGCAGTCCCGTTGTCTGGAGTTACGTGGTCCATGTAAACATCTCCAGGTTCCTTTACTATAACATAATGCTCCTCATGCTCCCTCCTATTTGCAGTTTTCGTTTCATTCCTTCTCCCGGCAAATCCAATTCATTCAAGTTGAGCGTTTTTTTATTTGATTTGTAAAGTATGCTGTTCTCCAATTCGTTTTCTTTCCCTTTCCACTTTCTTCTTATCTAACATATTAGACTGATCTAGGATTCCCAGGTCTTTCAAAGCAGCATTTACAATAGCAACCGCAGCCCTGGAACTGACTCGAAATCTGCTGTAATTGCCAAATTTTCGTAAGTGAATCGGTTCTGCTGATTTTCCATGAGTTCATTATTAGGAACATAGTCACTGGGATGCACATTTCAGGCTCAACACTATCACTAACAATATCGCCACACAGTAGCGACTCGTAGTCTGTACAAGCACCGGTTGCAATGTTGCAATATCAAAGGTATGTAGTACGCGCAAGTGTTCCCCTCCCCCAGCATTCTTGAGTCTTATCCAAGAAATATTCAGGAAATATGAAGAGGAAAGTCTTTTAAGCTCTATTTGTATATTATTGATTAAATTATTTCTCTAATATTAATTTAATATATAAGCTATTTTCTTTTTTCAAACAACCACTATCAATGTACGTTTATACACTATTTATATACAAAACCTCTACACTCATGTTATTGAACACAAGATAAATCGAATATATAGTATGTGCTGTAAGCCATGAATGATGGCGTTAATCCGAAAAGAAGAAAAAAGCAAGAAAATTGCATGCACGCAGTTAAACAAAATTATTTAATTATATAAACTATGCATTATTTTAGAATGGAAGGTCTTTCTTCGATCTTTCGGGCTTCAAATTTTTCTATGACTTTATTGAAATCTGAAATGCTGCTTGCCAAGTTTCTCTAAATAGAAAGCATCGCTACCACAAATATTTTCCGCTTTATTTTCTTTAGGGTTCAGAAACACCTCTCTCCTCCGACAATATGCATTTTGTTAGCATTTCTTTGTACAAATATACGGAACAAAAAGTCCATTTTCAGGAACCACGTATTTTTTTTGTCTGTAAAGAAGCATGAAATCTAAGATGTTTTCCTTTGAAAATGAAAGAAAAAAATAGTTTAACATTCCAGCAAATTAGGCTAAAAAAGACAGATGAGTATTGGAAGTGAATGATTTGATATTAATTTATGCTCTCCGCCGGAAATCGAACACGGAATCATGTGCACGAGAGACACAGAGCTAGGAATTAGACCAGTAGTAAGACATTTTCTTCTTGGAGACTCGATTGACCCCCCCCCCAGAATAGGATTTTTTAAAAATAAATCTTATCCCAAGAATTTTCACCTTTGTATTATAAATGTTAAATATCTATTGACATCGAACGACCGCCCCCCCCAAACTTTCAGCCTGGATCCGTCCCTGCTACCACCAGACTTATATTTGTTCTTTGCGAGTTTATGTTTTGTGAATAACTTCTTTCTTCCACGCATCTGTATTTTCCTCACCCTATCA
The DNA here is from genome assembly GCF_964235325.1 of Thermobia domestica. Classification (NCBI taxonomy): domain Eukaryota; kingdom Metazoa; phylum Arthropoda; class Insecta; order Zygentoma; family Lepismatidae; genus Thermobia; species Thermobia domestica. The sequence continues at coordinate 4,422,316 of NC_137456.1, forward strand.
ATTGAGTCAAGCGCTGCTAAGCGGAGGAATTCGTAACTATTACAGAAGCTGACCAGTTGCGGGAGAAAATGCAACCGCAAGGGACCAATACGGGAAGATAGGAGCGATGCAAGAATAAATCCACTTCCCCATGTTAAGAGATAGGAGCTCGCTGCCATATGCTCAATGTTACTGCTTCCAGTGGCAACGTTCGCTGCCACTGGAAAGGTAAATCTCTCTCTTTCTTTCCGTTTTTTAATTGACTTTTTTCAGAAATGCATCAATACTGTTTTGCGCTCAAGAGCAAAGGTTTATTTTTTACTGATACACTACTTTAACACTTAAAAATATTTTTAGTATTAAAAAAATATCCGGTTGCACAACCATGCAACATATAGTACCAGCGGGGGGCGCGGTGGCTCAGTGGTAGAGCGTTCACCTCCGGTGCTTGGGGTCCCTGGTTCGATCCCAGCTCGCGCCGTGTGGACTTTGTGGTGGACAAACACCGTGCTCGTGGGTTTTCTCGGGGTTCTCCCGTTTCCTCCCACTTTCTTCATTCCACCATTTCACTCATTTCTCATTATCACCGTCTCCTTTAGTCTAACCGGCATAACCGTGGGACGTTAAACTTAAAGATTTCATTTCATTTCATTTCATATAATACCAACCGCCACTGTCGCCACATATCGTATCACTATCAGTACTTGTGGCTGCAATCAAACATCTCTGTTTTCTTTCAAGTGCATCTTTCCTATCTGCTGTTCTCCTTCGTGCGGCAGTTGCGCGTTTATCAACAGAGCTTAGCTGGTTTATTCTTCTTTTCTGTCCGACGAATGAATCCCAGTCTAGAACAGGAATTCTGATCTCATATCTACAATTCATTCTACTAATACCTTTGTCATAACACGAACAAGTACAGATGTCGAACATGTCGTCGTATGATCTTAGTTTACACTGAAAATTTACATTTCTCCGTGTACGAGGAACCTTATTTAGTTTAATAGCAGATTCTTCTACCAGTTGCACTTTTAACACAATTCCTTCAAACCCAATATGTGGAAATGAAAACTTTTCCCAAATAATTTGCACTTCTCTAGCAACTTTTCGGTAACACTCCTTTGCTGTTCTGCTAGCGCCAGAAAGTTGTTCTTCACGTTTTCTTACATACAAATAATGTCTGAACACGTCTGCTTTTGATAGTATCATGGATGGAGGAAACTGTAGTGCAGGTTGTCCAAACGCTGAATTCTGTGTTTTGCTTCTGGTTGCCATCTCCACACTGATCAATGGTATCGAGTACGTAACAGTCCACCAGAGAAAGTTTTCATTTGCTGAAACTTAGATTGCTCTTCTGAATGGCTGGAAAAGAACACTGCTGTATTATATAACACCCAGTATACAACACAAAGTAGGAAATGCTTTAATGTCAAAACATCACTATTATTTATAACTATCGATTATTTTTTTTAAATTTCCAAAAGAATACAAAACCTCTACTCTACTTAATGCTTCAATTTACTTTCTGTATTATTTATTACACGTTGTATAATATATCACTCCTTGTGATGCACGCACGTGGTGAGTCTTTAAGTCAATATCCCCGAAATTCCAAAATGTTTGAAAATCTATTAAAATTTTATGTGATATTTTTATATCTTCTATATACATTACACTCGTGCAAAGAAAGAAAGAAACCTCTAAACCTCCAATAACTTTCTTGGTACATGCCTGAATTCTTACAGCTGTATAAATTGCCTATTTAATACCTGTTATTTCAGAAAATGACTAAAAAGTTCTTTTTACTGATTTACTCAGTGCTGCTATACAATATAGTGAATGGCTGGGGGAGGGATGCGAGGGGTAGGGAGGGTCGCAAAACCCTGAAACTTTATGCATATCATGAGGAAGACATGTTAAACTCTGTGCATAGTGTGGATACTCAAAAACTAAAATGCATATATTTTTTTACTCCCCCAATATATATATATATATATATATATATATATATATATATATATATATATATATATATATATATATATATATATATATATATATATATATATATATATATATATATATATATATATATATATATATATATATATATATATATATATATATATATATATATATATATATATATATATATATAGTCGTTCCCTTCCCTCACCTTTCATGGCTGAATTTGGATTTAAACGGCATCGGAAGTGTCACTGCTCATCTCAGGGACCCCAGAAACTATGGATTCGACACTAATATCGGTCATTTTCGATGATTTTATATCTTCCCCTCCCTCATGTAGCGTAGAATGTCATCGGAGGTGTCTCTGCTCATCTCAGCGACCCCAAACACTATGGATTCAACACTTAATATCGATCATTTTTATATACATCTCCCCGTCCCCTAATTTGTACCATCAAAGTGAACTGATAAAAAAAAAATCTCAGGCCTGAACCTCATCTATGTTGAAAATTTGATCTAGATCGGTCGAGCAGTTGAAGAAGTAGAAACTGACAAAAACATAGTTATTTTCATTTTATATGTATATGTATAGGGTGTTTCAAAACAACACCGACATCGTTTGAGAGGTGATTCCTGACACCAAGATAAGACGAAAAGTATAGACCAACTTCGGTGCACAAATGCTTCCTTTCGGAGTTATAGGCTGCCGAAAACATGAAGAAATGAAATTTAAAGGTCCATAGCTCGTATACTATTGGACTTACGTAGTTGGGTTAAGGCTTCACTTAGGAACTAGTATGTGCCTTATCGAAATATCCATGTTTCAGAATCCTGCGGTACTTCCGCAACAATTTTTATAGAGGTAGTTGGTGAGTACTTCAAATTATATGCCCTTTGCCAAACTACCTCCATAAAGATTGTTGCGTACCGGATAAGACAAGTAGTATATGAGTGAGTGTTAGGAGGAAATCGACCAACAAACAACACAAACAATCTGCTACTAAACGTTTCATATTTTTCTTAGACAGAACATAAGTTAATAATAATAATAACAATAATCTTTTCCAGTAGAATAAGAATTATCTCTTACACCAGATTAGATACAAACGACATCTGTCTGTCTCTTTTCGATTTTCCCGAAAACCACGCATGAGAATTCATCTTCAGATATATTTTTTTGTTCATGTCGCTGTCATCTATCGATCAATATGCGTTTTGTCTTCGAACAACATTATCCTTAACTCTTTCGGTGCCATTTTGATTTCAGTACCCCTACCGAATGTGCCACGTACACTTTTGCAACATTTAGCCTTTTGCAAGAAACCAGCTACATCTAGCGGAAACCAAGCACACTACAGAAAATGACCAGGCCAACACTGTGTCACCAGAGTATAAAAAGTCTATACCTGTGCATTCCACTTTATAGAGAATGTCTGCAATTGGACTACCTCTTGACGCTAAATGGCGTCAATGGCACACCACAATAGGTATGAATGACGCCATATGGCGTCAAGTGGCAGCGAACGTGTTAAACAAAAGTTATAGTTCAAATTATACAAAAATTATAATTCAAAATGTTGGGCTATACCCAATTAAGCATGCTGTATAGGCCTACTCTCTGTCGCTTTGCTAGTGTTATAATACAGTAAAACAAGACAGTAACAAAATTCTCTATAGACAGGACCTAATCCTTAATCATCTTGAAATCAGTGCAAATTGTCAAATTTTGTTACCGGAAAATATATGCATGCTAGTGCATTAATAACTTGGGACTTGAAAAATCCCTTCAAGACACGAAAATTGTGCTCTTGTGCAATTTTTTTTAAAAGAAAATAATTAATAAAAAAAATAGTAAAATACACATGAGAAACAACCAACTTGGAAAATGTTTCACATAAAATGGTCGGAGAACATCTATTAGAAGTTGCTGTCTCTCAAAGGCATAACACAAATACCAAATCCTGACAACAAAATGTACTTGTTTTCGGTATCACTTGATAAACATAAAGAAGGTTGAAATTTACGGATAATTCATTGATAAATTAGTATTGAAAAAGTGATTAGCATACAACGGTTTCATATTTAGGCCTATATCTATCTATCTATTCCTGTCTATATCTACAGTGTGTTTTAAAAAGGACTCTCTAGTTTTAATGTGTCCTAGAATCTGTAAAAAGTGACATACACTATTCTAGTTTGTGGTGTTTCATTCATCAACTCTCCAAATTTGGCTCCCCTGCAGATGGCAGGTCTGCTTGACCTTGAGACGGCACCAATGCTGTTTTATTTCCTGTTTCCTCAATTCAGTCCAGGCCCTGGTCAGTTATAACAGTGCAACATAATTTTAGATGTGAGTATGGTGGTGAACCACCTACAGCAAAAACTATCCGTCATTGGCTAAAAGTATTTCAAGGAAACCGGTAGTGTTTTAAAAGCAAAATCACCAGGTAGACCGAGAACTTCTGAAGATGTTAAACAGATCCATGTTTCTTGTGTTCGGAGCCCGAAGACCGTAGTCTACAATTAGGAATGCCTAAAGGTACTCTGTATGATCTGTGTAAAAGACTTAAGTTGCACGCCTACAAATTGCAACTGTTACATGAAATTAAACCTACTGATAAAATCGAAAGGTATGAGTTTGCTGCTGACTTTCTACACAGAATTGATGATGATGTAATTAAAAAAAAAAAAAAAAAAAAGATTCTCTTTTCTGATGAGACTATATTTCATGTCAGTGGAACAGTTAATCGCCTTAACTGCAGAATTTGGGGGGCAGAGTATCCACATGAAGTTATTCAGCATCAACGTGACTCTCCCAAACTTAATATCTGGTGCGGTTTGATGGAAGATCGTGTGATTGGTCCTTTCATTTTTGTAGAAAAACAATAAACGAGGACGTTTATTATGATATGCTGACAGAGTACGTCTTTTTCCAAATGCACGATATTGAGGCGGAAGAGGGGCGTGCTTTTCCAACAAGATGGCGCCCCATCTCATTACAGTAACCATGTGCGTGCGACTCTTGACACTCGCTTTTCAGGAAGGTGGATAGGCAGGGCTGGCCCAATACCTTGGCCACCACGAAGCCCAGACTTAACCCCACTGGACTTTTTCTTTTGGGGCTACATAAAAAAAAAATGTTGTGTATAGTGAAAGAGACATCAATCATTTACTGGAAAAAAATCGTCGCGGCGGTTGGGACAGTTACACCTGAAATGTTGGTGAATACGTGGCGAGAAGTGGAATATCGTTTCGACCTGTGCAGGGCCACAAATGGACCCCACGTTGAAGTCTACCAATATTAAACAAAACTTGAGGGAATTCTCTTTCATGATATGTACTCATTGATGTAAGTTTTCATTCATTTCGCAATTAAAGTTATACTTAAAACTAGGGAGTTCTTTTTCAAATACCCTGTATATTACAATATTGTATACGTAAATTTTGTAAATAGTATAACGTGGGAAATTCAAGACCAAAATGAGAATTTATGATTCTCGAAATGGAATTTTGCCAACCTTTTAGGTCGGCATCACTGAGTCGGTGAGATCTACTGATTGATACTTATCTGATGTTTGGACATCTTTTTCTTGAAACGCTGATAATGTTGTAGAATTCCTGTCAGTAGCTCGAATCCTCTCGCCCAGGGCCGGCCCTAGGCAATTCGCTACCCCGTGCAATGTCAACATTGGCCCCGCCCTTTTCCAGAAAAAGAAAATCTTAAAAGCTAGGACTTTAAGTATGCTATATACCAAAATCAACAACAAAGAAGAGGGAAAGCATACTCGCACTCAGAAAGGTCTAAACACTACAAACACAATCTCGTTGTGTCTATTTTTTGTTTAAATAATAATCTATTATGTTAGTGAAAGATAAAGCAAACACATCCTGGAGACGAAGATGGTAGTCTTTTTATAGAATTCAATATCGAACTGTTCGGGAATTGAGTTCTTGTATTTGACAACAATCAAGCAATTCACACTGGGATTTGTTTGACCATTTGCTTTAGCACTGTCCATGTGACCTTAAACTAATAACTAACTAAGTAACTCTATGGCCTATGGAACCCGGAGGTTCAATGCCGCATTCACAAAAGCTCTCCACTAACTTCTATCCTTAGCTAACTGCATCCAGCTTCTACTTTGTATTCCAATCTCTGCGAGATCCATCTTAATATTGTCCTCCCATCTGCGCCTAGGTCTTCCTAATGGCCGTTTTCCGATTGGTCTTCCAGTCAGGACTTTGAAAGCATTTCTACTTTCTTCCATTCTAGCTACATGACCCGCCCACCTAAGCCTCCTAGACTTGACGACGACCCTAACAATGTTGAGTAAACCGTATAAATTATGTAGTTCCTCGTTATGAAGTTTCCGCCATTCCACATTCCCGTTCCTCTTAGGTCCGAATATTCATCTCAGGATCTTGTTCTCAAATACTTTCAGTCTATGTTCTTCCCTCAGAGTAAGTGACCATGTTTCGCAGCCATATAGAACAAAAGGCATGATTATCGTTTTGTATATTTTAAGCTTCAAATTCCTGGACAGAATTCGCGACGACAAGAGATTTTGAACCAAATAGTAACACGAATTCCCTGCTTTTAGTCGACATTTAATTTCTCTGCGAATATGATTTTCCTCTGTTAATATTGATCCTAAATATTTGAAACTATCCACTTTATCAAAAGTAGAAAATATTATTTAATATTGTAACGCATCCATAATTTGCTGTATTCCGGTCCCGACGCACTTCCATGTATTTAGTTTTCTCTGCATTTACTTCTAAACCTAATGCGAACCTAAACATTATTTATGAATGTGGTATGCAACATCATCATCAGGGCAGTCGCATAGGTTGTAGACGCCCGGGGCGAGAATTCTCAGGCGTCCCCTCCCCCAGTGTGTTATGAAAAACAACCAGAGTTTATTCTGTACTCCTAGATTTAAATATAGAATGTAAGATAAAAGAAACTGGTATCATGCCAACTTTTTAAAGTGAATGGAAAATGATTTTTTTTTTTTTTTAATCTTTGTTGGACAATGATTTGTGTTGTTGACGTTGTAATGGTTGACAAGGACGTAGCTAGTATTTCGATTCGGGAACACCAGAAAAGGGAGTCTGGGAATACCCTACCCCCAAAGTACACGAGGTCCGGCAGTACCCTTCGAATTTTTTTGGTAAAAATTAAGCCTTAAAATTGCATTGTAACGATTTTTAAAAAAAAAACTGTTTTAAATTTAAACCAATTTAGGATAGCCTAAATTTCAATGTTATTAAGATGTATTTTTCCATTTTAGTAGGGAGGAACCCTTGAGTCCCCTCTATGGCTACGTCCCTGATAGTTAATAAACAAAGTTGTTGCGTGAGGTTGGTATAGAATTGAAGGACTGAAAAGATATTTATTCTGTTATTGACTGGAAAGTACATGCGAATTTGTATTTGTGATGCTAACCGGTTATTATCAAGTGGTGTGAAAATAACCAGATATTTGTAGTATTTCCATTATTGTGGTATTACTTGAGCATTTCTTGGACAGAATAGAAATAAAGAAATATACATAGCACACTACGTCCCTGGGATGTCTCATTTTGATCCCAATCATCCCATTCGGTTCCCGGGATTATCGGGACAATGAGTAGACATCCCATGGACGTCCTGCATGGGACGTCCTGAAGGATTCCCATGTAGGATGTCCACGGGACGTCCCAGATGGGACAGGAGGTCCGAGGGAAAACCAATAGACATCCCTTCGTGGTCCCGTTGAATATCCCGTATCCCGGGATATTAGCGGACATCTGAATCTTCCGCGGAAATCCTGTGGATGTCCCGGGAGTACATTCGGATAATCCCGGGATGTCCTGTCGTCCGTTGCGGGCTCAATCTCGGACATCCCATGGACGTACTTGTGCTATGTGGGGTTATTGAATTCTACTCAAGTTTCTTTAGTTTGTACCAAACTCAGAAGAAGTAAGTACTACCAGATCTCGGTCAGTTTTCCAAGAAAAAATCTCTTCTCAAAGAGGGCTGGAGAGAGTTGCAGTTCAATAATCCTAGACGATGTTGTACATTATCAGAAATTTTACTTAACCGTTACCTGATCATTGTTAAAATACCTGAATTAACATTATTTTCTTTCTAAAAATTCATGTACGAACATAATCTGAATTCCTTGAATTTTGTTGATTTGTCGTCCGGGTGCGTCCCTTGTCGCGGCGCCCGGGGCGATTGTCCCTGTCGCCCCGCCCACGCGACTGCCCTGATCATCATGAAGTCTGTTTCCGATAAGAAATATTTATTTTAAATAATAAAGTTATGACAGATTTTTCTGCCCGTCGAAAGTTACCATCCCATGCAAATGCATCTGTTGCACAAAACCAGCCATGTCCTTGCCCACTCGTTACGTCTCCCCATGTTGGTAACCACTAAAATAAAGCTACATCTCAATTAAGAAAACCCTTGTGTGCAACACCTTCCTTTATTTGAAGGAAGAGACATTCCAAGAAACAAAAGAGAATCTCAATTTAATCTCGACAACAATTGCTATCACGTTGTCGATAATAAAGCAGAATAAATTGTATTGTTTTTTCACAAGTGAGTGACTTTGTAACGGATATTTCGTTTCATCTGAAGATTAGTTGAACGAATGGAATCACAGCGTTCAGGGCATCAGGTCACTGATGCTAACAACGACACACTCCTTTCGACGACAAATTTTCGAAGCAATTTTCTTCGCTGTGTGCTCAATAATTTTGTGATTCAGGATATCTATCAAAGGTTTTAAGAGGTCATCAACATGTAACAGTGACCTTATGGCATACAAAAAACAATAACAATATATATAAACAATGGATTTGATTATTATTTGAAAAAATGTCGTGAATATAGCGAAATAACACAGAAGCTGCAATTAATTAAGAGCAAGGCCATGCATGAATTGTGTTCCGATTTTTTATCCTCGTGTACAGATGGGGTATGATCTTTCGTTTGGAAATTTTAATGTTATTTAGAACTTGTGCATTTGTAACACTATTATAAGAGCAAATTGGATCACATGCTCAATAAAGATCATGGAGAATAAGGGATGATGCTTTTAATACATCTAGAACTCACGTTCCTCGATATTTAGAACTTCTCTTATGCAATTACGACATTTGCAAATAATAATAACAATAATAAACCAAATAAATGGGCACTCGCCGGGATTGTAATACTGCAAATTACGGATGCGCCTAAATATCCAATAATTCTTTCCAAAACCATAGTCACGAAGAAATCAAATGTTGACTAAAAGCCGGGAATTTGTGTTATTATTCAGTTTAAAATCTTGTGTCGTCGCGAATTCTGTCGAGGGATTTGAAGTTTGAAATATATAAAACGATAATCATGCATGTTGTGCTGTATAGTTGCGAAACATGGTCGCTTACTCTGAGGGAAGAACAGGACCCAAGAGGAACGGGAATGGGAAATGGCGGAAACTTCATAACGAGCAACTACATAATTTATACCATTTACCAAATATTGTTAGGGCCATCAAATCCAGGAGGCTCAGGTGGGCAGGTCATGTAGGCAGGATGGAGGAAAGTAGAAACTCTTTCAAAGTTCTAACTGAAATTCCAATTGGAGCTAACTTTCGGGGGGGGGGGGGGGGATTTGCCTGAAATGTGAAAATTCAGCAAGATATTTCATATACTTTACTATAGTAAGTAAGATTTCGGGGGGGGCTTAATCCCGGAAGCCCCCCCTAAATACGCCACCGATCCTGCCAAGACCCAAATGGGAGGACAATATTAAGGCTGATCGAGCAGAAAAAAATACAAAGTAGAAATTGTATCCATTTGGCTAAGGATAGAAGTCAATGGAGAGATTTTGTGAATGCAACATTGAACCTTCGGGTTCTACAAGCCATAGAGTTAGTTAGTTTTTAATTTATAATAATAATACATTAAATAATATAAATATTTTAAGTGATATGTTTGTATTCAAAAGTATATTTAAAATATTCTTTTTATTAAGGAATCTCGTTTACATGGTTACCGTGTCCGTGACCGTCCGGTACTCAAAAAATGAGGACGCGGCACTAGTCCTAAACGGCACAAGACCTAAAAATCATTTCGCGGCACAAGTCCTAAGTGGCACTAGTCCTAAACGGCACTGGACCTAAAAATCCCTTGTGGCGCTACCATCGCGTCCGTGTCAATACTGTCAATCTGTTAGTCAAAGTTTTAGATATACTGTTTCATATTACAGAACCAGATTCTAGCTTAGTTCTTACAAGTAATTTGTGTAAGTACATATTCTATCGTTCTGAAATAAATAAATAAATAAAGCCTATTATTCATTCTTGGTGTTTGCATGATAGCATTTGTGTGGTGACAAAATATTAACAACCTATCAAATGTGATTCCCAGATCTTTCATAATGTCTGTTTTTTTTTTTCTATTCCCACACCATTGACCTCGTATTAGTAGCATAATGTTGTGTTTTAGTTATATACATCATAAATTTCGCTTTGTTTGTGTGGATTAGAAGTAAATTATTTTTACACATACAGTATATAATATTTATCATATTCAACTCTTTCCATAGCAAATAGCTGTCATACTCGTAATTAACTACTCTTTACTCGTTACTATTTATTAATAATAGTTTTAGTATTACTAAGATAGCTGTTATCGTTGGAATTACTATTATTATTATTATTATTATTATTATTAGTAATAATAATAATAATAATAATAATAATAATAATAATAATAATAATAATATATTTCAGATAGGCTAAATATTTGAGACCTGAGCCTTTATTGCACGTGAAATTAAAATCAAAGGTAATGAATGTCACGGGAGGCAAATGATGGCTTAACTCCCAAAACAAATTCTTTGTCCCTCAAGTGGGGGTTAGTCTGTGTTTAATAATTACAACAAATTAATGTTTATAATAGAATGTAAAATAGACACTTGTTAAAATATTAAACTACGTCAACATGTTTAAATAATTAAAAGAACCTACTTAATTATCCACTTTGTACTCCCGTTTGTTTAGCTGGACGAACCCAGACCTAAAGCAGGGGTGCCCACAAGGGGGGGCTATGACGCAAACTGCGTCATTGAAATATTTGGGGGGGGGGTAAAAATCTATATAAATATGCTTGAGGGTGTGTAAAAATTAATCGAAAAGATTTTTTTTTCATGGAAGAACACCTACGGATAGACAGTTGAGGGGGGGGGTGCGTCATGGACATGAGGGGGGGTGGACACCACTGCCTAAAGGAAAAGAGTTTTCTGCTCAAATCTCATAAGCAGTGGGAAATTTTAATACTATAGAAATTGACCTTCCTTCAATCTTAGAAATGTAATTTTCAAGATGCTGAAACATATATTTTATTACTTTTAGTTAAAAGTTGAAATACCGAGTTTCACGCATCCAGCTTAAGCAAATCCTTCTTTACTTTATAAATATTTTCTGAATAAGCAATGACAAATTCGAACATTAAAGAAAGTGCACTCTTTGTTCTTTCCCTTTTATGTGTTGAATTTTCAGTTTTTTTTTTTTTTGTTAGTTTTACAGTGCAAAGTTTATATGCCAAGTTTCATTTTACTAGCTTCAGAGATTTACGAGATACAATACTCTTAAAAAAAATCTTACCCCACCCTTTTTACGATACGTATTTCCAAAAATTCTTTCTTATACTCTGCTTTCATAAGAAAATGATTTTTAAAAATTAAAATTTAACGACTCTACTTGTAGTAGTATGCCAAGAAAGTCACTTATCTTAACTCTTTTATATAAGAGTACAGAAAATAAACAGTCAAACAAATGGACTTCCATGAACAGTTTCCGATTTCTTTTGACTTAACTTATTCGTACTTATTCGCACTGCCAAGACCCAGGTTTCAAAAAGGTAACATACTGAAAATATAATAATAATAATAATAATAATAATAATGTATTTATGTACGTCTATATATATATATATATATATATATATATAGTTTTATTGAAGCTTTCGTAATAGGGAAATATACCTTTGGTTTGCTTTTAATATGTTAAAAAGCCCACTTCCCTAGAAAAGTTTGCAGGCTACACCCCTAAATGACTATGTATTGCTTTCTTCAAACGTATTAAAAAAATGAAATCTTTTGAGTTTTACGTCCAACGATTATGCCGGTTGGGCTAAAGGAGACTGTGATGATGAATAATGAATGAAATGGTGGAATGAAGAAAGTGGGAGGAAACGGGAGAACTCCGAGAAAACCCACGCACACAGTGTTTGTCCACCACAAAGTTCACTTGGCGGGGGCTGGGATCGAACCCGGGACCCCTAGCACCAGAGGTGAACGTTCAAACATATTGTGCTACATATTACATTAGTAATTTAGCGTTATTTGATTATTTTTTTCTGGCTTATACATATCAACTCTATCAAAACACACTGTGAAATATAGTATAACACAACCAGCGAACGAGTGCGGGCGGCCGGTTTCGGAACTAAAATGCAAGCAGCAGTGTTTCTAACCGGACTACTTGTAATCAATCTATCACAGTTCTTTCTGTCTTGTTCGTAATAAACCACTTCACACATATGCTCAAGTCAGGGGCGGAGCGATCGGGGTCTTGAGTAAGAAAATTCTTTTGTATTGACATCATTTTCGGATGTACTTCGAAAGCTTGGTGAGAGAGAGAGAACTGATAATCTTTCACCGCCACACTCCTAACCGTTTCCCCAGGGGTCCTGGGTCCACCCCTTGATTGAGATGGTACATAAAGATAATTTTGTCTAATCTCTGTCATTATTTAGCATGGTTTAGTATTTTTCAAAAAACGATATTTCTGCCACATTTTGAAAACTTTCAAATAAAGTTTTCAAAATGTGGCAGAAATATCGTTTTTTTTTTTAAATACTAAACCATGCTAAATAATGACAGAGATTAGACAAAATTATCTTTATGTACCATCTCAATCAGGGGTGGACCCAGGACCCCTGGGGAGACGGTTAGAAGTGTTGCATTGACGGCGGAGGGGGAGCAATTAAAATGGGGTGCCTGATAATTGAAGGTTCCTTATAACTCCAGTAAAATTTAGACAAAATTTCTGAATTACGTAAAAAAAAGAAAACATACAAAATACATTTTCAAGGTAACTCTTACAGCCATTACGTTATTTTAAGATTACTGTTACTTCTGAAATTGATTAGAGCGAATATGTATTTGAATAACAAAACCACTTTCATAAGTTTTTCAAAGTATCAAGTTTGAAAAGAACGAAGTTTGTCTTCCATTGTTATCTCATTGCTCAAAGATACCGGTGATGAAGTAATTGGCTGGAAATCAATCGGCCGTTTCTTACATCAATTTATAAAGAAGATGAGTGACAATGTTAGATATGTCAGTTCAGTATTTTAAAAAATGCCACCCAACCTTTTGCAACCATGCGTAGCGCATTTTAATACTTACACTTGAAATAAAAATACAACTGAATAAAGACGATTGACTTTGCCTTTGAATTTCATATGTGAATAACAATATAGAACTTTTCAGATAGAGGACAGGGAGGAGCAGGTTTTATTAAACAAGACCGTACATCTGATATGTTTGAACTATAGGCAACTTGTGTTTACGGGCTAAACTCAGTCCTCTGAAGTCAATCGACAAATACCTTTAAGATGTTCAACAGAATAACGTATCAGCATTATTATATACTACAGACACAAATATAACACTAGGCTCCCAAGTTTCAAAATTATATTGTGTGTGAAAACAGTTAGTAGATTTAATTCTTTGTGACTTGATAGCTAAAATCTGAGAGAAATTCAGAGTTAGTCCAGAGGTAATTTCTTTCCTCATAAATAAAATTTATTGTGTGCTGAAGCAATGATACTTACTCTTACACTACCCATACGCTGATGTTTTATCAATACTTTTATTCGAACTCTACCAAAGGGCTGAATTTGTATAATGATCCTAAAAGAAGGGTGCACTGAACCAAATTGTACAAATCAATCCCTAAAGGCAAGCTATCCAATCCCATAAATCTTTAAAAAATGAAGGAAAAATTTCTTCACCTCCTTTTCCCAATTTCATTTCTCGAACAAAAAAAAAATTTCTTTATTTTAACGTCCCACGATTATGTTGTTTATGCTAGAGGAGACAGATGATTAATGAAAGTGAAAGATTGTAAAATTAAATTTTGTTCTCTCAATGGGAATCAAACCCAGAACCACATACAATAAAAGCACATGCGCTGGCCAATAGACCAGCGGAAAGGACTTTCACAGTTCTCGAGAGGAAACGTTTCGAGATTCCTCCCTGGCTAAAACTCGAAAAAATAATTTATTTGTCAATCGATAAACATACACTTAAACAACAGCATCATGAGCCTTAACCTTAATTTGATTTAAACTTACTGTTACAAGATATTGCGCAAAACTCTAAGCTATCAACCCAAAATTAATCTTTTAGTCACTGATATTGTCATTCCTGCGTTTTACAGGCTGCTACTGTTTTATAATGAAATCGAATAAAACGTAATCAATTTTTATACAATGTGCTTAATACACGGTAGAAGCTCACTGAATTGTTAACTGTGCTATGTTGTTCTTAAATTGGTAATTTCCATTCATATATCACTATTCACAATACATCAGCATTACTTCAGGAATGGTTTACTACAATTCATACATAAGTTACGGCGTATTTTGTTAAGCGTAAAAAGATTAGACTATGCATAACATCTAAACTGCAACTTTAAAAAACCGTTGGATACACTGCAAAGTGAAACTCTCCGCTCCCCTGTCCCACCGCGCTTGCCAAGAAACTGATGTAAACACAACAGTAGCGCCATCCTCCCAAAACCGCACAGCTATCCTGGTCAGGTTATAGCTGTCTGCATTCTTTATATATATATATATATATATATATATAGGGTGATTCAATAAGAACATACCAGGCCTATATCGCAGCTAATACTGCACGTAGAGCCTTCAAACAAAAAATTGCATTGCAAAGTCTTATGTGTAGAATGCAATAAAAATAGTAGCGAGACCAGTGGTGTCTCGTGAATACCTCCAACGGGGGGCAACTTCAAAATTTGAAATGGAAAGTGGTATAACTGTTGGAATCGTTCGAAAGGACATTAAATGTCATGCAACTTTTAGAGAACAAACTTTGTCATACCTTTCCCATTCAGCCGCTAGAGGCGTTGTTGCAGACTTGTATCTGACTACCCGTAGCAGGCCTTTATCTCAGCTAATAATGCACATAGAGCCGTCAAACAAACAATTGAACTACCAAATCGTATGTGTAAAATGCAATAAAAATAGTAGCGACACCAGTGGTGTCTCGTGAATATCTCCAACGGGGGGCAACTTCAAAATTTGAAATGGAAACAGGAGTTGGTTGTGCCTCCATTGAAACAAGCGCACAATCGGAGAAACGTCGAGAGGAAACACGTTGGCATATTTCTTCCACGTTGGCAGCAACACGATCGCATTACGAGGTCAGTCACATGATGCGAGGGTTTTTGCATACGGAACCAAAGGGAAGACTAAATACTGGTCTGAAACGAACGGGACGTACAATTGTACATACGCGGAATCACACCGTGTAAGTGGCGACAACAATGGCGTCAGCAAGAGATCACGACGGGGGGAGGGTACATACTGTAACAGTAAGCAGAGGTACATTTGCTGCTGTTGAATTAAGTTCTAAATAGGGAACCAATTACATACGCAGTATTTGAAGGGAATGGTTTCAGTATGGCTGCGACAGAAGCGCAGTGGATGGGGAGGACTATGAAGACGGACAGTGTACGATGCTATAACAAAACGGAAAAAGAAACTATTGGTTGCAACGAAGAAAGACGAACCGAATATGCTGTTGCCAAAGCATGGAACAAAACATGGGGACAGAAAGCTGAGGCGTTGCAATCAAGCCATTGGAGAAAGATGAGTAAAGAGCTAAAGAATGAACTTACCTTCTGCGGAGTGTAGTCGACGCCCCCTGGCTTTCACAAATGTTCAAAGTGATGTCCCCGAACAGCAATACAGCGATTTATTCGCTGTACCTGATTGTGGGCAACAGCTTCCAACTAGGCCACGTTGATAGTCCGGAATGCGGTCTTGCATGTTGCGAATTGTGGTTGGTCGGTTGACATACAGAAGATCCTTAATTCGACCGCAGAAAAAATAGTCCATACAAGTAAGGTCGGGCGACCGCGGAGGAAACTGTGGATTGGAACCTCTTCCGATCCAAAGTTGCGGAAATAGAACATTTAGCTCTTCCCTACACATGGCAGCATTATGGGCTGGACAGCCATCTAATTGAAACCGCAGCGTCTAACGTATATGGAGCGGTACGTTTTCGAATAGCGGCTGTAGATGTTGTCGCAAGAAATCACGAAGCATTGCACCTGTTAAATGACCAGCAAAAAACCATGGCCCAATGACCTGATTCCCTACAATGCCACACCGCACATTAATGCGCCATCGGTGTTGCCGATTGACTTCTCTCATCCAGTGAGGGTTCTCCGCTGCCCAGTAATGTGCATTGTAGAGATTCACGTTGCCATCACTGCAGAATGTCGCCTTATCAGTCCATAAAATGAAGTGAATGAAATTCGGATGTTCTCTCACGCTATTGACCACCTAGTTGCAGAACAGAAGCCGTAAATTACAGTCCGCATCACTTAGTTCTTGATGCAGAGAGAAGTGGTACGGGTGAAAATATGATTTCCATAGAATACGCAGGACACTACCTTGACTGATACCACGATCTCGTGCGATCTTCCGCGAAGATACATGAGGATTTACTGCAATAGCGGCAAGTACATCAATGGCAAACGTCTTCATTTTGTACGACTCTTCTCCGGACACCATAGCATCCACGCATGTTGCCTGTCTGCCGCAATCGTGCTGCTAATCTCCGCAGCAGATTGTGGGAAATAGCTTGTCGCTGTGCATAGCTTTAAGCGCATAATCGAGCTGCAGCCCTAAAATTTTCCCGGCATTCCCCTAAAATCATGAGCACTTGGAATGCCTCCAAATTCGTATATCGCATGAATGTTATTTACTACTGACACTTCCTACTAAAATATGCTGTCTTTTAAAATATACTGTTTAAACATTTTTATTTAATTCTTTTTTAGGGATTTGTTATGGGATTCTCGTATCTCCATTTGAAAGAAACTAATTTCATAACCAATTATATAATTAATTCTTAGAATGAAATAGGTTATATTATGTAATTCATATATAACTGCAGAACAGATAATGATAATAATAATCTTAGTAGTACAAATATAGCTGTTAACGTTGGAATTAGCTACGTTCGTAACATTATTGCCAACTAGTTACAGCATCGTCGCAATTTCGTGTGGTGGTGGCGAATTTCAGAACTAAAACAGGTGAATGAAAAAAGCACAAGTCCTAAACGGCATAAGACCTAAACGGCACAAAACCTAAAAATCATTTCGCGGCACTAGTCCTAAACGTCACAAGACCTAAATTTAGGTTCAGTGCCTATGCTGTTTAGGTCTTGTGCCGTTTAGAACTTATAAATGTTGCCCCCCAAAAAATCACAATACGTGATGGATCTTCACAGGCACGTAGTCAGGATTTCGTAATAAGGGGGAGAGGGTACGTGACATGAAATACTGTGGTTATCACACCAGGGCTTGATCATTCTAAACTATTTTACTGGCAACATATATTAGTTTGCTAGGACAATAAAATGAAAATATGTTAGTAAGTATTTTAATAAACTATGAAGAAATCTCGAGTAAAAGAATATAAAAAAGTATTGAAAGAGATTTTACTATGTCTACGTTTCTTCCTTCGTTCATTCAAATATAACAATTTTCCTTTCATTATGACCTCAACTATTATAAAAAGTACATATTTAATATAAGGTCTTGTAAAATACTTTACAATATCTGCGTTCCTTTCTCAGTTGAATCAAATGTTAACAGAACTTTCTTTCCACATAACTTTTCTGTTTTCATTATTCCGTCAACTACTGTCTGTTCCAAATGACAGGTTAAAGGAGCAGTAGAAAACTGTTTCTGAAATAAGAGATTTGATACTGTAGAGAAGAGATGACGAAAAATTATTATAAAAAAATATCCCCCGTTTCCTCCACACAAACCTCCTCATAAGAAAGAGTAACGAAACGTTTGATGTAACCTTTTATTTTTAACACTGATTCTTCTTTTTCTCATTTTTTGTTTAATCCTTACTTATTTTTTATTTCTAGTTTAGAGGAAGGGTCCGGACCCCCCCTCTGTTACGTGCCTGGATCACCATCAATTAGGGATGAGTACGAGACGAGTCGAGACAGGATTTTCCTGACAAAATTCGAGTCGAGACACGGCTCTTCCAATATTTTTCAAATCGAGACATCACTTTTACAACACATTTTCGAGACGAGACAGCCACAAATCTTGTCTCGTGCGCATCCCTACCTTCAATTTTGTTCAGGACAAAGAGGGTCAAAAGTTATATTAATCGAGTTCGAAAATGGTAGAAATCAATCGTTTTCGGCTTTTACGTTGATTACTATATAGCATTGATGGCCAATTTCTAACAAAGGCCTACTTCCGGGAAAGAACAAAATAAGAATTAAACTCGTGGGGCATTCCACGTCCGTCCACTCCACTCCACTTATCCGTCCTTCCTCGCTGAGTCCAGCTTTCGCTGAATGCCCATGTGTCATCAGTGCCATGCCGCGGGGGGAGGGGAGCAGGCCGACGGCCCCGGGCGCCGAAGTAAAGGAGCGAAACATTCGGGAGGAAAAATAAAAAAATATATAAAATGGAAGGAAAAAAGTAATAAAAAAGTCCTCAAAATCAAGGAAAAACATGGTTTATTTTTGAAATTTTTTTTACGCTTCTCGCCAACCATGGTGGCGCTTTGCGGCTGGTCTGTCGACCTCACTCATATGTGCGGGGGCGCCGTCGTATACTCTCGCCCCTGGTGCTGATTTAACATGTCACGGCACTGTGTGTCATATATTTCCTGAATGTTGTATTGTCTGTATCTTATTCTTGCTCCATGTGTCTAAGCCAATTAGAGCCTTCTTTAGAGCCAATTCGAGTTCACTTGGAAATAACAAAATGAAATTTGCAGTTTTCTAAGCTGGCCCGGTATCCATGGTCTTACTTAAGAGAGTGGACTTTGTAACCAAAAGGTTAAGAAAATACAGTGATACTTTGGGTGAAATACGAACATCATTAAAAAAACGGCGTGACAAACATCTTGGCGGCGCTCGAAGTTCTCTTTAAATGCTGCTAACAAATGAGAGGCCAATGGTATTGCTACGTTTATTTTGTACCCATCCACGTCTATCCTCTGCCACCTGATCGCGCTGTAGTTTGTCTGCTTAGCCATAAGCACACCCCTTAGCATTCGGCAACGTCGCGAAAGAGCTTGCGTTTAATTTTTAGCTGGAATGCCAAGATGTTTGTCACAGGCTTTAGTTTTAGAACCCTGTTCGAGTTCCAGACAAGATTTTCCCTTTAAATAATCAGCGTTGGATTTCCGACTGCAAGTAAGGCAAACTGCGTAGGGCCGCAGACCTCAGAGGGGCCGCAAAAGAAAAAAAATCAATATTTGGAACAATTCTTTTTTGTAAATTATTATTGTAACATTTTACATTTGTTTGGTTTGGTGTATTTCATTATAACTCTAAAACAATAAACCTAAATTTTGTCAAAACTATTTCATTGATCATTAATGAACACTGGTGAGAAAGCGTTGCGTGACGTCATCCACTAAACTGCTGACCCAATGCTCAGTAACAAGACGGGCTTCCGATCATAAACTGATAGTGTTTACACGATAATAACCGAAAAGCAATTGACGTGATTGGGATTAAATTCCTCACACGTGACCGAATTTGTACCAACTCTAAGTAAGAACGCGCAGAAGACAGTATGACAGCCTTGAGGGCGTGTTATGGTGAAGGTGTTGATAATTTTGACTCACCCTCGTAATAATAATAATAATAATAATAATAATAATAATAATAATAATAATAATAATAATAATAATAATAATAATAATAATAATAATAGTCGTAATGGATGTACTAGCTGTTACGGTTTTATGAGTTGATTGGACATAATCTAGAAGCATCGGACAAGGTGTTACTTAGGAATAATCGAATAAGGCATTGACAAGTTGTAAGAATAATTGAAGGGCGTAACTATGTGTTGTTTATAGTGTGTATTAGATTTGATGGGTGTTAAACATAGTAGATATTGCAAGTTGTAGAATAATGTGTTACATTTAATAAGCTTGTGGAAAAGTATTTGTATGTTACTGAACCTTAGTAGTTGCGATAGAATACAGCTAGGTACCTGAAATCTGTTGGGGTGTTAAAGGTGGATAGAAAAAGCATTGAAGTTTTATGCTCACTAGTAGTCACTTGAAAAGTGAACCATTTAATTTGGTAATACTCGGCAATTTGAGAGATTAGATATTTATTGAGTTTAAAGAGATCACAACCCAACACTAGCTAGAAATACTACTAAATTTTGATTCCGGGTGAAGCTCTTTTAACCATAATAATTAGAACAAACTGAATTGAAATTAAACTCGCTGGGGGATAATTTTGGAACTGGGTGTCCAATACAAAGTTAACCTAACCTAACCGAAAGTAAAATAATTTAAAAGAACCTAACCTAACCTGAACCAACAGAAATACATAAAATATACCGACAAAGTAAGAAATTTTAACATAAAAAAATCTGGCTCCCCCAAATCCAAAAATATGCTCTCACTGGCTCTACAGAGTACGAAGCAAATATTCAACTTCTATTTCAGGCGCATGTTTGATTTTTAATGCCATTGTTTCTCGTCTACACCAATGTTAGGTTTTCACAGAAGAATATGCTTCACAACAGGAGTCGAACCCAGTGCAACACGAATCAAACATACATACTTTATTCATTCGACTACACAGACGAACAAACATTTGAGTTTTAATTGATATTTGTATTGTATTTCCATCTATTTCCATGCAATTCAATTCTTATTCCAAAGAGGGAGCCGCGGTGGCTCAGTGGTGGAGCGTTCACCTCAGGTGCATGGAGTTCTTAGTTCGATCCCAGTTCACGCCCAGTGAACTTTCTGGTGGACAAACACCGTGTTCGTGGGTTTTCTTGGGGTTCTCCCGTTCCCTCAAACATGATTTATCCAACCATTTCCTTCATTTATCATAATCTCCATTTCCTTTAGCCTAGCCGGCATAAGCGTGGGACGTAAAACTTACAGATTTCATTTCATTCTCATCCCAAAGAAAAAGGTGCAAAGATGATGAATCCGAGAAGGCCCGTTGTCTTATGAAAATATTTGTGAACAAACAATATTTTTGTGGTCACGGATGGTTCTTGAAATTCTGTCTTTCTATACAAACATCTTCAAAGCTTCTAATCTCAATTCTAACCGCAAATGTTTTCTCACCTTGCTTCTTCAATTTCGTAATATAATTTGACGTACCGTACAGTGTTGAATTCAGAAATTTTCACCCGGGGGAGAATGTCAACTCCTCGGGGGAAGGGTTGTTTTTCTGTATTTTTGCATTTCTGTATTGTATTTTCACATGCACATCTTACCTAATATTGAGACTAATTGTTGATAAATATTCAATGTGAGTTTATAATTTTTTAAAAAAAGAAAAAAACAATCGATTAATTTTTATCTAAAACATTAAATAAAGACTGGCAAAAATATTTTAGACTAAACTTTAGCTGCTATTTACAGTAGCTATTTTTGTTATTATTTCCTATATTCAGTAGTTACTATTTGTTACTAATGTAGAAGTTTTTAAAAAGATTTAAATTAATTCAAATATTTTTTCTCCTAAAACAAACATACATAGGAATATCTTAACAAAAAATTATCATTTTTTCTCAGACTTCTGATTCTAAATCAAGCATATTAGCCTTGGTTTCTTTACTGCATACACATCAAATAATTTAGTTTACGAAATCTTCAGTAGGATTAGTGCCATGTCGTGGAAAATCAGTGCTTGGCGCGAGAGTATACGACGGCATCCCCGTATATATGAGTGAGGTCGACAGACCAACCGGATAGGTGAGAAAATTTTAAAGTAAACCCTGTTTTTCCTTGATTTTGAGTACTTTTTATTACTTTTTCCTTTCATTTTATATATGTGCGCATGCCCACATGTGCACATGTGTTTCATTCCTCTTTTTCTCTTTCCTTCTTTTCTTTTCTTTCCCCCGAATTTTGCGCCCCTTACTTCGGCGCCCGGGGCCGTCGCCCCGCTTGCCCCTCCCCCATGGCACGGCACTGATTAGGATCTTCATCACCTTCAATAGCAATCTTTCACTTATATACTACTATTATATTGATAAATTCTATATAAATCTCTAACCCAGGAGGGATAACTGTTCCTCCCTGATCTCTCTAAATGACGCCCTCTGAATCTCTGACTTATTTTTAATTAAAGAAAGGTGTGTTTACTTTAACAATCGTAAAACGCATTTACGTCTGTTACTTCCGATGCGAGAAATGGAATGTAGGCGCTCTATTTCACATAATGCAAGAACTGTACAGTTTCAAGAACTGAAGTCTGCTGACATCAGAGATCATATGGAATGATCGAAA
Source organism: Thermobia domestica (assembly GCF_964235325.1). Classification (NCBI taxonomy): domain Eukaryota; kingdom Metazoa; phylum Arthropoda; class Insecta; order Zygentoma; family Lepismatidae; genus Thermobia; species Thermobia domestica. The sequence continues at coordinate 4,444,884 of NC_137456.1, forward strand.
GATCTTCCCCATCTTTCCTTTCCTATCTCAATCTGTGCTAGTGCTACCTACTAATATATAATATAGGGCGAGAGTATAGTACCTACTAAAATACAAATCTCTCTTCAACAGTTAACAATTTCATGTTCTGCCAAACTCGGCCATAGCGTTAAGAAACATAGGTTTTTATTGACTATTTGGTATTCTATCTTAGATGTTACATGTTTAATATTTGTATAGAATGGGTCTGCGTCATTTATATGTATATTGAGAGATCGGATTTCGTCTGTTCGCGCACGGAAAGAAAAGGAAATAATTGGGTGAAGTAATTTCTACATTTTGTGACTGAAATTTTTTGTTTCTCCGGGGGGGGGGGGTGAATTTTCTTCGGGGGAGATTCCTCCGCCTGGCTGCCCCCTGAATTCATCCCTGGTGCCGTAGCTAATGAATAACTAATAATGTAAAATAAATCTCTTTTCGGTTTTCTCCATTTTTTAAATATAGAAAATCTGACAACACTGCATTATACACACACACACTTCACGCATGTCGATCTTTCGTAATTTTGTTTCTTTCTCGAGCGTCGCGCGTCCATGCGTCGGCTGACCCCTTCAGTTGAAGTAGGAAGTAGCTACAAAGACTATAGTTGTAGCTCCAGCTGTGAACGCAATGGAAGAACTACGTTTGACACTCCGCTAACCACAGTGACTGTCCCTTTCTTCCAAGTTTCGATTTATCAGAAATTCCGCTCCGCTGCCTACTCATCATTAGGGCTTATTAATTAAATCAACTGCAGATTAATTGCTGCATTAACGACATGCTCACGAATACTCCTTTTGAAGGATATGCTAACTGTCACTGGTTTCTCTTTCAGTTTACGTGTCCCTTCAGTTAAAATTTGTTTCATTTCAGTAGATAAGAGATGGCGCTGTAAACACTAAGTGTTGCGGAGCTTTGCTCTCATTTTTCATTCAATTTTTACTATTTACAATTCATCACTTTGGACAATTTTATTATTTGTTACAATTTTCATATACTATATTTCATTTTCAATATGTTCATGCGCCGCTTATCCTCCTGTATTATTACCGTATATTAATAGTGTGATAAACAATTTTATTTTAAACAGGCAAATTCGGCCATCTTGGCTCATGCCATTTTAGTATATTTACTTATTTCAAACAATTTGTAATTAAAACAGATATAGTGACGTAGTCCACAAGGCCCTACGGCTGGGACTTCCTTTATAAATCTCCCGTAAGGGAGGTAACTGAAAGAAAGAAAGAAAGAAAGAAAAGAAAATTCAGTATATGGGGGTTCAGATAGCACCAGGAAATAAGGTTCAAAAGTTTCAAAAGTAAATGGAGTATTAAACACCGTGATAAATGTTCAATGCTTTATTGGGAATAAAGGCGCTTTCAATCAAAACATTGGTGAGTTATGTTATAAACAAGATTCTACAGATGGGTAACCATTTTCGGTAATAGTATACATGAGAACACCCTGATCTGCGTTTCTTCTGTGTTCTATTACCACTTCTACATGAAATACCATTAATTTTCTACGTAGTGCAATAGTAAGAAGTATCCATGTGCACAAGACATGTGATATGCGTTAATTCCTTCCCCCCACACACATACACATAGTCATAGATAAAGTACAAGGGCACTACACATGCAGATATAAAGTACAGGTAGGTTCTTTTTTATTTTCATATCACTCGAGAAGTAAATCAAAGTCGCTTTGTTACCCCCTTGGTAAGTTCATAGATACTCAATGAATAACCCCTAAAAGTATGAGCGTCCAGCTCCTTCTGGAACTGACGCGGCTTTACGTATACTATATCCCCATTGTCGAGTCAAATAAAAGAATAGATTAATATGATACAGAGTGATTTGTAATTGAGTAATATTTTACGTACTGAGTGTATGTTCTGCTTCTACCTATTTGTGGTATTTAGTAACCTAGTTTGGTGCCAATGTAAATACTTGAAGGCAGTTGGTGAAATAGTTATGTATGTTCAGCTTAAGAAGCTCAATTTTACACAAGAAATGGAAAATATAACTTTGTTACTTTATCGAAGTTTAGCGTCGACTTTATGAGCAAAGAGGCTTCATAAGATGTGGACTTAGAGAGCTTAAGGTGAAATCAGTGGTGATTTTAGATTTCCCCTTGCGATTGGGCTGCTTAACATGGGAGCCGGAAAATAGTACTATGAAATACCTACTGATCAGAGGCGGATCTGGAAGACAAAAACTGGGGGGACAGAACCCAGACTATGATAGGTATATCGTGAGTTTATTATAAACTTTAAAAATATTCATAAATAATAGTTTAAATTATTTTAGTAACTCAGAAAACAGGGGCCCAGTCCCCTGGCCCTGGGCTAGATCCGCCACTGCTACTGATAACTTTTATTCAATGAATATGAATAGAAATTATATTCCGAAGAGACTCTTTAGCTCTCCAGGATCGAGGCCCAGGCCGGTAGCCAGTCCAAAAATTTGGGGGGGGGGGCGTAGAAGTTAGGGGGGGGCCGATCCAACCATACTATAGGTCATCACCATATTATAGTTCATTTGCAAGCCTACCGTGAAAATTTTAGGGGGCGGTAACAATTTAGGGGGCCGCGCTCCCCTAGACCCCCTTGGATACGGGCCTGTCGAGGCCCATGACTATGGGAGAAATTCCCTGGGCTATGTCGGGAAATCACGGAATCGAACCCAGGATCCCGTGTACCAGATGCACGCGCGGTAGCCACTGCACCAACGGAAAGGGTTACTGCAAAATAGAGATTCACATTCTGTCAATGAAACAAAAGATGCCAACAGTTTAACTGAAACCTTTTCTTCGGAAGAAGGTACTCCACCCAGATTTACATTACGCTACTGTGCCTGTTTCGTGTATGTAAGTCTACAAAATTTATTTCCATTTATTTTCAAAATATTCGTACAAAATTTGTTTTTATTGCATTGAAAAATCTAATACATTTCAATCAAATTTTTCTTGTAAGCCTTATATCTGGAGAACTACATACAGTGTAGCCAAACTCAAAGTATCACTTAACTCAGTACGATGTTCTTATTCCGAAGAGAATACGAAAACTCGATTTAATGGCCGTTGAAAAAATTTGTGGCCCCTGGTCGAAGATCTAATATATTTCATTCAATCAAAAATTTTCTTCTCGACCTTATATCTGGGACACTACATACATAATAGCCAAACCCGAACTATCACTTAACTCAGTATAATGTGCGTATTCTGTGGAAATTTTGAAAACTCGATTTAGGGGCCGTTCGAAACTTCTGTGGCCCCTGATTCAAAGACTTTATTGGCCAAGATCGCAATCTTTTGATCCGTTTTTGGTTTTCCTAATTTTCTTGTAGTAAATATGCTTTATTAAAAACAACTTACTAGGCAACCATTCTTTTAGAGACCAGTTTTTGGTTAACAATCAGTAGCTGCTTAATAGAAGCATCGCTGTATAGCCTATTTAAAAAGGGAGCTAGAGAAACTTTATACTTTCTTTGAAGTTGAAAATTATTCGTAACTGTATAAATATGTCTTGCCTTCTTTAAAATGTAGTATTAAATGAACAATCATTACGTAAACAATAGCTGTTTCGTAAAAGCAAACTTTAATTTCTCTCCCGGTGTACCGTAGTTGCAAACAGCTACAAACAGATGTCCACTGTAACATATATCAAAATCATTTTCGTTGTCATCTCGGTAAACCACCATCTGCTTCCTTCATTCCACACTTAGTTACTTTGCTTCGTCATGGTTTTAGAGAAAGGGAAATAAATGCATCTACACCACAAACTGTCAGTCTATAGCTGGTCCAAGCTTTTCTTCCTTGGCCTAACTTTTAGTGTAGAACGGAACCATCTTGTAAGATGTCTAACTGTGGCTGCCTCACTCAAGGTCAGCGACCAGCAGACATTTTTCGTCGTTGTCACGCTTAGCACTGTTGCCATTAGCTGAAACTTCTTTTGGCATTTCATTATCACTTTTTATTAGGGCGAACTGATCTACTGGAAAGAATGCCAAACTGCGAACCACAGGAAAGTTAAATATCTTAATTTATCACCAGCTATTACGAGCTGAAGCATTATCTGGGGTCGGGGGATTTTGTGATCTAGTTCTCTTGTAGGCGAAAAATGAAATGAAATCTTTCAGTTTTACGTCCCACGGTTATGCTGGTTAGGCTAAAGGAGACGGTGATGATGAGAGATGAGTGAAATGGTGGAAGGAAGAAAGTGGGAGGAAACGGGAGAACCCCGAAATGAAATGAAATGAAATCTTTAAGTTTTACGTCCCACGATTATGCCGGTTAGGCTAAAGGAAACGGTGATTATGAGAAATGAATGAAATGGTGGAATGAAGAAAGTGGGAGGAAACGGGAGAACCCCGAGGAAACCCACGCACACGGTGTTTGTCCACCACAAAGTTCACTTGGCGGGGGCTGGGATCGAACCCGGGACCCCAAGCACCAGAGGAGAACGCTCTACCACTGAGCCCCCTCTCTTGTAGGCGAGATAGCATGGTGGGGAAAAACATATACAGTTAGAATTTATCTTGTATGATGGTTTGTGCACCCACCAACTGTAGCAGATTTAGGCCCTTGTCTGATTCGGAGTACATGTTAACAAAGAGGATCCTGTCCTTCAGAATCCCGGTATTCTAAAGACGCAAAACAGGAAAATTGATTCTGATTTGAAACATTAAATTTTGGCACGGTGGCTCAATGGTAGAACGCTTACCTCTAGTGCGTGGGGTCCCTGATTCGATCCCTGATCAAGTAAGTTTATGGTGTACAGCATCGTGTCCATGGGTTTTCTCGGGGTACTCCCGTTTTCTCGTACATTTCATTCTTTCATCTCATTTCATTCACCAATTCTTCCATCTCATTTCATCCACCAATTCTTCCATCTCATTTCATTCACCAATTCTTCCATCTCATTTCATTCACCAATTCTTCCATCTCATTTCATTCACCATTTCTTCCATATCATTCCATTCACCAATTCTTCCACCACCATTCACTTGCTTTAATCATAGATCTCCCTTAGCCTAAAGCACATAATCGTGGGACGTTAAACTGAAAGATCTCCATTCGTTTTCATTTCAATTTTGGGGAAAGAAAGTTGGACGCTCGTTTTCCACCTGATAAAAGAGGTGTCAGAATGCAATTGTCGAATTAAGTTTATTTCGCTTTGCAACAGTTATGCCTCTATACATTCATTAAAGTGACTGGTACGCGTAATTTTACTATACGGTACTATGTTAAACTCTAGCATCAATATCTTCCTTACATCTAACCTGTTAATAGATAAATATCAAATACTTTCAAGCGCCTTTATTACACGGCTTAAGCCATATTTAGTTATTCTTCTGCTCGTCCCATCACCTAACAGCAATGGGGAGAAGTAATAAAACTGATTCCAAAATCAACTGTTCAATGTGTTTGAAATTTCATGTACTAGTTACCAACATTTCCTAATTCAAAAATGTTTATTTATTATACAAGTAAATTCCAACACTCGTTATTCCCCATTATTACAGCCCTGTTAGTTCAAATAAAAATGGGAACTTTTTAAACTTTGGTTCAGTACCTCATCAATCAGTATCAAGGCTTGAATATATTTACTACTTTTACATATGCACAAAACTGAAACATTAATATACACTTTCAATGTTGCAAGTGACAAGAATGATCAGGATTTAGGATTTAGATTTCTGGGCTTTCGGCATCTATGGCCATGTTAGCCCGTCACCAGGATTAAGATTAAGAATTAGATTTCTGGGCTTTCGGCAACTATGGCCATGTTAGCCCGTCACTAGGATTAGGATTAAGAATTAGATTTCTGGGCTTTTGGCATCTATGGCCATGTTAATCCGTCACTAGAATTAGGATTAAGAATTAGATTTCTGGGCTTTCGGCATCTATGGCCATGTTAATCCGTCACTAGAATTAGGATTAAGAATTAGATTTCTGGGCTTTCGGCATCTATGGCCATGTTAGCCCGTCACTAGGATTAGGATTAAGAATTAGATTTCTGGGCTTTTGGCATCTATGGCCATGTTAATCCGTCACTAGGATTAGGATTAAGAATTAGATTTCTAGGCTTTCGGCATCTATGGCCATATTAATCCGTCACTAGGATTAGGATTAAGAATTAGATTTCTGGGCTTTTGGCATCTATGGCCATGTTAATCCGTCACTAGAATTAGGATTAAGAATTAGATTTCTGGGCTTTCGGCATCTATGGCCATGTTAGCCCGTCACTAGGATTAGGATTAAGAATTAGATTTCTGGGCTTTTGGCATCTATGGCCATGTTAATCCGTCACTAGGATTAGGATTAAGAATTAGATTTCTAGGCTTTCGGCATCTATGGCCATGTTAATCCGTCACTAGAATTAGGATTAAGAATTAGATTTCTGGGCTTTCGGCATCTATGGCCATGTTAGCCCGTCACTAGGATTAGGATTAAGAATTAGATTTCTGGGCTTTTGGCATCTATGGCCATGTTAATCCGTCACTAGGATTAGGATTAAGAATTAGATTTCTAGGCTTTCGGCATCTATGGCCATGTTAATCCGTCACTAGAATTAGGATTAAGAATTAGATTTCTGGGCTTTCGGCATCTATGGCCATGTTAGCCCTTCACTAGGATTAGGATTAAGAATTAGATTTCTGGGCTTTCAGCATCTAAGGCTATGTGCATACGTTATGTATGAGGGACGACCTCTCTCGGGCGAGCACACAATCCGGAGAAAGGGAAGGAAGAAAGGATTAGGGAAAGAAGCGTTTCACACTTTTTCGACCAAGTGGCCCCACCGGAAAAGAATGATTCCTATTTGGAGCATAACATTTATGAATGGGATGAAAATCGTACTTACAAAGCATGTAATAATAATAGTAATGCAAAACAGAATTACTGGCGATGCTATGATTTTTTCCAGGGAACTCCCTAATTTTGAAAATTCTCAAGAAAGCCTGAATAGGTCATCTAAGTTGGCACCAAATCAACCCAATAACCCTACCATCACTGTATTTTCTAATTTGTGACTGAAATATTGGCCATATTTGAAATTTTGTTGTCACAAAGAGAACAGATTATTAAAATCATATGCTCAATTCCCCTCTTATCACACATCCAAAATATTATGTCTGTGCCAGAACCTAATGACAAAGGTGTCCCTCAAGAATCAGCGCTAGGCCCCCTACCGTTCCATGTGTATATAAAGGATCCTTTCTTTAGGATTACAGAAGGGGAGATGACTCTTTATGCAGACGATTCAAACATCATAGCACTGGGCAATTAGAAAACTAAAAATAAATTAATGCTAAACTCTGATAAAGCCGAATGTTCGATTTTTTTAGTTCTTGAAGGCATTACCCACCTTGCGTCAATATATAATGCAATTTGTGAACATGTGCAATCAGCAAAATTTATAGCTCGTATAACTATTGACAACAAAATCAAATGAACATATAAAAGGTCTTTGTAATAAACTAGCCTCAGCAATACACACAATCAAAATCAATCTGTATCATCAATACAGAGTGGCGCAGATAAAATTAGCCCCTGTAAGAATAAAGAAAATACAGTGAAATTATAGATACGAAGAGCGAAAGGGAAGTTTTTATTTACAATGAAAAATAAAGAGAAAAATACATTTATAGATGTTGAAAGTGACCCCCTGCAGCATCAATACACATCTCTGCACGTGTAAGCATATTCAGATACATCAGGCGTAAAGTTCTGATGCCGATGGCGGCAGTTTCATGGTTAATGTTGCCTTTCAGTTCTTGTATTGTGTGTGTGGATTAGTCTCATAGACCTTGCTCTTCAGGTCTACCTGTTTTCACAAATGTTTCTGCAATTTCAATCCTTTCTCCTAACGAGAAAATCATTTAGCAGACCGCAAAGAGAAACGCCTAAGTTCACTGATGAAATAAACTGATATACTGACCGAAGAATGCTAACAATTGATAATTTTTGTATGTCGATTGTTGTATATTATCAATTGTTGAAGAAATAACAATCGATAATTGCATAAATTGTCCATCATTGTAACTGTTTACTCAATTTCAGAAGTCGAAATATTGCATTCGCATTCAAACGGGCTACTTTTAACTGCGCCACCCTGTACAATTCCTTTTATTATTCAAATGGGGAGCCCCAAATTCAAATTTCGCTCTTCGCACCCCGATTCAGTTTTTGAGCTGAGCGAAGCGAAGCTCTTATACTCGGGTTAGCCGTTTGGTTGTCCGCGAACTCCTCCTAGACCGTTTGGCCGATCTCAACCAAACTTAGCACGCTGATAGAGTATGTCGTGCTGAGTGACAACATAGGTCGAAATCAAAAATCCGATGTACCATCGAGGAATAATCACCGAAAAACGCTTCCTCCTAGACCGTTTGGCCGATCTCAACCAAACTTAGCAACCAAACTTAGCACGCTTCGCTCAGCTCATTTCATTGCAATCGGGTATATCCATTGCATTCCTAGTTTAAAAAGGTTTTGTAGGGATAATATTCAGATATCTTCCGGAAAAGGTATCCTTTCAAGGTCTGCTTTGTTGTCCCCAGTGCAAAAACCTTCTATCAAGTGTACTTCAAACTTAATAAGTAAATTTTCGGCACTGGTAAGAGTATCCATTTCTCAGACAGTGACAATGAGACCACATGCGTGGAAGACAAATGAACGAGCGTAGTCGATGATTCCGAAAGTGACGAATGTCGCACGAAAATGAAAATCCAAGCGAAAGACTGTTTGTTATTTTACTCTCTTCGTAGTTTCTGCTGTTTTAATAATACCCATAAACTAAAAAAAGAAAAAAAAGAAAAGAAAATAAGGTCGGTGTAAAAAGGCAAAAGTAAATGTCCCGTTAAAAATGTTTCTGCAGAGTATTCGGTGCGAAGGGCTTTCCGCTACACCACCCGGGCTTCCAACATTCTGTTCCACTCTGCAAGCCTCGAAACGTAGTTGAGGTAACGGACCTTCTCCTCGGCGGCAAAAGTTTTAATATGTGAAACCAACTAGAAAGGTGGAGCTTACTTCTCTTCCTTCATATATATAAACATAAAAAGAACAACAATGAATTACATGACACAAAACATATCGTATCTTATCGTATTACAAAGACAATCTACGATACAAATTGTTTATGCGGGATGATTTCTTTACTTGGACACAGTGCACGGGGAATTTGTAGCCTATTAAAATTAGGATAGCAAGTTTTAAACGGAATCAGTTGAGCAGAAACAATATTAATCTTCGTTTGTATACGTTAAACCAATAAGAGAATAGATTTTCGTGTAGACCGTGAAATCAAAGATTTCTTCTTTTATCTACGGGAAGGGTTGCCAGCAGTGTTACCAACAACATCTGAAGAAAATAGAGTAGATGAACTTCAGAAATAAGCATATTTACGCAAAAAATGGCTAGATTTTGAACTGCTAACCTATAACGCACATCGTATATTTTAAACTCCCTTTTTGTGTGTGGGGTTATTTCCTTTAATAAACAAAACCAATCTCTGTGGCTCAAAGAACCGAACAGTTTACTAAATTTGTGTTAGAAATCTTTCATTCTTGCAATTAAGTGCGAAAATTAAAATAGTTAAGAAGTAACAAACTAGGTCGTTACAGGAGCGATATTCCTTCTGAGTCGATAAGTACTGTTAAATAGTTATACATCTGTGTGCGGGGAGACAGAGAAGAATGAAAAACGAGTGTTTGCTGCGTAATAAAACACCCTGGGCCTTATGCAGAGTCGTTGTGACGCGTGATTAGTACCGTACTAAAGAGTTCGACTAACATATCTTTCCTGCAGTAGTCAGGCTTTTAGTATGACGCTAATCATACGACAAAACAACTCTGAATAAGGCGCCCTCTGCCTAGAGAAATTTATTAATACGATAATATATAATGACAAATAGGCTAATTTTTAAGAATTACACTTTTATTTTCAAAGAAAAAGTATTTTTAGAATTAATTTAACGGCTAATAAAACAGGCAAAAATGACAAAAGAATTTCATAAAATAAGCTATACTTAAGGCTTATTTTCGTAGATTCGTAGGCATTAGCATTTCGTAGATTTGTATGGCTAAATGCCTCTCCAAATAGCCTACATTTAGCCCAAAATAGGCTAAATTGGCATCACTGGTTGCCAGGTTCACAAGTACATACTTCAGTCGACCGTAACAAACCAAAGTTACCAGATGTATATGTAAAATGAATTCTAATATAGAGTTGGTTAATGTCTAATTCGTTATCAGCTCAGAAAATTTTATACATGAAATGTCTTTTAGTTTGTACTGAATATGTGTAATCAAATGACTGAACAATTACTTCCACGAAACAACAGAACACAGTAAAAATGAAACATCTAAAATACTGTCCCACGGTTATATCCTTTAAGAGACAGAGGACCAATGAAAGTTTTTAAGATTTAGGATTTAGATTTCTGGGTTTTCGGCATCTATGACCATTTAGCCCGTCACATATGAGGGATGACGTCCCTCTGGGGAAAGAGAAGGAAGCGGCCTGGGACCTGGAAGTTAGGTACTACCCCGCTATTTGCCTGGTGTGAATGGGAAAAATCCAGGAAACCATTCAGGGTGGCTGGCCTGAAATAACTTTATTCCTTTTTGGACCGAGTGCCCCTACGGGGAATCGAACCCGGGACCAATGAAAGTGAATGATTATGAAACAACTGGTGGAATGAGAATACAGGAGGAAACGGGAAACCCAGTGGCGAATCTAGAAGGTAAAAACTGGAGCCGGTAAGGCTAAAGGAGACGGTGATGATGAGTAATGAATGAAAGGGTGGAATGAAGAAAGTGGGAGGAAACGGGAGAAGCCAGAGAAAACCCACGCATACGGTGTTCATCCACCACAAAGTTCACTTGGCGGGGGCTTGGATCGAACCCGGGACCCCAAGCACCAGAGGTGAACGCTCTACCACTGAGCCACCGCGGCCCCTTAAAGTTTAGAAAATCGTGCTAAAATAAATTAAACTTAAATTATAATTTTCTTTTGCTTTTGAAATTTAAAAATAATTTCACGATTTGTTTTATTTCAACAGGTCTTGATAATAATCTTTCTCGCTTCTCAGGAATAATTTGAGAACCATTGGTCTATTGGATTTAGTAGAAAAAAGAAGGGACATTACTGCCGAAGCCTAAACAGCCGTTGAGGAACTTAGAAGCCGGCGTCTAATGCTTCTTTTCTTGTGTTCGAGACGAGACGAGAGATTTGTAGTCCCGTAGGTAACGATAAGAAAGATTAGAAATCCTAGTTAAAAATAGGAAAAAATTCTTATATCTGAATAAGAATAGAAGAAACTTTCTCTATCTCGTTCTGCTTTTAAAGAAAATTAAAGCATTTCGTTATGCAATTCAGTAAAACTACTGCATATATACTATCCATCTTGTTACCATTTATCAATGACAGATAATCTCTGGATAATATTTGTGCTCTACATGCATTGTATAAGGAACTCTTACTTCTGTGGCAGATTAAGATGTTAGCGCTTGATAACTGTCATTTCACTTCGTTTTGCTAATCCAACGATTTTATTTTGCGTGGAATCTTTGCCAGCGACCGGAACAGCAATTATCTAATGACATATCTGAGACGGTTTGCAGCAGAACTTTTTTTGTCAAACGGAAGACTTGGTTTGCCGTTGTATGCGAGTTCTTTATATATATATATATCATTTCAACAAAACTCAATAACTCTTTCTTTCAGTTATTTGCTTATTTATTCAATATTGTTATTTACGTATAAGGAAAAAGAACCCAAAGATCAGACAAATGACAATCGTTAGATCTTATTATGTGTACGAGGTGTGATTAAAAATTCCTGTGAATGTAGATTTCACAGTGCCATCTATCGATGATGTATCCATTTCAACTAGTAATCCCGGTAGCTTAAACCTTTGCTGCAGTCAGTGTCGAGTTTGAAGGAGTTGTGAGCAGTGATGATAGCTTGAGGTGAATTTCCCGCGGCGTAGGGAGATTTACAAAAGAATTTCTTAAGGAGGGAAAAAGGGAGATTTTTCGAATATGAGATAAAATGTTGGGAAATTTAAGTTTTTAATAAATGTTACTAAGTACTGAGGCAGTATGACGAAAGATGATGCAGAATCCCATACACAAAGTGACAAACCTTTCTTCCCCCCCCCCCCCACAAGCCTTCCGCGGCCTGGTTTGAGGATGTCATTATACAAGATAACATTGAAGTAATAACATCAGATCAAAAGCACGAATGTATGTTGTGGAGATATGAACACAGTATAGTAATCCATAGATACGGAATATTGTTCTCTGTAAATAATGATATATTGTAGTGAACTAAAATTAGGGAAATTTTATCTTAAAGAGAGAATTTTTGAGCATTCCTGAGGGAAATTTTAACTAGAGGACCTAGCATCTCTGGTTGTGAGATGTTAGTTGGCTTCCAGAAGCAGAAGAGTAAAGTCGTGTCTGTGGCTAGGCTGAAAAAAAAAAAGCGCCAAAGAAGCTTACGATATGTCAAAGTCAGTGTATGGCGATGAAGTGGTGGTATTGAAGACTGTTTATGAGCGATTCAAAAGCGGCAAGGAGTCGATTGAAGACGAGCAACGATCGAGACGTGCTTCGATGCCGGAAACAGAATGCCTGCAATAGATGACATAAATGATTTGTTCAAACAGGCGAATGACTATTCGAGAGCTTTCCGAAGAACTAAACATCTCGTATGGAACCGTGAAAAGCATTTTAACCTCCAATTAAATGGGTAAATGGGTTCCTTTCTTACCACGAAAACGCGCCGTGTCGTAACTTGCTTTTGATCCGCGAGTTTTTGGCCGGGAAAAGTGTTCCTGTCTATCTACATCCGCCTTACTCACCAGGTTTAGTACCATGCGACTTCTGACTTCCCCAAAATTAAAACCATGCCTAAAGGTAAACGTTTTGACACCATTCCTGACCATTCCAACGCCCTTCCAACAGAAGCCTTCCAGAAATGCTTCCAGTCATGATTTCAACGTTGGGATAAATGCACTGCTAGCCAAGGACAGTACTTTGCAGGAGATAAAATCAAATTCTATCTAAGTTCATTACTTTGTTTCTAATAAATTTATTCACAGTACTTTTTGATTATACATCGTAAATACTCATGCGTAGATTTCGAGAATACGCAGTCTTTTTTTTTCTGAACGTAAGTATTGATATTGTACGACAACCGTGGTACCTCTTAAGATGAAACTGATAGTGAACAAAACCTTTAACAAGCTCTTTATGATAACGTTAGCAACAAAACAATGATATACAGTATATAACCACAGCATGATATACACTAGCCCAGAATTACGATTCACTTCAAGTTTTATTTTAGTTTAACTATAAAATTGTTCGAAAATTAAACATCCCTCAATCCATAGGTCAAGTCAAGCTGAACAAACTGATAAGTAAATTATCATGCGTAGTTTATGAGGAAATAGAGAGAAACGAGTTTTAATAACGCTAAATGGCATATCAATCATTGCCAATCAGTGGCGTATTTAAGGGTGGCTTCCGAGCTTAAGCCCCCCCCCGAAATCTTACTTACTATAGTAAAGTATATGAAATATTTTGCAGAATTTTCACATTTTCAGGCAAATCCCCCCCGAAAGTTAGCAAAGCCCCCCGAAACAAAATCGTAAATACGCCACTGTTGCCAGTATAATTGACACTTTTTATCCTTCTGAAATGGATTCTTTATTTATTTATCTACTGTATATGCAAAAGAAAATGCTGTAAGTAGCAGATTGTATCTGTTGTTAGATAATATCTTTGTGAATCCTATATCCTCTTCCTTATCAATCAAATCCTTATTAGGTACTATCCTTTGTTATTCAGTCCATTAGATTCTCTCCTATGTCAACCAAATTCATCAGACCCCACCTTTGTTAGTCCAACCCATTAAGTTCTATTATTAGTCAATCCAATCCATTTGATCCTACACTGAGAAAAATCTGTTATTCGGACAGCGGTATATTGTACAAATATACGGAATCCTCTTGTTTACTACAGAAATCAGTACGGAGCATACGTTATCCGTATGCTACATAAGCACTGCCCTTAGATGTTGCATCATGCCGTTGCAGGATATCTGACGTCTAACAGTTTTCCGTATATCACATGCATATACTTATGTTACATTCCTCAACTATATGTTATATACGTCCATTTGTATGTGAGATCCTGACCGCCTATATTGTTTCATACGGAAAGTACGTACAGAAAGAATTATAAAACATGCGTTTTCAGTTACATATCTGCTGTACGTTAAGTCCAAAAACTACAGGAATAAGGCATGTAACCTACCTTTTAAGTACGCCACCTACAATTTCTTTTCTCAGTGTATCCTTTGTCAATCCAATCCAGTGGATCCTTTCCTTTGTCAATTCAATTCAATCAATTGAACCATATGCATTGTCAATCCGATTCATCATAACCTATCCTTTGGAAATCCAATCCATTATATTACATCCTTTATCAATACAATCCATCAGGTCCTGTCTTTTTTCAATCCTATCTTTAGATCCTCTCCCTTGTCAATCCAATCCATCAGATCCTATCCTTTGCCAATTCAATCCTGATCCTATTCTTTGTTAATCCAATCCATTACACTCTATTCTTTGCCAATCTAATCTATTAGATTCTATCCTTAGTCAATCCAATCTACTGGATACTAGACTTTCTGAATCCAATTCAATCAATTGAATCATATCCTTTTCCAATCCAACCTATTATATTCTATCCTTTGTCAATCAAATCCAATAGATCCTATCCTTTGTCAATCCATACCATTAGATTCTATCCTTTGTCAATCCATCCCATTAGATTCTATCCTTTATCAATCTATCCTATTAGATTCTTTCCTTTGCCAATCCATCCCATTAGATTCTTTCCTTTGCCAATCCATCCCATTAGATCCTATCCTTTGCCAATCCATCCCATTAGATCCTATTCTTTGCCAATCCATCCCATTAAATCATATTCTTTGTCAATCCATCGCTTTAGATCCTATCCTTTGCCAATCCATCCCATTAGATCCTTTCCTTTGCCAATTCATTCCATTAGATCCTATCCTTTATCAATCCATCCTATTAGATCCTATCCTTTGTCAATCCATCCTATTAGATCCTATCCTTTGTCAATCCATCCCATTAGATCCTATTTCTTTGTCAATCCCTCCCATTAGATCCTATTTCTTTTCAATCCATCCCATTAGATCCTATCCTTTGTCAAATCCAATTTGCTAGTGTTGTCCATGAGAAAAGAAGAGGAATGAAATAGTTTCGTTTCGTTATTTTTTTTTAGAACTCTCGTCTCGATTCTCGTAAAGCTTTCCTAGTTTCATCCTCGTCTCATTTTAATATTTATATACAAAGTGTATGTTTAGAGTGTTTTCTTAATTTTCCTTAGAACTTACGAGAATCCTCCTGTGTCACAAGTGGTCCACGAGGGAGAATGATATAATAACATTAAAACTATTTGAGTATATTGGGTAATGACTGGTGCTTCTTTAGACATTGATAAATACTCTTGAATATGCTCATGTAATCACTTTAGCAGTTTATAGTTATTATACCAGGGGCGGATCCAGGGGGGCGATCGGGGTGATCTCCCCCCCCCCCAGAAGGGGAAACTTTTTTATTTTATATATAAATAAAAAAAAAACTAATCCCAGAGTTTGGAGCTCTTAAAAGTAGCTGTAAGTAGCAGCATTACAACCCACCGCCCCCCCCAGAAGTCCGTCCTGGATCCGCCCCTGTATTATACTATGAATCATTTAACACTAAAACAGTGTTCGAAATCTAAGACCTGGGTAAACTAGTGTTTCCCACGAGACTCAAGAAATTTCTCATCTCGTCTCGAAAATAAGACGAGAATTGTTATGTATCTTGTCTTGTCTAGAATTTGAAAATACACTTCTCGTCTCGCTTTCGGGGCCAGAAATTTATCGTCTTGTGGGCAATACTAGACCCAATTCTTTCAGAAATTTATCGTCTCATGGGCAATACTAGACCCAATTCTTTCAGAAATTTGTCGTCTCATGGGCAATACTAGACCCAATTCTTTCAGAAATTTGTCGTCTCATGTGCAATACTAGACCCAATTCTTTCAGAAATTTGTCGTCTCATGGGCAATACTAGACCCAATTCTTTCAGAAATTTGTCGTCTCATGTGCAATACTAGACCCAATTCTTTCAGAAATTTGTCGTCTCATGGGCAATACTAGACCCAATTCTTTCAGAAATTTGTCGTCTCATGGGCAATACTAGACCCAATTCTTTCAGAAATTTGTCGTCTCATGTGCAATACTAGACCCAATTCTTTCAGAAATTTGTCGTCTCATGTGCAATACTAGACCCAATTCTTTCAGAAATTTGTCGTCTCATGTGCAATACTAGACCCAATTCTTTCAGAAATTTGTCGTCTCATGTGCAATACTAGACCCAATTATTTCAGAAATTTGTCGTCTCATGGGCAATACTAGACCCAATTCTTTCAGAAATTTGTCGTCTCATGTGCAATACTAGACCCAATTCTTTCAGAAATTTGTCGTCTCATGGGCAATACTAGACCCAATTCTTTCAGAAATTTGTCGTCTCATGGGCAATACTAGACCCATTTCTTTCAGAAATTTGTCGTCTCATGTGCAATACTAGACCCATTTCTTTCAGAAATTTGTCGTCTCATGTGCAATACTAGACCCAATTCTTTCAGAAATTTGTCGTCTCATGGGCAATACTAGACCCAATTCTTTCAGAAATTTGTCGTCTCATGTGCAATACTAGACCCAATTCTTTCAGAAATTTGTCGTCTCATGTGCAATACTAGACCCAATTCTTTCAGAAATTTGTCGTCTCATGTGCAATACTAGACCCAATTCTTTCAGAAATTTGTCGTCTCATGTGCAATACTAGACCCAATTCTTTCAGAAATTTGTCGTCTCATGGGCAATACTAGACCCATTTCTTTCAGAAATTTGTCGTCTCATGTGCAATACTAGACCCAATTCTTTCAGAAATTTGTCGTCTTGTGGGCAATATTAGACCCAATTCTTTCAGAAATTAATAGTTAGTGTTGTTTACTACTTATCTCACTATGTTCATATTTTCTACGACTTTAGTCTTCTGGTCAGAGATCTCGTGGATTAATGAAAACTTGACCCGCGACCCACGACCCATTGTGATCGACTCTGACCCACGAGCAACTGTGATCCACTCTGACATTCTACCCACCAAAAGCCCATCATCAATAACTCTGACCCATGATCCAGGCCCTCCTCTGTACTGACTAAAGAGTTTACACTTGTAATAAAACAAGGCTGTGAAATTATCACTCATCGGAGTTTGAATTTCTACATTCAATCGCTCAAGGACGTTCTGTTACAATACCGATGGATCTGAACTTTACGATATAGGTAAAATGGTGAAATGTTTGTCATGGGTTATTTTACGATAAAATTCAATTTAATTACCATATATATTATTTCCTTGTTGAATTACAGATACTTTTCAATGAAAAATAGGATGAAATTTGATTGTCCAACGTAAAGGAAGAAAAAAAGTGTAAAATTCGGCTGTCTCGAAAGTAGAGTAGTGAGTCCTATAGCTATTATTATAATTATGAATATCAATATGTAATATTGCCTGAAGTTCTTTTTTCACTTAGATGTATACTTATCTCAGGTAAGTAAACAGAAACAAATGAAAAAGGAATTAAAATGGAGACCTTGAATGTAAAACGTAGACAATTTCACCAGTCTACGTTTCAGAAGATGCTACAATGCACTGGGCAGTGGGTCGGTGGATCAGAGTGAGTCGGTGGGTCATGGTAGGTCGGTGGGTCAGAGTGGGTCATGTCATGTTGACCAACGACCAACTGACCCACTCACAAATCTTGATCTACTAGACCCACTGACCTACTCCATTTCTGCTTCTGGTTAATTAAGAAAATTTATTTGATTATAAAGTATAGTTGATTGAAGCCAGCTTCTTCCGTTCGACTTAACTTGTATTTGTGACAGTCAACCTATTCCACGACTCCTGTTACAGCAATATCACAATAACTCATCAAAAATATTTCACATCTCTGTGTAATCAGAATACAGTAGTATAATAGAATTATTTCAACGTTTCATTTAAGAACAGTGGGCCAAGAGGCAAACCCTGTGGAACTCCAGATGAGAACAGTTACCATTCAGATAGCTGAACAGTTCTATTTAAATAAATGCGCATGAATACATGAGACAGCTCAGAAGCATGTTTGTGCATTACAATTGGTAGTATACTTATGCTCCTATTATTGCATAAAAATGTAAATTGTAGTTCATATGCGTACAATGAAAAAAATAACAATACTGTGTTACACACATAAGGAACATGTTCCAACTCGGAATATTGTGACCTTTTCTTGTCTTGGAACTTGTAGAAAAAGAGAGAGAGAGAGAGAAAGAGAGAGAGAGAGAGAGAGAGAGATATCAAGGCATGGTGGAAGTGGGGAAGCAATTCAATGAAAGAACAGAAGCAACGATTCATTGATAAAAAGTACACAAAAAAACAAAACAAAGATTTTGATTTTTCTTGTTCTTTTTTTTCTCTTTTGAAATGAACAGTTTCTCACTCGTGTGGGAATTTGAGAGTATGGAAGGGAAAACGTGATCAGCAGGGCTGTAGTTCACACATTGCAGCTCAAAATACATAAAATACTAATAATAATAACAATAAAATCCGAAAGGATAATTAGACGAAGAGTAACATATTATTGGTGTGAGAACGAATTAGCCATAAGATTAAGACCTCACATCAGACTATAACGGTATCGGGCATAAAAACACAATTCTTTACCCTTTGCCCAATTAAACCATTTTTTTTAAAAAAAAAAAGTATTTGTATAAGGTCAGAAAGAGATTTGGAAACACGATGATCTGATGACGGCTTGTTCAAAAACAAAATGAAGTTTCCAGTTTGTGTCTTCAATAATAGATCGTAATTTACAAGTACTTTGTTCTTTTGTAAAACAGATGATTAAATTGTTGCTTTCAGTAGCTCTACGACTCATTGTTGATCTGCTCAAGAAGATAATTCGTTAAAGATAGAGCCTCGCCCAAGATGTTTCAGTTTTCTTTGAAACGAATGCCGCTCTAATCAGAAGGTCCACTCAAATTTCTTCCGCACTGTTACTTCTCACATACAAATTCCTTATATCTCCTTTTGACACTATGTCCACACCTTAAGTATTCTGCCTCAATGCATGTTCTAGCACATTCACGTTAATATAGGCAGGTAAGGCCCTTTACTAATCCAGTAGATCAAGGGCTGGATGACTAATTTCTGCCTTCCGAAATTCAAGAATAGTTATGGAGAGCTTGGAATTAATAGCTGGAGTGGAAGAATAGCATCTACGCAGGATCGGAGTAATTGTGATTTCATTACACTTTATCTATATATTAAAATGCTTGAAGAGTTTATATGTTTGTGGCCAATCCTTTAGACAATCCATCTATTAAAATGCTACAATAGCAACAAAGGTGCCTGAGCTCCAACCTAAAACTTTGGATTTCAAACCTTTGATTAACGGTTATTTGTGATTTCACGTTTAATAAAGACAAATATTATTTTAAAGTATGTGTACCTTAAATAAATTATTTAAATAGATCCGTTTTTCATTAAGTTCATCTTTTTTAAATTATTGTTCAAAACCCTTGTATTTTAATAAGCCTTTTCCAAAATCAATGCAAATGAATTGTGCTGCCATCTTTGGAGTTCTCTTAAACTATACGTTTGTGGACGTTTATATGTTTGTGGCCAATCCTTTCGACAATCAGATCTCGGAAACTACAGGCTCTAGAAAGATGACGTTTTCACTGATCGATTGCAAGTTTTATGTAGATTGTCCACTTCTAATTGAATATTTAAAAAGCATGGCCATTATTTCTTTATTACATTTTTACGGGTACACTGAAAGTGTTGAAATTAAAAAAAACTAAAGCATAATATCCTACTTAGTATACATTCCAACACCACATAATTGTATATGGAGGTTGCATACCTCTCAGGCGTTTGTTTCATGCCAAATGATAATAAAAACGAAAATTAACCATTTCTCCACCCTAAGTTGAATCTTTATTGTTTGGAGTGTTTTGCCCAATGAACACCATATATCACTGACATTGTAATTGATTGTATATGTAATGTATTTGCTTATTACATACTGCACACAAGAAGAAAGAAAACACTGATCATACATGAATTAAAAGCTCCAACCAGAAGTAGGCTCAAATCCTGCAAACGGTGCGAGATATTGAAAAAGTAATCGAAAAAATCTCTCCTTTATGGTATCTCTTGCCAATTTTTATCAAGATGTCTTTCACTTGTGTTTGTAAAGGGACATGTACAGATGTGAGGAATAACAAGGAGATTCATTCTCATATGTGAATGATGTGCTGTGTAGAGAGCGCTTCAGCTAGTCTATATGTTAAAATGCTAGGTTTTTATGTTTGTGTCCAAAGAAAAGTTTATACGTTTGTCTCCAACGCTTTCGACAGTGAGATCTCGAAAACCACAAGTGCTAGAAACGTGCTGTTTTCACTGGTCGATTGCTAATTTTGTGTAGATTGTTCAGTTCTAATTGAATATAAAAAAAACGTGACGTTACTTCTTTATAACACTTTTAAGTGTACACCGGAAAATTTATTTATTTATTTTTTTTTTAAAAAAGTAAAGCATCAATCCTGCGAGTTATACATCCCAACACCACATAATCGTATACGCGGGTTGCGTATCTCTCGGGCGTTTTTTCAAGAATAATGAAAACCGAAGCATAACCATTTATTCAATCTAACTGTAAGATGAATCTTTACTGTTTGGAGTGTTTTGCCCAATGAACACCATATTTCATTGGCATTATAATTAATTGTGTATGTATTGTATTTGCTTATTACATACTACATGCAAGAAGAAAGAAAACACTCATCATACATGAATTAGAAACTCCAACATAAAGTAGCCTCGAATCTTGCAAACGGTGCGAGATATTGAAAAAATAATCGAAAAATCTCCCCTTTATGGTGCCGCTTGTTATTTTTATCAAGATGTCTCACTTGTGTCTATAAAGGGACATGTACAGATGTTGTGAGGAATGATAAGGAGATTCATGCTCATACGTGAATGATGCACTATGTAGAGAGCGCAGGTTCAGCTAGTCCATATATTAAAATGCTAGAAAATTTATATGTTTGTGGCCACTCCTTTCGACAAAAGAGCTTTCGAAAACCACAAGTGCTAGAAACGTGAGTAGTGTAAAAATTCCCGATCTGGAACATATTAGATTATACTAGGTCAATCCAGGTCCCGCCTGATACGAAGTACTCGATAGTCCAGTGTCGCACGATACGCTATGACCCACGTACCATCCAACCTTGGAAAATTCAATACCCCAAAAACTCGTTCTCTTTTACGACCCCATTTTAGGGGTGTATTTGTTCTCTTTTACGACCCCTTTTTAAGGGTATAATCGTTTTCTTTTATGAGCGCTTTTATCAACCCTTAATAACATAGCATAGATTACACAAGAAAGGCTACAAGCATTTTTTTTAAATATAGCAGAGCTGATAAAAAAGGGTATGACTTATTTTCCAACCCCTATATAACATAGCAGAGAATACATAAGACTATGAGCACATAGCAGAGAATAATGGGGGTGTATTCGTTCTTTTTTGTGACCACTATTTTAACATCGCAGAGCTAACAAAATACTATTAACACATTTTCCAACCCCTATGTAACATAGCAGAAATTACATAAGTCTACGAGCACGTAGCAGAGCTAATAAAAAAATTCGGCTTATTTTTCCACCCCTATTTTAACATAGCAAAAATTACGTAAGACAATGAACACAGAGACTACGAACGCATATTTTAACAGCACTCCTATGTAACATAGCAAAGACTATAAACATATCTATGGCATACCGCAATCCTTATATAACATAGTAGATATTACACAAGAAAGGGTACATAGCACTAGACTATGAGCACATTTTCCAACCATATTTAACATAGCAGAGATTTTACCAGGTATAGTAAACGGTTTTTATGACACATTTTTAGGGGGTACTCGTTCTCTTTTATGACCACTTTTTTGAACCTTTATTTTAACATAACAGAAACTACTTAATACAATGAACATATTTTCAACCCCTATGTAACACGGCAGAGATTACTCAAGAACTAAGCACTACAAGCACTTTTAACATAGCAGAGCTGATAAAATAGTATGGCCTATTTTTAACCACTATATAACATATCACAGATTACATAAGACTATGAACATATATTACACACCCCTCTTTAATACAGCAGAGAATATGTGTACTCGTTCTCTTTTTCAACCCCTAATTTGACATAGCAGAAATTACACAAGCATTATCAACTACTACATGTCCCGAAAGTACTGACCATTTTAGCGGGAAAAAAACAGTACGTATGTAGCATATGGATAACGTACGCTCCGTACATATCTCCGTAGTAAACATAAGGATTCCGTATATTTGTACAATATACCGCTGTCCGGATAATGAGTTTTTCTCACTGTATAACTTTTTTTGTTGTTAGTTCAACGAGATGAGCCGACAGTAGTATTGTTTTCTGTCACTACATTGTACCTATACTCTATTTTCAGTGTATTGTTACTGAAATCTATTGTTGCAGTTAGGGGCGTCATTTCAGACCACTTGAGGGGACAAGTACACCACCGACGTAAGACTTCCACCTTTTGTACTAGTATATTAGTAGACAATCGATGACAGTATATGTATTCCTCAAACTCTTGGGGGGAGGAAATTTCCCCCTCCTTCCCCCCTAAATGATGCCTCTGGTTACAGTGGGCAAAAGTTTACTGTTCCTCCGATCCTTCCATCCTTTTGCGCCAGAGCGAACAGATATGAACTTTCTGGGGCCAGAAATCTAACTTGTGCCAAAAAAAAAAAAAAAAAGAAGATTGTTCGAAACGTTTATCTCTGATGATGCACCCCGTCATCTCCGCCACTAGTGTTGTGCACGTGACGAAAAATACATTTTTAAACTTGAGACGAGACCAGAAGAATGACAATTCTCTTGTATCTGAGACGAGAAATTACTGAAGTCTCGTGGGAAACACTAGTTCACCCAAGTCTTAGATATTAAACATTGTTTTAGTATTATGATTCATCATATAAAAATTAAAAATTGATCAGGTAATTTTAAGAACATAATGAAGTACATTTATCAACTCTTAAAGATGCGTGACTCATTACTAGACTTCGGAATTTTAGGCACCAAAAAGTTTAATTTTAGGCGCCTAAAATAGGTACTAAAAATAGGAAAATAGGCGCTAAAAATTAAAAATAGGCTCTAAAAATAATAGTATAAATTATTACATACCCCTTTTTATTAACATCTTTTGTTTTCAGTGAATCAGGTGATTCATTCAGTACACAACTTGCTCATTCGTAATTTTGGAAACAGTAAATTACCAACAGTTTCTCAAAGTTTTCGACTGTCAATCTCTCTCTTTTGTCTGTAAGGATCATCTTTGCTGCCGAAAACGATCTTTCCACTGAGACAGATGTTACAGGAGCATACTTAAATTTCGATACATTTTTCATTTCCACTTCGTCGGGGATGGTTTCATCCTCTCCCATCAAAACTTTCCCTATACGAGCCAACACAAGAAATCCCTCATTCTTCTTCACTACACTTTCCCACTTACACTGCACTTTTTCCCCAACTTTCCCCGTAGCACTTTGGATTTTCTTTTCGGCTTCGTTAACTACTGACACCTGTTCACTAAGTGGCTTTCCCGTAGCTTCCAACTTAGTGATCGTCGTAGGTAAGAATGAAAAATTTGACTTGATATATACAAGATCTCTTTTGAGAATGGGATCTTTGAAAAGTTCCTTCAAAACTGAAACACTTGCAATGTTTTCCACACCAGGAAGTTCGCCAACAACACCAGCAATAGCGTCCAAGTTCTCTGCGTAATACAAAGCTGCTTCAAGCCATGTTCCCCAGCGCGTTAGGACAGGTTGTGGAGGAAGAGAAATGCCAGGCAGTTTTTCTTTAAAGACAGCGATTCTCGATGGGGCTTTGCAAAAAGTTTTTTTCATGTTAGAAATGAGGGCATTGACTTGAGGAAATTCGTTCCTGATTGTTTCAGAAATTCTATGAAAAGCATGTGCTACACAGGTAACATGGATGAGGTTGGGGTAGAAAGGTTTTAGGTTCTTAAACGCAGCAATCATGTAAGAAGCTGCATCTGTGCAAAGAAGAAGAATTTTAGAATCATCCACACCACTAGGATACAGAAGTTGCAAACTTTTGTTCACGGTGTAAGCAATTGTCTGGGCACTCACTTTCTTAATTTCCTTGCTACTTAACAAGTGAGGAGTTGAAGGTCCATCTTCATCAAGTTTTCCTACAACAACATTCACTATGTATCTATTGCATGCATCAGTAGTCTCATCGACGCCTACCCAAATGCTGGAATCGCCAATATCCTTTCTGATTGTATCAAGTGTATTGTTGTATTCAGAATCCAAACACGTTTTCCTGAGTGTTGACTCACACGGTATCGATTGCTGGCACCACTTCTGTAAAAACTGTCGGAATGTTTCATTTTGAAGTGTGTTCCATGGGATGTTGGCAGCGACAAGGGCTCTAGCAAGATCCGCATTAAATGTGTTCGCAGTTCCAGATTCAGATCCAGATCCAGAAGGCTGAGTTAACTGTGTCTGTTTCTGTTGTTTCTTCGCTTTAGATTTGGCAAGATGTCCAGCACCATCAATGTGTTGCTTTAAGTGGCACTTCTTTTCCTGAGAAACCTTAAAAAAAAAAAAAAAAAAAAAAAACGCTTAGAAATATATTTTCAAATGCTTCTTACAAAACTAGTGAAGATGGTGGCGTTTTAACTTTAATTTCGGTTTCAAATTCTCTAATTTTCTTCGTGTACATTGCGACTAGTATTTTCAAACGGGTCAGTTCGGGTCAGCTTATTGTTGGACACCCTCAGTAACGGGTCGGGTCAGGTCAGCCTAACTCGGGTCACGAGTCTGGTATCGTTAGACCAACTCAGTTCACCAGTCGGGTCGGGTCAAACTATCTCGGGTGACCCGACTCGACCGGTGAACTGAGTTGGTCTAACGCTACCCGACCCGTGACCCGAGTTAGGCTGACCTGACCCGACCCGTTACTCGAGGGTGTCCAACCAAAAGTCGACCCGAACTGACCCGATTGAGAGCACTAATTGCGACAACTACCATCACTGTTTGCTTGCCTTTCTGGTCGTAATGTGCTTTTTTTTTTTTTTAATCGGTGAACGTTACATTATTGATTTAAAGTTGACAAAAAGGTAAACTTGTTGGTCTACCTCGTTAAAGACCAATATACCCCAGTCCCATTTCGAATCAGAACAGATCAAATAAAAGACTAATCGATGAGCATTTTACTTCAGAATAATCCCCAATTTACAGACAGAAGCAATAAAATTGTATATCAATATCTGAGAAATAATATTTAATTTTAAGCACTGTAACTAATTTAATTTTAAGCACTATATTTTATTTAATTTCGAATGCTGACACACTCCAACTTGGCAAAAATTAAAACATAATTTGGCAATATTTTGTTTGAGATTTGGATGCCAAAATAATTGCATGAAAAATTTCAAAATATCGTCCCTTTAAAATTTTCTTTAAAACTGTAATTTACAAAATTTTTAACTGATTTGAACCAAATTTTCCCCAAAATATGATTAAAATGTTTCAGTGTGAAAATCAGTGACCTGTCAAAAATTTAAAATAAGGGCCGTTTTAAAATTTCAAAAATTCAAAATTTTTGCAACTATCAACTGACAGAAACCAAAGTTAGAACGAAAATAAAGTATTAGCAATGCCTTAGTTGAGCGTGAACATCAGCATGATACAATAAATAAAATTGGCGTTTTTTAATTTTTTTTTTTTTTTTGGAAATTAGTTGTCTCTTGCGGCCCTGCGACAAAAGGTGTATGGATATTCTTCATCAGGAGAGAGAGAGAGAGAGAGCAATCGATTAGAATTCCTTTTTTTTTTTTTTTTTTTTTTTTTTTTGGCTTTGGGGAGAGAACATCAGAGACAAATTCTTCCTTTCTTAAGATCTGTCCTAAAATAAAATTATCCGCAATTGTAATTCTTGTTAGACGAGTGTCAGACTGTTCTTTTCTTGCCCCTGTGTGGAATTTATTTGTCTGTAACTATGGATGGAAATCAATAGCATCTTAAGACAATAGACAGTAGCACCTCGAGCAAAATTGATAAATAAAAAAACAAAGAGACAAACAAGTTTCTGCTTCGTAAAACAAGTTCTGAGACAATCTATGAACCTCAAACGCCGTTATTTAACTATTAACAGATCTTTTCTTTCTTTTTCGAGAAAAATAACAAAAAAAAAAAAAAAAAAAAAAAAATGGCCTTTAAACATTTTTCCTATCTTTTATGCTTTTCAAGATATTGACATTTCTAGTTTTTCTTTCAAACTGAAATCCTCGTTTTTAGATATTTTCGGGATGAAAGGATATATCCAGTTTCCTTAACTTTTTAAAGATAATCAATATTGGCATTGCACATTTCTTCTTTCAAACTTTTGGAACTGTTGGCATTTAAAAAAAATTGAATCCCGCCTTTCTTAACTTCTTTCGTATTTTTTTTTTTCTTTTGAAAAACGAGATAGCAAAAA
Organism: Thermobia domestica; assembly: GCF_964235325.1. Taxonomy (NCBI): domain Eukaryota; kingdom Metazoa; phylum Arthropoda; class Insecta; order Zygentoma; family Lepismatidae; genus Thermobia; species Thermobia domestica. The sequence goes on from NC_137456.1 coordinate 4,471,665, forward strand.
TATGTTTTCTTAAGCTCCTGAAACTGTCGAGTAATTGCTGGCATTAAACATTTTTCTCCGAAAAGAGGACCCCTTTTGGAGTTACTGACACAATATGTCAACTTTAACTTACATTGTTTTTAACCTTTACCGCTTTTTTTCGGGGGGGGGGAGTCCTTCGGAAAGAACCGAGAATGCCATGTCCGCTTTTCTCAAGATCCCCGAGAATCCCTAAAACTGTTGAATGTGTAAGTCTAGACACTTTCTTCCATTAGCACTTTCAAAACCATCGTTCATATATTTCATTTAAGCAGGCTGCTAGAAGTCTTTACATTTTAAAGATTTTCCTGTGTTACAGGATTATTTTTATGTTTTTTCTTAACTGATCTAAATTCCATGTAAATTAGATTTTCACGAGTTCAGCAGCTCAGTAACGTTGTCTCTTAAAATAGTTAACCTCCCATTGATAAAGGTTTTACTTTAGCTAGCTATACAGAAACAAGGAGGGGGGGGGGTGTACAATTGATTTAATTAAATTTATAAATTCTGTAAATAAAAATAGCTTTTCTTACCTGCTTGCTGCACAATGGACAAAAGATTATTCTTCCATCGTATGTTAGATCTGGAAATTCTTGCAACCACTGGCGAATCAAGGTACTTTTTGAAGACTTCTCCTTTGGCATTGTTGCGTATGATACAAAACTTCTTTTTAAGAATCCTCAAGATCTGTGACTGGGCTGTAAGCCGTTGAGTCCAATTGTTCATGCGTTGTAGAGACGATGTATCGTTCTTGAACTACGTGTTTAAGATAAATCACTGCACTGACCCGAAAATGATACATGGATGGATACTCCAGTCAACTGAACCGCGTCACTTCATGAATCGTTTCTGTTCGTGGACTTTGGTTTTTCCCAAATATTGAAAGCGAAGACCCGAAGAGATTCTTGCTTCAATAGAGCTGTGTGTTGATTTGTGAATGTGTGTGTGTAAACTATTGTCCAAATTCCAGAGAGCTGAACGGATCACAGAAGAGCTGAAGTGAGCCGCTACAGAAGAGAAAAGGTGGAATAGTTCCAAGAATGCAGAACGGCAGGGAGGGGAATATTGGTTACTGCGATATGCACTTAGCAATAGCTTTGGTTTTGCCCCTGGGGAAAGAGAGACAGACAGAAAGAGATAGAGATCTTTCAGTACAGTGTCTGCAGGATGCAAAGGGATGGTTTGTCTTTGTCTTTCACAAATGGGCTTGACCTTGAGCAGAAATAGCTCAACTTTTAGAAACAATTTTTTACATACAACCACCCTCTGCGTTTCACTTCTTCATACGAGTTAGACTAAAATTAGCCTCGACAAACACACTCACTCTGCCTTCAGATTTGTCAATTAAATTTCACTCAACACTAAAAAAAAAGTTTATTTAAAAAATACAGGAATTTTGTATTTTTTGCAGTTTTAGGCATTTTTAGGCCAAAACGGCCAAAATAGGCGCTAAACTCCATTTTAGGCATTTTTAGGGCACTTATAAAGTGTTTTAATAGGCTTAATTCCTCATGATTCGTAAAGATCCGAAGTATTTTTTACTTCCTATAAAGGGAACAAAATAGGCATTTGCCTTAAAATCCGAAGTCTACTCATTACATAATATAGTCTAATAATAAATATGGTTTAAGAGTTGTTATCTCAACCCATGATTGACCTCTCGGAACGCGGAAGAATTCTGATCACTTTCAGATGAATAAAATCAAGGCATAAATTTCGAATATAAATTTACAAAAAGAGACAAGAAAAATTTCGAAACGGTGACAGAAAAAAATCCTTTCCGAGAAAAAAAGGTTTTTTCGAGGCTTTTCTGTTTTTTCTCATTTTTTTCATTCCACTATTGTCATCTATTTCATCTATCATCGTCTCCCTTAGCCTCGGAGCATAATCGTATGTTTTAAAAAATGGCCAGGCATATTTGAAAAATGAAAACAAACGAGATCAAATGAAATTATACAGAGCTTTTATACAAACTATAAGGCGGAAATCATACCCAGGGCCGTAACTTGTGGGGGGGGCAAGGGGAGAAACTGCCCCTCCAGGGAAGCTTCCCGCCGTTCGAGGGGAGCATTTTAAGACAAAATTTTCTTATTCCATATACGATACGAACACGAAATCATAAATGAAGCATCAAACAGGTTCACTACATTACATAAACAAAACAGCACACAAAAGATAAAGAAAGCAAAAATGAATCGTAGTCCCATTTCGATATATATTAGGAGCCCTAGAAATAATATTTATTCGTATGTTTTTTTTAGATTTGACAATATCGTTCCCTTAATTAATTCGTCATGTATGGAACGGTTCCAGGGCAGTAACTAACGGCTCCGCAGACTTTGCCGTGCGGAGGAGCCCACAGGCTCCGAGGGATCCATAAAGAGTAAGAGAAAATGGAAAGAGGTGAGCCAAGAATTAGGAAAAACTTTTTCTAGGATGCCCAAATACGCGTATTAATGCTTGCTCCCCCAGAAAAAATCTAAGTTACGTCGCTGACCATACCACGTCAAGTTATGTAGAAATATTCAATTTACTTACGGTACCCGGTTTCAAAATTTCTTGCGCCGCTCCTATTTCAGCAGAGACATATAACTAATAGAAGTCTGTGCATGCAGCTGAATAATTTGATAAGTGTCCGTTCTATTTTTCATTTATAAAACAGAAGTTAGGAGAGAGAAAGGAACAAAATCCATGTAAAATGCACAAAATCCCATTTTCTTGAAGTCGTTTAACTCCATTTTTTTTCATTTTAACAAGTTTTTTCACTCCATTTTTTAACTTCAATTTTGGAACGTTGCAAAGCAAGAATACATATGTTGCGTAGTGTATTCACAATAGCCCTACTTTTTTTTCCTTTCAGAATATAACGAAATTTGGCATGTTTGTTAATAAATGATATCATATGAAAACGGACCAATCAAATGGATTTACTATTATGTCATCATTATCATTGTAGGTATTCTGCCATTATTGGAAGGTCACTTGCCACAGCAGAAAAGCTTCCATGTTCCACGGTCTTCTGCTAACCTCTTTGTCTTTACGTCTTCGTCTTTTTCTGTTTTGATGTCATCCATTAATTGCAGTCTGCTTCGGTCCCTCCCTCTCTTTCCTGCTACCACACTCTCGAGCACGTCCCTCATGATACAGTTCCTTCTTAGCCAATGTCCTAATGTAGAAATATTCAATTGGGGGTTACAGAAATCTGAAAGTTGATGCTCCAAGTTGAACTTTGCAGCATAAACGGAAATAATGAAAATATATATAAGGAAAATATCGAAAATATCTGCAATTTATTCTCAGATCTGTGTCCTCTGCTTAAGAAAGTTCTGGATCCACCCTTGGTGTGAGTAAGCTTTATATCTAACGTAAGTAGTTAATAAAAATTAATGTGTAGCTAGATAGATGCCCATAACGTGTGTTGCATACGATACATTCTTACTTTTCACGAGATCATTTAAAAAATGGATTGTTATATCTTGTTACCGTAGCAAAACTAAAATTTTATGGTCCCTCCCCCTAAAGCTTTAAATTCTGACCCGAAATCGAGAAGACTGGCTAAAACACTGACCGTAATACTTTCAAATTTCAAGGCTTTACCACCGGAAATCGAAACCGGCATCCCGTGGACCAAAGGTGCTCGCATTAGCATCTACCTCAGTAGGGAGGGTTATAGGGTCTGATTTATTTAACTAGTGTGAGTCCTGTTATGTTTGCATGATTTCGGTTCTGGTTTACTTTATCAACACATGAAATAAAATGTAACAACAATCGTAATAAATTAAATATTTAGTTTAAAATCCCTTAGTTTAAGTCCCTCTGTGGTGCCGTTCAGACTAAAGGAGACAACAAATGTCGAAATATTATCACATACGATTGAATGATAATGAGAGTAGTGTTGAAATGAGGGGGAAAGGAGAATTCCTAGAGAATCATCATCAGCATCATCATAGGTATTCTGGCATTATTCGTTGATCACTTACTGCAACTGAGAAGCTTCCATGCTCCACGGTCTTCCGCTAAGCTCTTCGTCTTCACGTACGATTTTTCTGTTTTGATATCATCCATTAATTGTAGTCTTCTTCGGCCCCTCCCTCTCTTTCCTTCCTCCATACCCTCTAGCACATCCCTCATCATACAGTTTGTTAGTCAATGTCCCAACCAGTTTCTGTTCCTCTTCTTCATAATATCTAAAATTGTTCTGTTCTCCCCTTCCATTTCTAACACTCTATCATTCGTTTTCCGCTCGACCCAACTAATTCTTTCCATTCTTCTCCACATTCACACAAAAAATTTCTGTCATTTTTCATCGTTTTTAGCGTAATATCCATATTTCTGACCCATATAATACAATACTCCTTAGAGAAGATGAATTCAATATTACTCAGCGCAAATACATGTATGTGATTGAGAATTGAACTAGGAACCTTTTGTATTGGAGGTGAACACTTTATTTACTGAACTGCCATGCGCCACTATAATAATAATAATAATAATAATAATAATAATAATAATAATAATAATAATAATAATAATAATAATAATAATAATAATAATAATAATAATTTAATATGCTGGAAGTGATTTGACCTCAGCTGAAGGGGTTAAACAAAGATCATACAAATGAAACAGTTTGACTCCTAACCTAATTTCAACCGGCAATCCACAAAGTTCATTATAACTTCAACATCCGGTTTCATGTTAGACAAATATTACCTCATTCTCCTCCTCTTCCCCTCTCCCACCTATGTTTTTTTTTCTCTGTGTTATTCATTCGCTTCCTCGTGTTGATTCAAAGAAACGTTTAGGTGTGCATTGTTTCCAAGAATGTTACATTTTTCTTCGTGTTATTTTGTCGATTCGTAGTGGAACCATCCGATACTCTTTTGTTTGCAAGTGGTCTTTATTCCGGAAGGAAGGCAGTCAAAATATTTTCTCGGGTCATTACTTAAGCAGCTTGGTCATCTTCACAGAGTGTATGCTGTACACTTCAGTGGAGTGAATCCATCTTGCCTGACCCAACGTGGTCCTCCGACCGTGAGGTCCCTGGTTCACACTCGGTTGGTGACCACCGAGCCGTGACACTCCCCCCTTACCCCTTATACGCTCCTCCCTCATCCGCTGACAGCGCCCCCCTCGTGTTTCGCTGTGCATTAGTACCTGTAACTAAAGCCACAAATCCGCTTATTCAAAGGAAGCTAACTGTTACTGTACGGTAGCAAACAGCAGGTGGAACCCGAGCAGTGCGGTTGGGCTTAAAGCACAGATAGGTGCCAACAGATATTCCAGTTGTGATAGGCCGGCTGAATGCTTTCCCCAATGTTGTCAGTTATCCTTTAGTTACGTGTATGAATGTGTGTTTGTCGTGCGAACTATTCAGTTGAAAAGTGACTTGTTAAGAAAGTGCTCCAATACTTCCCTTTTCTTGTGACAATTTCAGTTGATTACGATAAAACTCAATCCATAATTAACACGTGCAGAGACTGTTGTTTGTAAATAGAGATCAAAATGTGTACTGTGGTGGTCAGACAACTCTTCATAAGAAGCGATGCCATTGGTTATATTCTAGTGATTGCACTTTTACAGGTAGGTAAAACAACGTAATTTTATTTTTTATTTATTTTAAAAGAAGAATTTCGCATCTCCTCAGATAAAGACTTGGATTTTTTAAATTAATTTTTCGAAATGTTCTTCCTCCCGTATTGGGTTTTGAAAGGATTAATTTTGGATTATCACAAGAGAAAAGGGAACCAATCGACACTACCAGGACTAATTTAAAGGGGCTCATTCTTCCTTTTTAATTTTTCTGATAGATTAAGATATGACATCAAAATTTCCCTACATAGGGGAAGGTTGCCTATATGGCACCACTTTTCACAAAATTGAATCTACCGTAAATGATAAATATGGTCTTAGCTATACAATATAACAACAGCAACAGAAAGACTAATATCTCTGCCATTAGTGAAACACGTGTGTGGCACGTAAATGAAAGCAAAGTGCCTCATTTAGATACTGTTCTGAAAGTCTGCAAACGGAGCCATTTAGGCGTAGAGTATGCAAAATCGCACCACTGCGAGCCAAAATCGCACTCAAATTGAATGAACAAGAAAATTATCTGTAAACCAGTGGCGGATCTAGACTAGGTCAGGGGGGCTACAATCCCCTAGTTTTTGGAGCTCCAATCATAATTCAAGCTATTATTTATATATTTTTGAAAGTATATACTTAACTCATTATATACTTATCATAGTCTGGGTTCTGACTGCTCCCCTACTTTTTTCTTATAGATCCGCCACTGTTGTAAACATAATAGAAACAAAGAAAATCACAAAGTATGAAATATATGAGTATATTTGTCAATATCTAGAATCTACACTGAAGATCTTGAGTAAGATTGTGTGACTACGAATCATTCGATAGACTAATATATGGATTAAAAATAATTTCCTAGAGACATAATCTGTCCATTATACCTAATTTCCCAATCAGTACAAAATGCTGCTGAGTAAATTGATCTATGCTTGTGGAATGGTCTCCATTCTTGTTAAATGCATATACAGAGTGTTTCAAAACAACCCGATAACGTTTGGGAGGTGATTCCTGATATCAAGATAAGACGAAAAATATAGACCAATCTGGGTGCACAAAAGCTTCCTTTCGGAGTTATGGGATGCCGAAAACATGAAAAAATTAACTTTAAAGATCCATAGGTTTAATATTATGGAACTTACGGTAGTCGGGTCAAGACTTCACTTAGGAACTAATATGAGCACTATCCAAATATCCATCTTTCAGAGTCCTGCGGTACTTCTTCAACAATTTTTATAGAGGTAGTTGGTGAGTACTTCAAATTATATGCCCGTAGCCAAACTCACTCTATAAAAATTGTTTCGTGGCTACTTTAGGATTCTGAAACATGTATTTCTGGATAGGGCACATACTAGTTCCTAAGTGAAGTCTTGACCCGTCTATAGCAGGGCCATAGTATTGGAGCTATAGATCTTTTAAACTCCATTTTTTCATGTTTCCGGCAGTCTATAACTCTAAAACGAAGTATTGTGAACCCAGGTTGGTCTATATTTTTCGCCTTATCTTGGTGTCAGAAATCACTCCCCAAACGTAGTCGGTGTTGTTTTGAAACCCCCTGTATAAGCCATAAATTATTCATAAGTAGTCATAAATTATTTGATTTCAGTGATAGAGTTGGAGTTTAGTGGCCCTCTCAGCATCGAGACTATATGAGACATAGATCTACAACTTAATGTTGAATCCGAACCATATGGTCTTTCACTGGGATTCGAACCCGAATCTCCCGCGCCAAAGACGCGTACAGTAACCATATGGCCACGAAAATCCCCTTAATTTATTTGAAAATGTACTTTTCGCATGGAAAATGTATCAACAAAAGAGATTATTTCAAGAAGTAATTAGTATGTATTAGATAGTGGCACAGATAAAGTTTAATATTATATTTCTAACTTATTTATTTCCACAACATTTTGGAATGAAAGATTAATACTAGTTTAGTAGCCCGATTATGTTTTTATATTAAAGATGAAGGATGATAATTGAAAGTAAAAGGTTATGAAATAGTTGTAGAATGAGAATGTGGGAGGAAACGGGAGAACCTCAAGATAATCCACCAATACAATCTTGTTTACTACAAACTCGTGGTATCGAATTAGGGATCTCTCACATCGTGGGTCAACCACCGTACCACTTTCTGCGTACCTACTAAGTTCTTTCATATATCTGCTAAGCAGTGATGTTTTTACCACAAGGCGACCATATGCGTCAGTCTAGGGACGCCAGGCTCTAGGGGGCGCCCAGTCACTGGTGAAAAGAACTTAAATTGATAAATGAAAAATTATTATTATTTTAATTCAACTTTAACCCCTTACCGCATGCCGTGCCATATATGGCACATACCCTTTTTTCACTTTAGCTTTTTTGTGATTTATCAAAGGCAACAAATGACTGTTTTGTCTGCTGTGTGAGATATTGACGTGTATGAATAAGAGATTTTGGTGTCATCTGGCATGTTCTTTGTGAGTTGTAAGTGTGTCATATATGGCACTTACTTATTTCTAGTCGGAATTAAGTGAAAAGTCTAAAATTCAAGTTTTAATTCATTTTTCAAGTTCCCATATGAGGATTTTTCAATACTGATTTTTTTTTTCGCTAAAAGAAACAAATCATGCAGAAAGGGGGTAATAATTTCAGATAAGCTACTAATACCTCGTTTATTTATTTATTTAGTTATTTATTTTTACAAAGGTAAAGATTAAAGCTGTAATGAACGATGATAACAAGAAAACCCATACTACTTTTTGTTACAAGGGCGTTAAATTTACGCTTCGTTTAGGGGCCCAAATCAGGCCCGAAACCAGCCACAAATGTTTGCGGGTGCCATGAATATGTTAAGGGAGACCAAGCCATTAAAAATTCTCTTACAAATATCTAAATTGTGTTTTTTGTGTTAATAATAACATTTTGTATTGAGATCTGAAGGGGCCACAATAAGTTTAGTTGGCCAGACCCCCTAGCCCCCTCTGGTTGCGGGCCTGGCCCAAATTACTTCAAAACACCCCTGCTACTAAGGAAGAACATTTTCAATTGAATAATAGACTTTTAAAGGTATCATATTACCTTTACGTAGAACTATTATTAGTTTGCATCTAGAAAGCACGAAATGAAAAAAATTTCTAAACGTAGTAATAGAATACTACCTTTGAAAGTATTGAAAAGTTCTTATTTTTTTAAAAACAAATTATACTGTATTTATTTTATGGTTGTACCTATGACAATCTATAGCACAGCAACTACATCATAATAGAAGGCTATAATATCCATCTTCAGATGAAGGTAATTAATATCTATGTAAGATTTTGATTAAATGATAGAGAAACATTTTCAACTAGCCTGTATTGTCATATGAGTATTTTACTTCAATCAAGCGAAACTCAAGTTGGCTAGAAATCAATCATTTATTAATCTCAACCGTACTATTCGTCACATTAATTGAAATTTAACAAAATTGCCTTCCCAATAAATTTGCCAGTCATTCGTAGTAACTTTACCATAAAAGGCGTAAAGTGTATATTTATGACAAACTGTTCGTTTAGACTGTACGTGTTTGGAGCTTAGAAAAAGCTTTGTTACCCTCAATATTTTCTTTCGCTAATAACTTTTTTAAAGAAAACAATTCTCCGTAACGTACAGAGAACTAGATTATTTTTGTTAGTAAAAATGTATCCTAATAGAGATAAAATATTTTCCAACCTATTGACAAAAAAAAAAAAAAAAAAAAAAAAAAAAAAAAAAAAAGAGGAATAAGATAACTACTTTTGCTGGCACTTGTACCTCAAAACTCTTTTTTAACTCAAGTGACACCAGCGTCGCTAGGACGATTCAACACCAATTTCAAAGAAAGAAGTAGCCAAGGCAAGCAGCAAAAATGGCGACGCGATTTGTGATATGTTGACCATATTTTTTTCAACTTAAAATCTCCGGCTCGTTCGTTTGAGTCTCTAAGTCTTACTTTCTTAAACATCTATTATAAAATATATAAATTTATATTATAAGAGACTAGTAGAATGCCCGTTCTTCGCACGAAAAGACTAAGTTTCATTTTGAACTTAAAACGCACCAAAACTGTCACCAATCAACTTAAGCACCCCCAAAACTATGGATTCGACACTAATATCGGTCAATTTCAATTATTTTTACATGGCACCATCTACCCTTAGGAGTACTAATGAGAGCTGAATTTGGAATTAAGAAATAACATCGGAAGTGTCACTTTCATCTCAGCGACCCCGAAAACTATGAACAATAAATATGGGTCATTTTCGATTATTTTTTTATAAATCTTTCCCTCGCCCAAGTCGCACCTGCAAAGTGAAATGGTAAAAAGCTTCCCAGACCCGAACCTCATCTATGTTGAGAATTTGATCGAGACTGGTCGGGTGGTTCAGGAGTTATTAAGTCACAAACATAGTCACTGCCATTTGTATATATATATATAGATTAACAAAAATAGTTTATATATAAATGTAGTTTATATATTTGTATATATACATGTTAATTACTTTTTGGTCTCCTGATTTTCAATGTTAACATACCAGTAATATTTGTGAGTGTGTCAAATGAAACACTTTGCTGTCTTTTTTTTTAATCTAAACTCCATGTTATTTATACATTAAAACGTATCATTTCGTTTATGAAGACGTTTAATTATTTGATTTGATTTGATTTTGGGATTTAGCGCCTCTTTCAGCACCAAGACTATATAAGACTTGCACTTATACCTTAACGTAGAATCCGAACCACATGCGTTCCAGCCGGGAATTGAACCTGGTTTATATTATTTGATGCCCAATATAGAACGGACTGTGGATCAATACAAAAGAAAAAGTGTTAGGCATGAGAAGAGATGAGAAGAGAAATAATGTTTTCTCGTCTCTTAAAGAACTAACAATCATTGCTCTAATTACAAGTCCCTACGCTTCGGTACATTTCTAATTACATTTTTTAAATAAAAATTTTGATGACTGAATCAAATTAAACTGTTTTAAAATAAATCCGTAAATGGAGATCACGATAAAAAAATAAAACAATTTAACGTTCAGATATTTATGTTTATTTCAAGGATGTTATAAAATAGAGGATCTGCCCATACAACAAAATCGTGACGCCATACGTCACAGCTTCGCCACATCTACTCTGCCCGCTCCGCGCCACTAAGATCTCAATGTTTCGAGCCAACAATCATGGCGGAAACGAGAGTAGCCAATCAGACGTGCCGGCTCAGACGATGCTCGGTTGTTTTTTTGACTTCATTGAGTTCATATGATGAAGATACGTGTGGGCAGATCCTCTATTTTATAACATCCTTGGTTTATTTACGTATATCCCAAATTTGAGATGACTTTTCTAGGCCCCATGGACGCCTATATTTGAAATAGTTCCATCGTTTCAGTAACCTCAAGTTAGTAATGGGTGTCCCAAAATTCACACAAAATTTGAATTTTACGCCATTTGTGCGGTAAGGTGTCGCCAACAAAAAAGGACAGTGTGCCTGCTGACAGTTCAGAGTTATTTAAAATGGAGCCTGAAACAACAACACGTTTTCATTATTCAGAAATATCTTAAAAATAATTAAGGTTTGACAGCTACAGTTTGCAATTTTCGTACAAAATATAATCGGAATAGTGATTTAACTTCATTCAACTATGAAGAGATTAATTAAAAAAAAAAAATAGGTAGACTGGATCAATTTGTGATCTTTAACATACTGGCCGCCTTGTTTTGTGAATTCATGTATAAATTCAATGCCCTAACTTTTTAATATTAATTTCATTTAGAAATCATGAGAAACTGCTTGTTACAAGAGAACCACGAAGTGTATGATATAACAACGTTAAACGACATTTATTATTGAAGTATATTGTGTAACCATTTCCGTATCTCTTCATTATATTCGTATGATCACTTTATCATTTTACAATTGTTATATTATGAATCATATACTACCAAAACCAAGAATGTTATAAAATAGAGGATGTGCCCATACGTATCTTCATCATATGAACTCAATGAAGCCAAACAAAAAAACAACCGAGCATCGTCAGAGCCGGTACTTCTGATTGGCTACTCTTGTTTCCGCCATGACTATTGGCTCCAAATATTGCAATCTTTGTGGCGCGGGGCAAGCAGAGTAGGTGTGGCGAAACTGCGACGTATGGCTTCACGATTTTGTTGTATGGGCAGATACTTTATTTTATAACATCCTTGACCAAAACAGTGTTTGAGATCTAAGGGCTTGCATGAACTAGTGCTACTGACCAGCGGCGCAAATCTGTCTTCAACATTGGGGAGACGGGTAAGTCCGTTCCCCTAATGTCTCTTTTCTTTTCTTTCTTTCTTCTTTAAGCGATGTTCAAATTATGTATGAAGTTGAATTCTGGGGAAAATAAGGGAGCAGAGTTTTGAGAGGTGGGCAGATTTGAGGCTTATTCGGAAGGGAATGATATGAGACTCATATTACGGTAGATGAATCTGATTTCTGAAGTGAACCCTGTTGTATATTATGCAGTATGGGATATCAATTTCATCTCGCTTTCCTTTGTGGCAGCCGGACACAAATCATCACATTTATCTCCAAAAATTACATTTCAAATTGGATTAAGGGGGGAGGGCAAGTCCCTCCAGTTCCAAGATTGGAGGGGATGTGTTTTCCTCATCCCCCAGGGATTTGCGCTAATGCTGCTGACAAGATTCGTAACATTTCTCGTATCTTGTCTTGAGTTTGAAAAGATATACTTCTCGTCTCGTTTTCGAGCCGAGACCAGAAATGTTACCTTCTGTTGGGCAACACTAGAACCAATACCGAAAAATATATGAAATCAGAATTCGAACCCGGAACGCGCACTATAAAGACATGCATATTCGTTTAAGTATACTTAAACACTTTATAACCATAAAAACAGCATTAATTGACGTATTTCTTCAGTTTCCCACATAAACACATTCTGTGCACGGAAAAATGTAAAGTTTTATTTGTATTCCAAGGCCATTTACATTTTCTGCGTGAAAGGCAAGGCAAGGCAAGGCGAGGCGAGGAAAGTGAAGATGGGACATGTCACCAGAGGCTTTGTTCAGCTGAAACCGAAAACGCTCTGCAGTTAATTACTTTCATCTGTAATTACATCGTTTTTAAATTCATGGGAAGAACGTAACGGCGGTTCTACTTTTCATGGGATTCTTACTCTGGAAAACAATGCATGAAAATGCATAAAGCATCCAACTCAATTGTATAATGGCCACTTCAAGGGTTCTAAATTGCTGCGAAATTAGTTTCCGAGCTACAAGTGTCTGCTAAGCTTACAGAAAATCTTTCTTGTTTCTTGTTCCACAGTGTTGTAAATGAAAAGAGTTTCAAAAGCACCGAAGAATTGTTAGAACCAATGCTTACATACATATTTTCCCCGTAATCAGGGCTGTATGTTTACATTATCCTGTCAAAACCTGAATCTTGATATTTTTTAAAATTCAGTTGAGTTGATTTTGAGTTTAACGTCTCTTTCAGCAGCGTGGCTATATCAGACGGGACTTACTGATTAACGTGGAATCCGTAGGGATGCGCACGAGACGAGCCGAGAAAGGATTTTCCTGACAAAATTCGAGTCGAGACACGGCTCTTCCAATACAAAAATATACATTTGTCGAGTCGAGACATCACTTTTACAACAAATTTTCGAGACAAGACAGCCACAAATCTTGTCTCGTGCGCATCCCTAGGAATCCGAACCAAATGAACTCCCGCAGGAAATCTAACCCGGGTCTCCCACGCCAAAGGTGCGTACGCTACTCGCTTAGCCACAAAGAAGCTCGATAATTTATTATTGTAACAGTACGACTAATATTATTAATTGTAGATTAATTGGTCTTATGTGTTAAGTATATGCTGATTAAACTCCCTGCATTTTGAATCCACAGACGAGTTCAGCCGATCGTAAGACTTACTTGGGTGATTAACACATTCACTTCCATCATCATTAGTTTTAGATTTTTAGACAGGAGTTCGATACCTCGAAATTTAAACAGTTTCCAGTTTGCAGCAATTGCTAGATCAGCACCGATATTTATATGCTCCGGTAGTAATTGAACCTAGAATTACAGTACATTCAATTTGTTTCTTTATTCGTATCAACTGGAATTTCTTTTTAGGGTACTACTACTACTGCTATCACTAATAATAATAATAATAATAATAATAATAATAATAATAATAATAATAATAATAATAATAATAATAATAATAATAATAATAATAATAATAATTAGGATTTAGATTTCTGGGCTCTCGGCGTCTATGGCCATGTTAGCCCGTCGATGAATGAGGGATGACGTTCCTCGGCGATCACACTCTCCGGTGAAAGAGAAGGAAGAAAACGGCCTGTGACCTGTATGTTACGTACCATTCCGGCATTTCCCTGGTGTGAATGAGGAAAACCCAGGAAAACCTCAGTCAGGATGCCTGGTCTGAAAAACTTTTTACACTTTTTCGACCGAGTGTCCCCTCCGGGAATCGAATCCGGGACCGTTTGCACCAAAGACAAGAGCGTTTGCGAATACACTACGCGAGGCCACTATGATGACAATGATAATACAAGTTTTAATAATAATTCACAGTTTCTCAGAAAAACAAATAGAAAGATTTCCGCTTTAATTTTTTCTTCTTTCATGAACATATCTAGACGTACAAACTGCAAATCCTAGTAAAATTCGAAATTCTGGTCTACCTAAAGTTTAAATCTTTCCCCCTAGAAATTTCTTGTATACAGGTTTATCAATTCGTATATATTATATTAAATGTTTCGGAAGAGGCTTCAGTTAAAAAGAAAAAATGTAAATGTTACCTCTCAGTTTCTTTCTTGAATGATAATCTTTCATATCAAAATGAACAAAAAATTAAAAGTTCTATTTATATCTTTACTTCACTCTAAGAATATGCATTGCATGCATCGTTGAACCTGGTTCATCATTTAGAACCAATACACAACTAACACAAAGGCGTAGGTGTGACCGTAGAAACTCAGGGTAAAGAAAAGTGAACAATGTCTTAAATGGAAGAACTGCCGTAAAGAGTGAAGTTTCTAGCATGGTAGTCATTTGTTTCCCACTGATTCGTCTTTCTCTTCTCAAACATAGGTTGGTGAGTAACATGCAAATTTTAAAGCTTTTATCTCCCTTGAACTGTTTTGTATTTTGATAAGGTCTCTTCTTCGTAACTGCATCTAGATATTCTATCCTTATCTTCCTCTTCCTGGTTTTCCTTCTGCCTTTCCCTCTATCATCACGGTGATCCAGTCGGAGTGCCGAGTAAGATGGCTAAGCATGCTGTTTCTTCTTTTTCCTATTATCTTCATGATCTGTCGTCCTTCATTAGCTTCCTTTAATACGTCTTCATTCCTTTTCCTTTCGGTCCATGATAGGCACAGCATTCTGAGCCAACATCACATTTCAAATGCTTCCAGCTTGGATGTTTCAGCTTTTCACAATGTCCATATCTCTGAAAGGTAGAGCGCCACGCTTTATAGCAGAGTCTTAATAAATCGTTTTCTAACATCCAACAACACATTTCTTGATGTTAGCAGTCTTCTTTTCCTGTTGAATGCTTGTTTAACCTGCACTATTCTGGAACTTACGTCTTTTTCACTTCTTCCGTCCGAGGATATTAGACTTCCTAAATAGGGGAACGTCTTAACGTCTTCGATTTTCTCTCCCTCTAACTATACGTTTGCCCCTTCCTGTCTTGCTCTTATGCACTTTATCATTTTAGTTTTCTTCTTATTTATCTTCATTTTGCATGTTTTTTCCAGTTGGTCGTTCAGGTTTGAAAGTGCTTCCTGCAAATCCTTTCCGTACCCACTAACAGTGTTACGTCGCGAGCAAATTAATACAAATAAATTCTCGGCATTCGTCGCGCCATGGATCTGGCTATTTCATCCTTCCTGTCTTCATTCTATGGCGCTAAGCCATTGATCGAGACCATTCTCCAACAAGATCTTAGCCTAGTATCGGATTCGGATGTCAACGATAGCATTTCTAAGTGGTCATCTATAGTGGGATCAGATCCACCTGACCTTGATAAGAGAGGACTACAATCCTCTTGGGACGATCCTCTTATAAGTCATCACTTTTCAGCACTACTTCAGTCATCCGATAACCCAGAAGATAAGGCCAGACTTCTAGCTACATCATCTCCAGAAGCAGGAGCTTGGCTCCATGCTATCCCGTCACCTTCTTTAGGATTACATCTTCCCAATGACAGTTTTCGAATTGCCAGTGCACTGCGTTTGGGAGCAGATGTTTGCGAGCAACACAGATGTCCTGCCTGTAGAAGTGTCGTAGACAAGAAGGGCCTTCATGGACTCTCCTGTGCCAGTAGTGCGGGCAGACATTCACGCCACTCCAGCGTCAACGACATTATCATGAGGGCACTAATTTCAGCAGGCGTTCCTTCTATATGTGAACCGTTGGGATGCAGTCGTGCAGACGGCAAGAGGCCAGATGGTATGACCCTAATACCGTGGAAGAAAGGAAAAGCACTTCTATGGGATTTTACTTGTTCCGACACCTTCGCCCCTTCAAATTTACATTCTTCCTCAGCACAAGCTGGCAACGTGGCTGCTCGCCGAGAAACAGAAAAACGCAGGAAGTATAGCAATTTACTCGACAAATATCATTTTTTCGCTATAGCTATTGAATCGGGTGGTTCATGAGGTCCCGAAGGCCTTAACTTTATAAAAGAAGTTGGTCACCGCATTTCTTTATCGGCAGGAGATGCTAGAGCAACCTCTTTTCTACTGCAACGCATCAGCATGGCAGTACAAAGAGGGAACGTTGCATCAGTTTTGGGAACGCTACCCTCTGGTAAGGAACTGGAGGAGATCTTTTGTCTGTAATCTCGGCGAAGGTTTGAGGATGCTGTTGCGAGGCTTATCACAATAACGTGTAAGAAAAAAAAAAAAAAAAGATTAATGATCTTTGCGTAACATGAGATAATCGTGCTATATGTCACATGCTCAATCAGATAACCCACACAAGAAGAATTCGGAAGTTTCCAGATCTTTTTAATGCAGTTCTTTTTCATTTGTGTGTGTGTCTGGGTAGTGTAGTGTTGGAAAAACAGAAGTGGATTTTGAGTAATTTCAGTTTTTAAGCGAAGTGTTTTTAAATCAAATAATAGGACTGATTTGTGCATTTACAATTATCATAAGATTTTCTTTTCTTTTTAATGTAACTGTTTTTCGTTTGTATAGCCTATGTGTAATTACCCAAATATAGTATTTACATGTAAATTGAAGAGAAATAAATTTGTAGCATGTTTAAAAATAAATACTTATAAGTAAAATGTATGGGGTGAAGCTTCTGAATAGCGTACATTGATGTCACATTGTTGTTTGGCCCGTATTGAGAGATTACGGAACTTAAATCACTCGCAGTTCATGTGGTAATGGTATGAAGTATACAATGAATACATTAGTCACAAATGTAAATATAAGTTAAGAAATACTGTATCAAATGATTGAGTTACAAGGGGACGGAGAAAGAAATCCCCCAATATAAAGGTAGCGCTGTGAGATATATATTTTACGGGGATATCCCACAAATCCCCAGCGTATCATAGGTGTCACATTGCTTTCCCGTTAACCTTATAAAGTTAGTTTTTAACGTTTTACACAAATACCCATTCTACTTTACAAGTCACACATAAGGCTTTGTAGTAGGCTTGGTTTCGTTCCTTTTCTTCAGGTTTTAGCAATTTTATTCACCTTTTCTTGTCAGTAGGTGCGTGTGGCTTATAGAGTTCTCGAGCGCCTTTCAGCTTCCGGATGTATTTTATTTATTCTTATGATAAGTAAGCATATAAATCCCTAATAATTTATTTGTCCTGTATCTAGAAGGGTCAGTAATTACTCTAGTAAAATAATAATTGTTCATGTAATAAATTAAGGTCATAAACTACGTCTGTTTCTCGCTGAGTCACACTTGTCACATTGGGTTTCCAATTCATTCGAAAACATTCTTTTCGACATTTCTGTTATCTAAGGCCCTCACTTAGTGAACCATGAAAGTTTTGATCAAAAATTCTTACTTGAACTACGTTTGGGTTTTTGTGGGATATAGTACAACATACTTAAAATATGTGCCATTCCCCTGTAAAAAAATACCTTAATTCACAATACGAACTGTAGTAAAGTAATAGTAACGGAGAAGGAACGTTTAGCACGATTACTGCAGCAAAGCTTCTCTTTACTTGATAGGAATCCCTTTATCCGGATACTCCACCGAGATGTGTGAACCGTTCTTAAACAAATTTAGAGAGCGGACGTTAAATACCGGTATCTTGAGAGATCGCATAGCTAGATCGTCATACCATTGAGGAATAATCACCGGAAAATGGTATGCCCATAGACTTAACCTTAGAAAAGCATTTGGCGGGCGAATTCTCATTGTAAACAATATAAAAAAAAGAAATTTCAGTATTAGAAATAGGACAAAGCCCTTTCCGTTTGGTTCTGCGAACACAATTTTTCAAAGCCATTATACTTTTCGCTGATAAGCTAAATTCAACTATTTGCAGTTGTGTTCGTACATGAAAACAACTGGTGAACTAAAAATTCTATGAATAACAAATGAAAGTCGATCACTTCGCTCCAAATTTGCAAGTAATGCATATCTAGTTAAATACTGAAAGTGTACATAAGAATTCATCAATTATGAGGGTTACCGGTATAGGAGAATTTTCTGTCTACCGTACTATATTGGAGATTTATGTCCAAATTACAATGGGTATGTTCTATATTAAATACGTATAATCTTAGAATAATTCCTGTTCGTTGTCTAAAACGTTGGGGGATGGGAAGAAAACACCGTCCGTGTCCATATCTAGGAGTGTTCGTATTCTGTCCAATAATAATTCATTGTTTGTCGGGGCAGAAAGTTTGTCCATATGATAAAGGTGACCATTATGGGAGGTTTCGCTGTATATTCAACATCCTTCGAAGATGACGGCACAATTAATTGTCTCGATTGGCATTTCTTTATATAGTTTTAGAAAACGTAAAGTAAACCAGCGCCATATTTCTAAATATCCATAGTCGATCTGCTATCTGTTGTAACGATTGTAATTAAAACACCTTTGAGACGAGAATTAAATTTTATTCTATAGTTCAGAAGGTATAACGTCGTTAGCTTCCCGCGCTTGGACCTGCTCGTCACTGCGGGTGTCGTAAGAGGGTAGCCAATCACGACCAATCGTCTACTGCGCTCAGCGAGCCACGATTATCCAAGCTGGCCACACCCATAAACGTCAGTACAACTTTTCGCGGGAA
The DNA here is from genome assembly GCF_964235325.1 of Thermobia domestica. NCBI lineage: Eukaryota > Metazoa > Arthropoda > Insecta > Zygentoma > Lepismatidae > Thermobia > Thermobia domestica. The sequence goes on from NC_137456.1 coordinate 4,490,588, forward strand.
GCCAACGACGTTATACCTTCCGTACTATAGTTACGGACGATGTTCTCCCCAAATTGTTTTCCCATCATGATCATCAAAACAAAGAATTTTCTTTTTCTCGTATCTTCTTCCCTCTTGCTTTTGTCTTTTGTTCTTTGTAGCTTATCCTTGCAATTAAGCCCTTGGCCTTGGAACTCTTTCTTTTATTATTATTTCTACAAAATTATGATGTGAGATTTTAGCATATCCTCTTGTTCTCTTTCCATTACTATTTGTCAAAATATTACAAAGAAGCACAGTGGCACAGTGGTAGAACGCTTACATCTCGTGCGAGAGGTGGTTCGATACTAAGCCATTTGAGTTTATATTAGACAAGATCATGTTCGTGGGTTTTTTCCATTAGTCACTTGGATCGTACGATAGAAGGCACTCAGTGGACCAAATTATCCTCCATACAGTAGAGGAAAATTAAAAATAAGCAACCTTTTATTCTAGCAACAACTAAGCTCCATGGCCATTGTGGCTCAATGATACAGCTTCCAGATGTAGAATAGACATTTGAATGATGGTATTAAATGATGTTGTCCACGTCACATATCATCATCATCATCTTAAGTATTCTGCCATTATTGGCAGGTCACTTGCTGAAGCTGAGAAGCTTCCATACCCTACACTCTTTCGCTAACCTCTTGGTCTTCACGTACGATTTTTTGTTTTGATATCGTCTATTAATTGCAGTCTCCTTCGCTCCCTCCCTCTCTTTCCTTCCTCCATACACTTTCTTACGTCCCTCATCATACAGTTCCTTCTTAGCCAATGTCCCAACCAGTTTCTCTTCCTCTTCCTAATAATATCTAAAAGTGTTATTTTCTCATCCACCATTTCTAACACCCTCTCATTCGTTTCCCGCTCCACCCAGCTATTCTTTCCATTCTTCTCCGCACCCACATTTTAAAAACTTTCAGTCGTCTTAAATCATTTTTGCGTAATGTCCATATTTCTGCTCAATACTCCACATGAAGTATTTTATGATTCTTTTTCTAAACTCTTCAGTGGTAAAAATCAACTTACTAATTTTCCCTACCCGGAGAAAACTGAAGCGAACAAAATTTGTGTTGCTCGTAGAACGAGAAATCAAACTTATTAACTTGTGTTTCTAATGTTGAACATGTTACTTTTGGAATCGTAATTGTAGTTTTCAGATAACCTAAGACGCGCGAAATTTGTTTGTAATTCATCTATCACCATTGACAGTGTTTTCACGATATATCTAAATCCGTAACATATGAATGAAATATATTACATTTCCTTGTATCTTTTCTTGCGTGAGTATGCAACTTCTAAACTGAAAAGGAAGACTAGGAACGATAGGTGTACGTTGATCCTGTTCCACCTAATGGGCTTTAAATAATACAATTAATGATCAATCACATTATGATAAGCGAATGAGAAATTCCTAGCGGTTTATATAGAATATAATAAGGCTCCTTTGCCAACTGATTTTTTGTCTATAGGCAATGTATTTCAGCATTATTGTACATAAAGCACCATTGGTAACACAGGAAGTCGAGAATGGCAGAAACACTGCTGTGCGTGGGCAAAGACCTTTCACATTTGACCTGGCTAGGTCGTAATCTTGCGGCGAAATATACAATTATTACTAAATATTGTCCTGAAACGAATATGATATTTTCTTTTCTTAGTTAGGGTCTGAAAATGTTTCTTCCACTTTTTTGACCTTCAACTTCCTCCTTTAATTCTCAATATGTTCTAATTTTCAAATTATAGATTAGTTATGTTCTTCTTCTTTCTACCCCTCGTTTTCCTTCTATCCTTCTATCTATGGCACTTTTTTTTTTTAAGATGTGACAAATTCAATTGGCCTTTCTAGAAGGGCGATGGTTAAAAGCGTCCTTTTCTCTTCTACCGGTTTTAAAAATCTTCGTTTCTTACTCTTTCCGTCCATTTTATCTTCTCCATCTTCCTCCAACACCACGTTTTAAAGCTTTCTAAATATTTCTTCTCTACTTTTTGTAATGTTCAAATAATACGTTATATTTACTATTTGGTCAAAATGTTTTCTTGTTGAACACCTTTTTCGCCACGGCAGTTCTTGACCTGATCTCTTTAGTGCAGTAAGCGTCTCTTGTCAAAATACTTCCCAAATATTTGAAATGATCAAACTCCTCAAGCTCTCTTTGTTTTACTCTGATTCGTAGGGGTGTGTTGTAAGGACGTGATATATTTTCGTGATTTTCGACTTCTCTTTGTTGTGTTCCATTATAGTTTCCCTGTGACAGCTATTCTGTCCATAATCTCCTGTAGTTCTTCCTCGATTCTAGTTATAATAACCGTGTCATTCGTATACCCCAGCTGTTAACGATTTCCTCCCCAATCTTGAAATCTCCATTTTCCATTAACGCTTCCTTTACTACGCAGTCACTGTAATTGTTGAACAATTGAGGTGACATACTCCATCATTGTGTGACTCCTCTTCCAATCTTCTTGATTCAAGCGTCAACTTCACTCGTTGCCCTATGTATACAGTTGTACAGCTTGCGAACGAGTCGAAGATCCCACCAGTGGACTCCGTTTTCTTTAAATATTTTCAGAAGTTTGGTCCAATTGACCTGGTCGAAAGCTGTTACCTAATCGATGAACCACAAACACAACTTTACGTCAAGAAGTTGTTCTGATATAATTGTCACCAACCCAGTAGCTGTCCAGAATCCAAATTGATCTTCCTCCGATATTTCTTCTGTTTTACTTTCCAGCTACTTATGCAGATAGAAAATGAAAATTTGAAATAAGGTAAAACCATATCTTAAATAGCCTAATCAGGTAAAAGATAGCCTAATCAGGTGGCAACAAATACAAATTAATGTTGAGATAAAGTAAAGAAAAAAGACGAAAATGGGAAGACTGAGGCGTCATAGATATATGCCTGCAATGCATGCAACCCACATGACACATTAATATGTTGGGTTGCATATCTTGTGGGATAAGGCACTAAACGAGACTTGAAGATTCCCCTGATTGTTCCTTACTTTTGGAAACTGCAACCCTGCAACGAAAGAAATGTTACGTTAATATAGTAGTTTTGAATTGTTTCTGAGATAATATACTTTATTATATTATTTTTACAATATTGTTTAAATTATCATTTATATTTTTTATTTAGTATCAATAATATCGCACAATTATGGAGAAAAATAGAAAATCTAACCGCTAGGCCGGCGGAGATTCAAATGTTGATATGACGTTCCGCTTGCCGTGTGATTGCTTTGTCCATTAATTGATAATGCTTTGCTCTAAGCTTTGGCACTCGATGATTGATTATGTAGCTTCAAGCTCATTTGGTATAATATCTACCAGCAAGAGAGAGAGATCGGAGGTTTAGTCCTTGACAGTAAATAGACTGATTTTTGCGGTGTTATTTGAGTAATAAAGTTGTTATTGTTCGGAGAAGATGCCAATTTATTTAAGTTTTTCAAAGAAGATGACAGTTTTAAAGTTGACCACGAGACGAGATGAGACACATGACAAGTTTGGTCTCGTTTTCGAGACGAGACGAGAAAATCTTTTTGAGACTCGATACAAGACGAGAAGGAATTTTTCTAGAATCTAGTCTAGACGAGGCTTTACAAAATTTACAATACGAGACAAAACACCTTTATTTTAGTCTCGTCTCATCTCATAGGTCAGTTTATTTTTAAGTACTTTTTTTGAAGGAAGTTAAATTTATGTGAAACTGAAATGAAATCTTAAATTTAACGTCCCACGATTATGATCTAGAGCAGTGATTCTCAACCTTTTATGACTGACGACACAATTTACGGAACATCTAGGACATCCCAACACACTTGTCTGATATTTTTATTATAAATAATAATAATAATAATAATAATAATAATAATAATAATAATAATAATAATAATAATAATAATAATAATAATATTACTGACCGCTACAATCTGTCTCTCAATCTTAAGTAATTGTTATTAAATTCTTCATGATTTTTAAATTCTGAAGTTTCGCGATACTCCTTAGGGGACTGTATGACACACCAGTGTGTCGCGACACATCGGTTGAGAACCACTGCCCTGCAGGCTAAAGGAAACGAATGTTTTAATAACAGTGAATTATTATATTAATTAATTCATGGAATAAGAATACGGGATGAAAAGAGAGAATCTCGTGTCAACTGACGAACACGATGCTTTCCACACAACAAACCCCGCATGAGCTGGGATCGAACCACAGACTCTCACACCACAGTTGAGCGCTCTACCACTGACCCGCTGTGCTCCCTTATACATAAAACTTAATGCTTTCTCCATTGAAAAATTAATGCATGTATGATGATACGTGGTAATAATAGCAAACAAGAAAATTTAACAACTCATGAGTTGAATAATTAAATACTTGTGAGACCTTGTCTTCATATTTAGCTGTATAATAACGAGTGGTTTTTTTTTTTCGTCCTGAGAAGGAATAACAAAACTATGCATAAACCACTTGAGTTGACGTTGAAAATAGCGGTATTTGGATTGTGCTTATTTAACATACACAGTTACTCATATGTTAATTTAGTTTTTTTTTTCTGCGTTACGTTCTTCTTCTTCTTTTTACGTTTTTCTTCGCATACAGCACAGCCACCAACACGAGAAAACCACAAAGAAGGGTTGGTTGGTGGTCTTCGTTACGGCCATTGAGCAAACATCGGTATTCCTGGTTCTTTGTGATCATTTTTTCTTCATAGATTATAAACATAGTTCTTTCACATTCATGGTATGTGATTATTTTTTGTTATCACAACTATTTTTCCTCCTCAACCTTATTTTTTTTTTGTCTCATTTGATTTTTAAAAAAATATCTCAATTAAACTTGTTTCCTTGTATAAGAACTACCATTATATATATGTATATATACATATACATACAAACACACACACACACACACACACACACATATATATATATATATATATATATATATATATATATATATATATATATATATATATATATATATATATATATATATATATATATATATATATATAAGTCTCCTTTAAGAACGATTTGTATCACTTAAAACTAACAAAATCATTAAAGTCATGATAACAGCGTAAAGACAACATGATTAATTAACTTTGATTTTTATCATTTTAAATCAGATATTTATCCTTACATTATGTGTTATATTGTGCTTATCTCTGCAATGAAAAGCCTGTCTCCTTTCCGTAGTGAGCGTATCTTAGGCCAAGTTCACAATCAAACTTCGTACTTTAAAACATATTCCACTGTAGTTAGGGTAAGTCCGGTAAAGATAGACCTCTTGGCTGAGACGAACCAGGGCTATAATTTGTAAACTATCCACCAGAGTGCAGCGTGAATATTGATGTAGTGTCATGACGGATGTATGCTAGACACTGTGTTTCAGCGTTGCCAGATCTAGCATAATAATGCTAGATCTAGCATAATTTGCATGTCTTTAGCATCTAGCATCTTGCTTTCAGCATCCTGCCCAAATCTAGCACAATTTCAGCAACTTTATCAAAAAGCCGCAAAACCTGGAGATGAGAAAGAAGTTGGTCGTGGGAAGAAAAAGAACGGCAGTAATGTATCCTCTTCCATTGATTCATACAGTCGGTAAACCATACAGGCAGTCTCATTTCCCGAAGTAAGTTACAAACGGTCTTTTTTTTTTTTTTTTTTGTGGCTTCACCCAGTGTTTTCTAATCCTCTAAGTGCGAGGCATGGGCAGAGCTATGGGGGCCATTCTCCCCCCAACTTTTTAACAACTTCACCATCTTTATTTCTGACTTCATGACCATCTTTATTCCTGAAATGAAAGGTCCGAGACCGACCAAAAATCTGCTCCCCCCCCCAGCAGGCAACTCCCAACTCCGCTTATGCTGCAAGGTAATTTTCTTTCAAAATATGTATACAAACACTTTGCATTCATTTATACAATATATACGCCATTGAGCCTGGCAACGACTGCACTAGTTTAGTTAAAGCTTTGGTGCAGTTCTATCCACGCATTCTTGCGCTCTGCGTATTTTAAGTTACATTACCGTATCTCAACTTCGTTTTTTTTTCTTTCTTTCTTTCAAAACTCGTGAATTAGTAATTATGAGGATCTAGCATAATTTGACCGGATCTAGCATAATTTCGATAAGGTTTTGCAATAATTCCGAGCTGTGAGTCTCGCAACGCTGCTGTGTTTCCTGAAGGAGCAGAAGTTGACGACACTTTCTTTAGTAGACAAGATTTTTTTTATTTCGGATAGATCAAAACACTTTTTTAACCGCATTTCATTGAAAGCAATATTCAACGTTCTTGGTGTAGATTTCTTCGGTTTTGTTTTTCGCTGCCGCATTTTATCATAAAAGAATGTGTTAATAAAAACAATGAAGTTTCCCGCGTTCAAAAGCTACAACAAGCAATCTAATCTTCTTTCCTCTCCTTCTGGTTATAAATGAACCACTGTCGTTGTGGGAGAGATGAACCACATAGGAAATATGAAAATATTTGTGGTTTGTGTGATAAAGTTTTCAAATATACAAAACAAGATGCAATGTATGATACAATGTAGTTACTGGCACTCATGTTTCTTCTTAAAACATGAAACTTATGTATGGTTGCCATTTGCAAATGTTCCTTTTCTAGAATCCATGATAAAAAGAAAGTTCATTTTTAGATTTTCTATATTCCTATCTTAGTTTAATCAATATTATATGACATCAATATGAGATTTCAGTAAAAACTTAGTAGTTGTATAATGTCAATCAGTCACTTTTTTTCAAGCTTAAATTTCGGGTAGAAATATAAGGTTCGGTCCTAGAAATCTTTAGTTTTAGTTACAGAAAGTCCTTTTTTGGATTTTGTCCGGAGAAACGTGTTCCACAGGCACAATTATTCGAGTTATTGGAGGCAGAATAAAAGTGGTCCATCGGTACTAGACTTAGTATATATGGTTTGCGTACTTGCTTAAAATCCTGATTCGATTCCTGTCGGAAGTTAGCACATTTTGAACGAGAGGCGGGCTCTGTTCCTCGCAGAACTAACGTCGAGTACAATGGATAGCGAATATCCTTCCCTTTGCTTTATATCTTTATAGCAAAGCTTTATAGTTCTCAGAACTGTCTTTAAATAAAGCGAATCTTTCCTACGAATGCTGGAAAAATACCAAAAGTCCAAAAGTGGTCCTATTACTATCCCCTAACAAGCCTAGAAGAATCTCACAGGAGATCCGGTTTCTGAGTCGTAAGCTACATCTGGATTTCCTATAGATATCCCGATGTTCCGAGACGGGCGTCAAAGGACGTTTCTGTCCTATTTGGGTTTGGTACAGAGAGAAAAATCCGTTCTCTGGATAGCGGTATATTGTACAAGTATACGGAATCCTCTTGCTTACTATAAAAATCAGTACGGAACATACGTTATCCATATGCTACATAGGCACTGCCCTTAGATGTTACATCATGCCGTTGCAGGATGTCTGATATCTAACAGTTTTCCGTATATCACATGCATATACTTATGTTACATTCGTCAGCTATATGTTATATACGTCCATTTGTATGTGAGATGCTGACCGCCTACATTGTTTCATACGGAAAGTACGTATAGATGGAACACTTATACAGAGAGTAGTATAAAACATGCGTTTTCAGTTATACGTCTGCTGTACGTTAAGTCCATAAACTACAGGAATTACGCTTGTAACCTATCTTTTTAAGTACGCCACCTACAATTTTTTCTCAGTGTAGTCAACTATTTCGAGCATGATAATTGTACCATCAAGGTGATACAATAAAAACCTTCGGTTGCCGAAGGACTATCTTCGTGCGAAAAGATCATTAAAATCCACTCAACGGTGTGTCTACATGAGGGAACAAGTATACGTTATTTCACTTTTATCGTATACCACGGTGAAAACTAGCTAAGCTTACTTGATTGCCACGGAATCTCATGCAGAATACTAAATTACGTATGGTTACAAAGTAAGGGATATAACGTATTTCAAGGGTACACATTTTATCATCTCTTTCAATCTTCAATAAGAGAGCAAAAAGTCTTCCCTTGCTCATCCAACCGAGAAATGTCTTTAGAAGTAATCAGATAAGAAATTTTGCAGGTGTCCACTCAGCCGTGGTCTCAACACCTCTCGTTATCTTTCGATCAGCTTTTTCTTCAAGGAAGTGATTCATTGTCACGCATTAAAAATAACAGGAAATCACTAACTAGTTCATGTTTAAAATACTGATTTCATTTCACAGGTAGGGAGGTATATGAAGACACAATTACATATAAATCTCAAAAATTGAATTATAAATTAGATATTTAAAACAAAAAATCTGTGCATTGAGATTTATATAAAATTCGTTTATATGAGTTTTAAACTCGTAAGCAACAAAAGCTTAAGTTGCTATTTCGATTTAAATTGTCTAATATATATGATACATACATATTCCTTTTTTTGATATGCGAGACGGGACATAAGTGGATCTGAACCTCTACTCAAGTTTGTATTTCCCCGGTTAACATGGTTCTATAATTATATACGGAGGAATTTGTGCGAACATAAATAATCATACAAAATCAAATTCCTCGTAACGGGGAACAAACACATCAATAATTATGTGCCCATTAACTCTACAATCAAATAGTAAATCAAAAATCATGTTATATGAGTATATGGTAGATTTTTCTTACTACTGTTTCTCGCTTCCAAGAGATGGCTTAGGGGAGCATTTACATCCGTTTGAATATACGTATATACTTTGAATTTTCATTATCTAAATGTAAGTTGTGAGACCAGATTCAAATAAATGCAATACCTATAAAAAAAAAAAACCGAGTTAGAGAATAAGAATATAAATAGATTGTTCAAATGGAAACATAGAACAGATCATGGTCGTCTCTGGCGGGGGGATGGGGGGACGCGTCCCCCCCAATATTTTGAAGTGACACAATCTAAAATTCCACTGAGATACTAGCAGTTAGATCATTTCCTTTGATGTCACCTCCCCCCCCAAAAAAAATTTACATGCCAGAGACGCCAATGGAATAGATTACTAGAATACTTTACGATTTATGAAATTTAGGAAAGGAGATGCTAGATGACAAAAATTACAATATTTGAATGTGATTCAAATACCAGAAGTAGACTAAAAAACAAGCGAATGTATCCCAACCTTCCTCTCACGAATTAAACTCTAAAATTTAGTATGTTTAAAGCTTTGAATTAAAAAAGTAAAAGGAAAGAAACTCTTGGATGTAATAGTACGCAAGAGATCAAAGATAGCCACATGTTGTACTAATATATCTAATTATTTATTGGAGGCAGTTAGTGAGGCCAGTGAGACCATAGGGGTTAAAACCTAGGATCATGTGTCTCTAATGGTGTCTTCTCGTTTGACCAATTTTCTTGTCGCCTGCTGACTTAACTACCAGTTTACACTATGATTTTTATTTCATTCTAGACAGCGAAAAGGTGTATGTCCATTTCACTGACGCTCACTCAGCAAAGCATATTTAGTCTGATGGAATTTCTAACAAAGATTTATTAACCCATTACCCGACAAAACTCTTGTATCTTTGTTAATGTCATAAAATGTGTTTATTCATAACTGTTTGAGATATAAAGACGCAAAATTAGTGTTAAAATAGAAATAGCCGATATAGTTCAGGAAATACAACCCGTTCCATTTTTGGGACAATGGCAGAATACGTAAGCATTTTATATTTGCATTTCACAAACGGCCTTGAAATTGGGAAATTTATGAAATTGTTCTAAATGAATACACATTTGCACACTTATATGTTTTACATACATGTAATTGTAAATTACTTTATTGTTATCCTAAAGGAGTTTGTACACTTACATTGCACTTATCTTTATGCATTTGTTAGTTCATCTCCGTTATGATTCCGTTTCACAATGAGAATTTCATTTTCTTTATCAAATCTATGGTCCATGAAACCACGTTTTGTTTCTTTCTCCATCTGATTGCTGTTCATCAAAGGGCAGGGGTCGATCTCATCACTATCTTACTTTTCTAATAAATTCACAATTTCACCCACTGTGAGGGCAGGCTTATACAATGTCATAGTGTTCCACAAAATGCAAAATTCGTTACTTACCACCAGCACCTAATTATATCTTTAGAATTTCCAATATTGGATAAGACTGAACTATAACTCACATAGGAAACAGTACTAACGTCCCAATTTTGGGACGCTTGAAATAAATATATGAGAAATTTAACTAAATGCACTTATGTTGCATAGCAGACGATCATATTACTTTGAGATACATGTTGTCATAGAACAAACGTTCTTTTATTGAACATGCGGTACAAATATTACGCTAAAACGGAAAAAAGTTTGCACAGCTGAAAAATGCAAATTCGACATAACGTGGCGCCATATCTTGGCCATCGTATTATTAAAAGTTTGCAAGTAACTTCTGTATCATGCAAAAAAGGCTGTAAACGAATGAAAGGAAATGAAATATTTGAAGAATTTCTTTCTAAACACTTTCAAAAAATAGTAAAAAAAAGTCCCAAAAAAAGGACAATGGCTGATAATGGGTTAAGAAGATTCATTTCTCAGAGTGAACAACAGCACCCACAGCCATCTGTAACAATATATGTAGTGATGTGAGGTGGAATATTTTCAGCTATATTTTTCCGGAAAATTTTCGGTTCTAAAAAAAATATCAGTAATCAAGTAACAATTCCTTAGCAATCATAAAATTCGTTAAATTCATGTACAGAAATGTAAAAAAGCGAAAGATCGTTTAAAGAATCTGAAAATTTGCATGGCTCACATAATTTTCAGTAGTATGTAGGAACAAGTTAAACAATTTTTCATGAATCGAAATATTTTCTGTCTTATATGGAAAACTTGAAGAACTTTTTATGAGTCGGAAAATTTTCATCATTTTGAAGCAAAAAGTAAAACAACTTTTTGTGAATCGGAAAGTTTTATTGCTCTGTAGAAACAAATGTAAGGAATTTTCATGAATCGGAAAATTTTCATCACGATGTAGAAACAAGTGGAAAAAACTTTTCATAAGCCAGAGAATTTTGGATATTATATATATAGACCTGGCTTCGATTCCCAGCGGGAGCTCATGTAGTTCGGATTTCACGTTAATCAGTTGGTCCCTTGATCCCGTCTTATCTAGTCTCGCTGGTGAAAGGGACGTTAAACTCAAAACCAATTCTGGGGACGCGGTGGCTCAGTGGTAGAGCGTTCACCTCCGGTGCCTGGGGTCCCTGGTTCGATCCCAGCTCGCGCCGTGTGGACTTTGTGGTGGTCAAACACCGTGCTCGTGGGTTTTCTCGGGGTTCTTCCGTTTCCTCCCACTTTCTTCATTCCACCATTTCACTCCTCTCTCATCATCACCGTCTCTTTTAGCCTAACCGGCATAACCGACATAATATATCTTTACGAAACGTGTGGGTTAATTTAACTACGGCCTTACAGTCCCAACAGATAGCTCAAGTTTTAATATCAATTTCCTGACTTTTAAATACTATTTTTATATTGTTTTAGCTTCCAATTGTCTCATGTGTGTTCCCACCGAGAATTGAACCTGAGATCACATGAACAAATGCAAATATGTTAAATATTTTTGAACACTTTAATATACAAAACACAAAACGCTTCAATGATACGATGCATGAATATGTTTTGGTTACGTCCTGCCATGTATGATAAAAGAAACCTGAGGGTGAAGAAAAATAACAGAAATCTCTTTTATATTTACTCCTTCAACAAACTCCCAACCTCAGAAGGGCAAATCATAAAGTACGTGATAAAGTCACACAACGAACACTTTTTTTAATACTAATAATACTACATAACCATATCGCTTTCCTGAAAATCTCGTGTGTATGTTTAAAAATTTACTGTTGTTCCACGCCAACGAGTCTTATTTTTTGTTGTATCTTCGAAGTGAAAGATATTCATTATTACATTTGTTGGACTCGAGTGAGTCAGAAACTACAATTAATAAAGAGTTTGTTTTGTCTAGTATTCCTGCGATTAGAAGGGCCTTATCTAAAAGATATTTCATTCGTATATGAGAAAACAGTAAAGTTTATTTTCTAAGAATAAAATAAACATTTTCAATCTGAAGCTAGCATTAAGTTTTGAAGAGGAGCTAAACAGAAGAATTTGTTACCATTTACATCAGTTTTCAGACAGTTCACTATACTCTGAAATGGGAAGAAATCAAACTTGGAAACATTTTACTAGACTTCGTCAGAAAGTGCAACATGTAAAGAACATTGCAAGGTTAAAATAAAATAAAGAACAAAGGTAGCACAGACGTGTTATGGAAACATTTAAAAGCACAGCAACCTACTATATTAGTGAATCCGAAAAAAAGTTTTAACGAATTTTAGATATTCAATTTTATCATTACAATTTCAGATGTAGGTTTGGATACGAATCAAGATCTGAGATTCGAAATTCTATCCGAGGTCCGGTTCTAGGTCCGGATCTGACAAGATTCGGATCCGGATCTCATTGGGTCTGGGATATCCGGATCCGAAAATTTTTGGCCATCCCTACCCAATATTGCTAAAATTTATACTATTCAGAGAGATAAGAGATACATAGTATCAAAAATATGTTTCTCTAAGTATAATACTTGACTCTTTGACTATTGGATGGGCTTCGAAATGGCGATAATAAATGCTTTAAAAAAAGTTTCGGACCGAGTGTAAATGTGAAAGGCTGTTTCTACCTTTTGTCGCAGTCTGTGTGGAGGAAGATTCAAGCATTAGATTCACGAGCTGTTTACAAGGAAGATAAATCAGTGCGTACACGCAGTGGAATGATTTGTGCTTAGCATTTCTAGCAGTGAACCAAGTTGAAAGTGGCCTGAGATACTGTATATATGTAATGTAGAACGTATTGCAGAGCATACTGAAGAATGAGAAACAGCAGACAGAGTTGATAGATTATTTTGACTTATGTGAGGAGGACTTTTGTCGAACTGAGTAACTAATTGAGGAACCGAACGGTAATAGCATTATATCTGCCAGCATAGAATGAATTTTGTCTATCACGTACGAATAAATTCTGCGAAGCGTAAAACAAAGACTTTTCGCACTTGATTGGACATAAGCATGTGAATTGCAATACGAAGTATCAAAGAGGACCCAAGTTTTCGGAACTACAATAGAAGAGCAGACGGAAGTTGGCATTGAAAAAAAAAAGCAATACTTCGATTTGAAAAAGGAACTCAAAATTTATGCACTAGTCTAATTGGCAATAAACTAAGGAAAATTGATTTCTAGAAAGTGCAATACATATTATATATTTAGATTAAAACGCACCTGAGATGTGATTAACGTGCATTAATTTGTGAAAGTAAATATTTTTGTCTTATTACAGGGCCCACAACAGCTTGTCATATAGATAAGTATAACTAATGTAAAACTTTGAGGATAGAGAAATAAATACGTTCCTTTCTTGGGACATTGAATCCATATGAGACAGTGGCGGCATTTCAGATTCTGTCAGAGAGGCAAGATTATGTTCCGACAAGAGCTTGGCGTTTTTTGTTATATATTAGTATAGGCTACATTTTAAAAAATGTATTTCTCAAACTTAAGTAGGAACAATTGCTTCCCTGCCCTCCCCAATGGCGGCCCTGTATTAGAAAGTCATTACTCGCTATATTTTACAGTTTCTGATTTACGGTGATCAAATTTTAAACCGGAAGAAGTAAGAAAAATTAAACTCTTCCGGTTTTGTAGAGTGCTACGAGCGCAAATGATATGATTCCTTGAAACGTTGAACCGATTTCCAAAAACCGTTCGTCCCTATATATTACCGTTTTCATGGTACGGCTATCAACGTTAAAATTTGAAATTGTTGATTTTAACACTCCCGGTTTCAATAGAAGGTTAACGGAATAGATAGCATGTATTGTTGGGACGTTTAATCTATTCCAGGGAAACATTTCTCGGTATCTCTCGCCGTTTTTGCTTAATGGAAATCAATAATGAAACCAGAGGTACTAGTAAATTTCAAAAATGTTCGGTTTTAGAAGAATGTTAAGAGTAGAGATGATATATTTTATTGAGAATTTGATTCAATTCTAAAAATACAGTTTCTAGCTATGTATTATCGTTTTTTGTTCTATGTCAATCAACGTAAAGCCCTAACTTGAACGTCCATATATGTCTACACTTTTATAAACTATTCCCAATGATCAGCAATAAGAAATTCAAAGCAAGAATATTTATTTGAAACATATACTAGACAACTTTAACTGGAATAGCAGTGAAGTTTGGAGATTCATATACTTATATAATTGTGTCTTTATGTACCTCACTACCTGTGAAATAGAATCAGTATTTTAAAAATGAACTAGTTAGTGATTTCCTGTTATTTTTAATGCGTGACAAGGAATCACTTCCTTGGAGAATGTTTACAGTGATCTTAGAAGAAAAACGCTGATCGAAAGATAACAAGAAGTATTGGGTCCACGGCTGAGTGGACATCTGCAAAATTTCTTATCTGATTGCTTCCAACGACATTCCTCGGTTGGATGAGCACAAGGAAGACTTTTGCTTTCTTATTGAAGATTGAAAGAGATGATAAAATGTGTACCCTTGAAATGCGATATATCCCAAAGTAAGTAATGGAGTGATATTTTATTTATTACTAGCTGTAAATGCCTGTCATTGCTGGGTTTTAATTGAGAACCTGGAGAAAAAAAGAGGAAGAAGACTGCCGTTAAAGCAATGTCCCCACAACAATTCAACTGCCAATATATTTATCGTCTGCTGTTATGTAAGCCCGCATAACAAATGGTAATGGTGGTTGCATACACGCGTTTGTAAAAGCAACAAGAAACATTATGGGCCTTATGCAGAGTCGTTCTGACGCGTGATTAGTTTCATGCTAAAGAGTTCAACTAACTATATGTTTCCTGCAGTTGTCACACCTTTAGTATGACGCTAATAATACGTCAAAACGACTCTCCATAAGGCGGTATAAATTTTGAATTCCTGCCAATTTCGTCGAATCAAAAATTGACAAAACGACCTAGCGCGCAATTGGATCTGGTTAAAATCTGTGTACAACATTTGGTGACTCTAGGGGACTCGTTTCTATGTGAAAATCTGATGATATGCACTCAAACACACAAACACACACACACACATGGCCAGCAGAGTGCTATTCTACAGGTTAAAATAAAACGAAAATTCTACATAATGTTATACCCTCCGTGACCTCCTGAACGGGAATAAAAAAAAATCACTATATGGCACTGTTTGTAGATTACCTTGGAATTATTAGCATTGCTCTATGAAGCATCACATCTATAAGTGGAGGTACTGTCAACATCTATCCCAGTGGTTCTCAACCTTTTTTGACTGGCGACACACTTTACTGAACATCACGACACACTTGATTGATATGATTATTATAAATAATAATAATATCTATTATAATAGTGAAATCAGTTAGTTTTTTATGACTCTATCACTGACCATTATTGCTACCGCTGGAGGTGTTGACTGGTACAGACTGTCTCGATTTTCTTCATGATTTTTAAATTCTAAATTTTCGCGACATACTTTAGGGGATTGCGTGATACACCAATGTGTTCCGACACATCGGTTGAGAACTACTGATCTGTTCACTTTAACTGCCATCTGAAAAGAATCGATATAACTATTTGATGGATTGGTAGATCTACTCTATTGGTTCTTTATCTGCGACGTTGCCACATAGTGCAATTCAAGCTTAGAGACAAGGACTTAAAAGGTATGCAATTTTATATATAGGCTAGTTTTTGCTTTATTTTGACGTTTAGAATAATGCTCTCTAGTCCGTGGGCATCATTTTTTAAAGAATATTCGTACCCTTCTTGGGCTTATTTATTAAATTAGCTACTTATAACCAGTGATGATAGCAGTGGTTGGCCCAGGAGGAAACCCGGCCTCTTCAACTGAGGCATTTCTTTGATCGGACCCAGCCTAGTTTACCAGTATTTTCGCAGTACCTCTTTCACCCCTTATTTGTCTGAATTTCACCAAGGAAACCTTCTGAAAGCATCACTGCCTACAACATCCTGATATATTCATTAAATTAACGATTTCTCATAATTAGTTTTGCCGAAGAAAGGGCATAATCCTTTACAAACCATAGTTTGATAACAAGAAGTGATAAAATATTAAAATAAGTAATATAACGCTATAGAACAGCGTTTCCCAACCTTTTTCAACTTGCGGCACACTTGTAGATATTATTTGTAAATGTAAAACACAGTGATATTTTTCTGTGATTATTGATTTCTTTCTCACAAAGAAGAAAGCTCGAATACTGGTTTCTCCCCGTGGTAAATCACTATGCTTATTTTTCATTCTAATTTAAAAATAGAAAACAATTGAAATGAAATATTGGACTCAAGTTTTTAAAAATACGTTTCCTTTTTTTTTTTTTTTTAAATTGTATCCAACCTTTTACTAAGAAGGAAAATCACTAAATAACGAACGAACAAACAAATCTCTTTTACTTTTAAAACACAAATGTAGGTAATTTGTCGAAAGGATTGAATGATATTTTAAATTTTCAAGTTGCAACAATAAAGAAGAAATAATGGTCATAACAATGACAACAAACACTTTTTTCAACTTTAGAAATGTAGAGAACAGTAACATAGTATGACAGTTAAAATTGTAGATTTATAATAGAGTTTCATAGTAATGTGAAATACAAATATACATTTTCTCCTACGTTTTACAATATGATTGCTATAAAATTAATGATTTTGTTTCGATTCCTCGCGGCACGCCAGCGACCCATTCACGGCACACCGGTTGGGAAACGCTGCTATAGAAGGATAATCAATCCCTCTACCAAATCAATAATAAAATTCTGGACTTTTTTTCTTTGGAAGTACTGCGAGAGTAGCAAATATTTCTCTACAAAAAAGAGTTAAAAATTTGTTTTTGCTACTGACAATGCAGTGTGTGCATTTCATTGTTGCCCTCAAATTGAAAGTGATTTTTATATTTTATTATTTTGATGTAATAATACGATGACATTGTTCGTTTGTACAAAGAAGACGTTTTAAATGACAACCAACTATAGAAATTGCCATAACTGTTGGTTGTGAGTGAGATGAATCCATTGGCCCATATTCAAGCAATTAGAGATTCTGTCGTCTGATAACAGTCATCAAGTAAAGGTGAAAGTTCCATTATGTCCCTCACTGTCCATGCGTGTTTGTTTACATCCCTGTCTCCCTCCCCCTCTCTCTGTCCTCGCGCGATCAAGTCCCGCCTTCACTCAAATGATGCTTTTTCACAGGGAAAAAAAAAAAAAAACGGATTCAGGGTTAGCAGCTACTGTCGTAGAATTTATCGCGTAATAATAATAGTAATTAAGATAATGATTTTTCAATAAATTTTTTAAAAAAAATCTTCACTATTTGAGCTAGAAAACCAGGGGCGTCATTTAGGGGGCAGGGAGGGGCAATTGCCCCCCCCCTGAGTTTGAGATTTCTATAGATTTTATCAATAAAATAGTAGTAAATCAGTGAAATACGCGAAATTTTACTTATATCAAGGGGTTTTGCCCCCCCCCCAAGCAAAATCTGAAATGACGCTCCTGTAGAAAACACATTTAGGTTAAAACAAACTATATAACTGACTAACCGAAATGCCCGTTCTGCGCGCGGGAGACTGCGTTTATGAAATCTTTCACTTTACCGTACCAGAATTATGCCCTTAAGGCTATGTGAGACTGATGATTAAGGCAAATACATTGTGATGGAAGAATTGGTGGAATGAAATTGTGGGAGGAAACGGAAGTACACCGAGAAAATCCACGAACACGATGTTGTCCACCACAAACTTACTTGGCCGGGGATCGAAACGGGGATCCCACACAACAGAGGTAAGCACTGTACCACTTAGCCACCGTGGTTTTACATTCCACCCCCACCTCAGAGGTTATAGCGATCACTTACCCATTTCGTCTAAGCTTGAAATTAAAGAGACTGTCACTAATCTGCCTAGAATCCTCGAAAACTATGAATTCAATACTAATATCTCATGATTGCGATTATTTTAACATGCCACCCCCTCACCACCGGGATAGGGGTGCTAATGAAAGCTGAACTGGGACTGAAATGGCTTCAAAACAGTGGCGTCTTTTCAGATTTCGCTTCGGGGGGGGGCAAGAGCACCCATAAGACTTTCACGTTTTGTACTAGTATGTTAGTAGACAATATATTAAAGTATATGTATTCCTCAAACTCTTAGGGGGGCAATTGCCCCCTCCTGCTCTCCCTAAATGACGCCCCTGCTTCAAAAGCGTCACTATTCACCTCAGCGACCTCGAAAACTATGGATTCAATATTGATATTAGTCGTTTTCTATTATTATCACGTTACCCTCTCTGTAGGAATGGCAGGGGTGTCTTATTCCCATAATATTTGTGTATGTTTTTTTAAGTCATATGTGTACCAAGTTTAGTTGAAATTTCTCCAGGTTTTCCAGAGTTACGCTGAAATATACCTAGATTGATCATAAAATGAATCATTTCTTTCACCAATTACAGTTAGACATGAAATATGAATTTGCATTTAATAAATTGTAGGCATTTACAGGTACGGTAGCTAAACAGATTAGTCGCAAAATATTGCACTTTACATGGCAAAAAAAAAAAAAAAAAAAGTAATTAAAACGTCAAAGCCCAGTGTCACGCCACAGATGATGCCACTTTAAAGGCGTCTTCTTCCTTGTACAATACCTCGACTTCGAAACTTTTTTGTGTGGTGATGCTGCTGCTACTGTGGTTCACTAGGACCCTCTGGTGGACAATTGGTGAACAACAAGACGCCTTTAAAGTAATGTCACCTGTAGGTGACATTGGGCATTGACGGGTTAACATTCAAGTTGGAAATTGTCGGAGGAAATAAATGTTAAATATAAATATACATCCCATTCCTATTAATGTTATTCTAGACGTGTTCTGTGAACCTCTATTGGTAAAAGACTATTTTTGTCACTCAAAATACGGGGGGCCTAGACGCCCTCGATCTCGGGCTAGATACGCCACTGGTAAAAATCACATCATTAGAATTCCAGCTCATTTCATCAAACTTCGCTGAACTAAAAATCACAGATCATGTGAGTACTCAATACCGTTAATAGTCCCTGTATAACGCCTTTAAAAGTTGTATCACAGTAACATGGTTAGCTACTACAAATGAACATGCTGTACATGATCACACAATGGCCTCGCTGGATATTATTTGCATATTGATACTATTGACGTAGAAATTTCCGTACAAATGTCTTTTTCAAACAATCTGCAGAACGAATTTAATTTTATCCTTTTATAATTACATATATATCATAATGGGCCGCGGTGGCTCAGTGGTAGAGCGTTCATCTCTGGTGCATGGGGTCCTTGACTCCATCCCAGCTCGCGCCAAGTGAGCTTTGTGGTGGACAAACACCGTGTGTCGGAATTGTCCCGTTTCCTCCCACTTTCTTCATTCCATCATCTCATTCATTTCTCATCATCACCGTCTCCTTTAGCCTAACCGGCATAACCGTGGGACGTTAAACTTAAAGATTTCATTTCATTTCATATATATATCATGGTATAGATGTAATTTTATAATATCAAGATAAAGTGTTCGAAAATCTCTGAATATTGTTTTAACATTTTGTAACAGTATATAGAAGAATATAAAAATACTAGCATTTCGATTATTTGGAAGGTATATACTTTAAAACATCTATAAATAAGTAAGATGCCAATATGACCCTTGTAGCTCAACCCTAACGCATTGGCAACTACAGCGCGCACCCACAATGTTTTGTTGGGAGGGGCCGAGTTTTCGAGGGGGGGGGGTTTCCAATACTACAAGACATTGCGTCTATGTTGTATTGAACGAATCTTATTCTGCATGCGAAAAGACAGTAAGTAATTGTAAAACATTTCCACCTATATTTTCAAGGGACAAATGATAGAACTAAATTGTTTTTTATAAGAGAAAGAGTACAGGTGAAGTGGAAGATAAAATTTTCATGTTACATCAATCATTTCCCTGTTAGACAAGGATAGTTTTATTGAGAAAGTGTACAAATGTATGTTGAGTTAGAAAGTTTTCTTTTTTTTTTGGGGGGGGGTCCGAACCTGGTGGACCCCCATCGGTGCACCCTTGGGCATCACTATCATGGGCTAGCATACATCGACTGTGATTTTGAAGTGTATTATAGTGGAACGTCATAATGATCCAACTTGCTGGCAACACTGCCTGATTTTTGTGTTTGTGTATACTCACTTTATAGTAGCTGAAATGTTACGTCAGAATAAAAAAAGGAAAAACGGAAGTTCGCATTTAGAAGACCGGATGCTGCGAGCACCACCTGTGTGGTTAATATATTTGTTTTCTGAGCGTCGGAAACAGAAGAAATTGCTCGAAACATCGCTGTTCTTTTTGCAAGATGATTACGGCAGAGCCGTTTCACTTCTATCAGACACCAGTTGACTATTTAATGTTGAAATATTGATGAAATGCATTGCGTATTGGGAAATATTAATAGTTGAATGTCCCCTTGGGAGCACTGGTTGCTGCACACTCGATGGAGATGCAGATTGCGTACAGAGTAGCAATTATGAAAGTGTCACAATATCCCTTGCATTTGGGGTTCTTTCAGAAAAATCAGGGATGGGTGACCGCTAACGACCTTGGCCCCATTGAGGTCAACATGACACATTGTCAAAACATGGGATTCCACAGTTATGTATGCAGATTAAAAAAAAAAAAAAAAAACGAAGGCTATTTTTGTGCATAAGCATTAATTATAAACTTTCCAGAGCCTCGAATGCTATAATTTCCAGCATATTTTAATAAAAGATACGGGCCAGCGTGCTCCCATTTCTTACTGTACCTATAGTTATTTTTACTGTGTTTTTTTTTAAAAAAGGAAATATGAATAAAATCACTCGAATTGTTTTCTAGAAATCTGTCTCCCGTCCCATTCAATTTTATTTATTCAATAATATATAATTTTAGATTACACAATGTGTTTTCATATATTTTTCTTTTACATTTAACGTCATATGCAACACAGTTTTCATAGCGCCAATGTTTTATTACAGCTTTTGAAATTTATTTTTAAATACTTGTACTGCTTTAGACGATAATTCTTAATACAATAAATAATCGATTTAAATGAGTATATTTTTTTAAAAAATGCTAGTGAAAAGAAAATACTGTATTGTAAGTAGCTTATTCTAGTAGAGAGAAATCTATTCAAAACCTGATTGTCTTTATCTAACACTAGTCCTATGGAACCTGGAGATCTACTGCCGCATTCACAAAAGGTCTCCATTGTCTTCTGTCCTTAGCCAACTAGTTTCAACTTTGTATTCGTATTTCTGCGAAATTCATTTTAATATTGTCCTTCCATCTGCTCCTAGGTCTCAATAATGGTCGTTTTCTGATTGGGTTTTCAGTTAAAACTTTGAAAGTATTGTTCCTATTGCAAATAATATTGCTTAATGCGTCAGAAGAAATTACTAGAATGGAATTAAATGAGAAACTAATGATATAATTAGCTGTTGAAATGTTAATAACATTAACCCTTCAATGCTAAGTACAAATACTAACCCTTCGTTTGACAGTGACAGACGGCAACAATACGACGTAATAAATTTTAGTATTTCCCTCCGGTGCAACAGAATGGCTTGATGTTTTCAGTATCTTTATATTACGATTTCTCTCGTAGAAAGTGGGTTTTAATAGTGAGGATTTTTACGAAGAAAATGGTCATTTCAAAATTCACTCTATAATGGCGATTTTGCAGTCTTATTTTTGATTGCTATGCTAGAGATACACATATCTCATATATTTGACGAATGACGAAAGTTTCTGATTCGAGTTTAACTATCGACTATAGTTTATTTTAAGCTCCTCTTATAATTGGTTTTTTTAGTATGTGTCCATCTGTCCTTTGTCAACTGACATTTTAGGGAGCGGGGTAGCAGGAGAGACCCACTACTTAGTACATCATAAGAGCCTACACGACACAAAATACTGTCGATATATGTAATTTTTATTCTACTTTTTGAATCTTATCTAATGTAAGAGTGAGACTCTGAGCTGTAAGTTGTTTAGCTTATATGTTAATCTGGCACTGACTGGTACTACAGTGGTAAATATTCACTTTTGCTGTGAGGGTATATGACGTGACATTCAACATCATGTTCGAGGATTTTCTCGGGTTTTCACCCTCCTCATTCCACAGACGTTTAACGCTGACGTATTGCAATTCTCGCCCTTATACAACACAGAAGCTATGAAAGACAGAACAACCTGGTGCATTAAACATCATGCAACATCAACTCTCATACTGCAAGCAGTTACTCATCACACTATTTCGCCTCTGGAAGACTAATGGATTCCAGGTCATACAACAGATTCTTTCATAATTTCCTACAATTACTGCACGAAAGCATAGCTGCGGACTATTTCAACAATCAGCACTTATAATAACTTAAAAACCAGCATTATAACTTAACAATCAGCATTTATAACTTAACAACGGCACTTATTACTTAACAATCAGCTCTTATAACTTAACAATCAGCACTTATAACTTAACAATCAGCACTTATAACTCAACAATCAACACTTATAACTTAACAACCAGTACTTACTTATAACTTAACAATCAGCACTTATAATTTAACAATCAGCACTTATAAGTTAACAATCAGGAATTATAACTTAACAACCAGCACTTATAACTTAACAATCAGCACTTATAACTTCACAATCAGCACTTATAATTTAACAATCAGCACTTATAACTTAACAATCAGCACTTATAACTTAACAATCAGCACTTATAACTTAACAATCAGCACTTATAATTTAACAATCAGCACTTATAACTTAACAACCAGCACTTATAACTTCACAATCAGCACTTATAACTTAACAATCAGGAATTATAACTTAACAACCAGCACTTATAACTTAACAATCAGCACTTATAACTTAACAATCAGCACATAATTTAACAATCAGCACTTATAACTTAACAATCAGGAATTATAACTTAACAATCAGCACTTATAATTTAACCATCAGCACTTATAACTTAACAATCAGGAATTATAACTTAACAACCAGCACTTATAACTTAACAATCAGCACTTATAACTTAACAATCAGCACTTATAATTTAACAATCAGCACTTATAACTTAACAATCAGCACTAACAATCAGTACTTATAACTTAACAATCAGGAATTATAACTTAACAACCAGCACTTATAACTTAACAATCAGGAATTATAACTTAACAATCAGCACTTATAACTTAACATCAATCAGCATTTATAGCCTAACAATCAACACTTGTAACTCAACAATAAACACTTATAACTTAATGTTCTTGCATATTAATAAGAAGATATTGAGATCCCCTTCCCTCAACCATAAGCTGCTTTTTCAGGGATTTTCGTCAAATCACCAGAGAAATACTTTCAAATAAAACCTTCGGTACGCGAAGGGTACGTGATCGGTTTGAAAGAACAGGAGTCAATGATTTTCTTTTGTTTCTGCAGCAATGAACATCCTGATTTTTTTTAAACCATCGAGTTTGAGTTCGAAATTTTGTATTTTAATCCTTATGAAACATAGAACCTACCATTAGTAAGCTCCAAACCACGACAGGGACTTAAATCCAGTGCAGTTGGCGGATGCGTCAAACATCATACAAGATCAACCCTCATAGTACAGGTATCAGTATAAAGCATTTAACAGTAATTTTTCTGCATCGCAATTGTTGTTGTTCCTTGTATTTTAACATCCATTTTCAAAACCGAGGTGTGGATGTATAGTTTGATGCAGGTTTTAAATTACATTCACTTCTACTGAGAATCAATCCTTAATGTGGGAAAGGACAAATAGCATGTGTCAGTTTTAAACTTTTCGTTCCACTTTGTGTAAGAGCAAAGAATTTTATTGATTGTCCTGGGTATTCCAGCAATATGTCACGTTATATCAGCGTTTCTTTTAAATTTTGCTTCTTGCGTAGCAAAATCAATTTAAATTTGCATCGCAATTCATAATTTTTGTATCGAATGTCGGAAGCAAAGAATACTATTATCTATATATTTTACTGTTTTACGTGAAAAAATGAAATCTTCGAGTTTTACGTCCTACGCTTATGCTAGCTAGGCTAAAGGAGACGGTGACGATGAGAAATGAATGAAATAGTGGAATGAAGAAAGTGGGAGAACACGGGAGAACCCCGAGGAAACCCACGCACACAGTGTGTGTCCACCACAAGGTTCACATGGCGCGAGCTGGGATCGAATCAGGGACCCCATACACCAGGGAGCTGAAAGCTCTACCACTGAGCCACCGCGGCCTCTGTTTTACGTGAACATGAGATAACAAATAGGGGCCTATAAACAATTTTTGTATGTAAAAAATGTCATTCTATAGATTGTCTAAGATGGTGGCTGGTTTAGTATGTGCTTGTAAAGAGTTTTTTTTTATTTCTTGTTTCTTTTTTTTGCTAAATCCGTAATATCGTCAAGAAATGGAGAGTTGGCATTTACCTAGTCCAACAAAAAAAACTTAGTTCCATAAGTATTAATTTCCTCATTCATATTGTAGTCAAATGCTACACAGACTAAGTTCATTCTTCCAATTTTTTTTTTTTTTTTTTTTTTTTTAAAGAGTTAAACCGTAAACGGCTTTCCTTTCGCCATTTCAATGAAAAACAAAACGAGGGTCAACAGTATGAAAGAATTATGTTGATGTGTTATTTATTAACTATTTACCAGAGCTTCAAACATCCTCCTTTCTCCAGTTTCCAAAAAAGTTCCTGAAGCCTTCGAAAGACGAGGATGGGGGAGTTTCTTTGGGGGGGGATGTTCGGATCCGATGAATCCCCTTGGGTGCACCCCTGCTTCACACACAACTGTGTAGCTGTATCTGTAGCAATGCATTTGAATATTACTACTATATATTGTACCTACAACAACATAAAAATTCCAATTTTCCAGAAAGTAAACTATTGAATATGACTAGACTAGACGCAGGTAGAGAGATGGAACGCGTTGCATGTTAAGATCATCAACCTCTGGAAGACCTTGTAACTTAGAACTCAATTTACTCACCATGTGGCCAAATGTGCCATTTCCTGTAAAGACTTAAAATGTTACGTCTTAGCACTTTTACGTAACCTTATTTTCTTTCATTTCCGACTTCGTTAGACCACTGCTCTCTGCTAGCATTAGCTATCCTTGAAGAAGTTCATTCTTCATAATATACGTAAGAAATGTCATCTCCTATGTAACAGGTTAAGGACACATTTTAAAAGTTTTCTTTAACTGTTTGGATATGTCTTGTTAGTGAATTAACAACGTTTTATACAGGGTGGTAGGTAACTCCACCGACAAACTTTGGGAGACGATTCCTTATATGAAATGCAAGAAAAAAGTTCTAATAAACATGGGCCGAAAAATGCCTCGTTTCAGAGTTATGATCAATTGAAAATTCGAAAAATCATTTTTCAAAACTCCCTAACTTAGAAACTATAGGACCTATCCCAACCGATTTAAGGAATTACACAGGAATTGGTATACGCTCTATCTAAATATCGATGTTTCAGAATTCACCGGTACCAGCGAAACGAACGCACCATTAGTACTTAAAGGAGTATCCCTATCTATACTTCAACTTCCTTTCCACAGTTCCTTTCACCGATAACGGAGGATGGTAAAACATGGATATTTAGATAAAACACACTAGTTGCTTTGGGATAGGTTCTATAGTTTCTGAGTAAGGGAGTTTTCAAAAACGATTTTTCGAATTTTCAATGGATCATAACTCTGAAAGGAGATATTTTTCGGCCTATGTTTATTAGAACTTTTTTCTTTCATTTCGGATAAGGAACCGCCTCCCAAAGTTTGTCGGTGGAGTTACCTACCACCCTGTATACAGACCATGATTAGGGCTCACAGACGCTTTGTCCCGCCTTACAGGCACACTTGCACACCATCTGTCCTACAAAAATTGTTCAAATCACCAAATGTGCCCAGGCCCGCAACCAGCCACAGACGTTTGGGGGAAGGACATGGATATGTTAGGGGGGGGAAGTCATTAAAAATTCTCTTACACATATCTAAATTTGTTCTTTTTTGCGTTGAGGTCTGGAGGAGCCACGAAAAAATTAGGGGGGCCATGTCGCCTAGCTCTCCTCTGGTTACGGGCCTGAATGTGTCAGCTTTCCATTAAAATATAAGTTAGTATCATTAGCGCGATATTTAAAAAATACTACCCTTATTAGTGATCGTTATCGTTATTCGGTTAATACGAAAAGCACCCTCGTGGCTAAGCGGTTAGCGTACGCGCCCTTGGCGTGGGAGGCCTGGGTTCGATTCCCGGTTCATATTTTCGGATTCCACGTTAAGCAGTAGAACCACGTCTCATACAGCCCCGCTGTTAAAAGTGACACTAAACTCAAATAAAAAAATAGCTTAATAGGAATAATTTACTTTCTGCAGGAGCGTGCGCAGATATTTTTCTTGGGAGGGGTCCGAATTTGAGGGGTCCAATATTATAAGACACTACTATGTAGTATTGGAACAGTATTACTCTGCACCCAAGAAGACGATATGTAATTGTTAAGTACTGCAATCCATATTCTTTTTTTTTTTTTAAAAAAAAAAAAAGAACTAGTTTTTAATAAGAAAAAGATTAGGCTTAGAATGAGAATTTAGATTTCTGGGATTTCGGCATCTATGGCTATGTTAGGCCGTCATAGGATTAGGATTAAGAATTAGATTTCTGCGCTTTTGGCATCTATGGCCGTGTTAGGCCGTCACTAGGATTAGGATTAAGAATTAGATTTCTGGGATTTCGGCATATATATGGCCATGTTAGCCCGTCACTAGGATTAGGATTAGGAATTAGATTTCTGGGCTTTCGGCATCTATGGCCATGTTAGCCCGTCATAGGATTAGGATTAAGAATTAGATTTCTAGGCTTTCGGCATCTATGGCCATGTTAATTCGTCACTAGGATTAGGATTAAGAATTAGACTTCTGGGCTTTCGGCATCTATGGCCATGTTAGCCCGTCACTAGGATTAGGATTAAGAATTAGACTTCTGGGCTTTCGGCATCTATGGCCATGTTAATTCGTCACTAGGATTAGGATTAAGAATTAGACTTCTGGGCTTTCGGCATCTATGGCCATGTTAATTCGTCACTGGGATTAGCATTAAGAATTAGATTTCTGGGCTTTCGGCATCTATGGCCATGTTAATTCGTCACTAGGATTAGGATTAAGAATTAGATTTCTGGGCTTTCGGCATCTATGGCCATGTTAATTCGTCACTAGGATTAGGATTAAGAATTAGACTTCTGGGCTTTCGGCATCTATGATCATGTTAATTCGTCACTAGGATTAGGATTAAGAATTAGACTTCTGGGCTTTCGGCATCTATGGCCATGTTAATTCGTCACTAGGATTAGGATTAAGAATTAGATTTCTGGGCTTTCGGCATCTATGGCCATGTTAGCCCGTCACTAGGATTAGGATTAAGAATTAGATTTCTGGGATTTCGGCATCTATGGCCATGTTAGTCCGTCATAGGATTAGGATTAAGAATTAGATTTCTGGGCTTTCGGCATCTATGGCCATGTTAATTCGTCACTAGGATTAGGATTAAGAATTAGACTTCTGGGCTTTCGGCATCTATGGCCATGTTAGCCCGTCACTAGGATTAGGATTAAGAATTAGACTTCTGGGCTTTCGGCATCTATGGCCATGTTAATTCGTCACTAGGATTAGGATTAAGAATTAGACTTCTGGGCTTTCGGCATCTATGGCCATGTTAATTCGTCACTAGGATTAGGATTAAGAATTAGATTTCTGGGCTTTCGGCATCTATGGCCATGTTAATCCGTCACGAGGATTAGGATTAAGAATTAGACTTCTGGGCTTTCGGCATCTATTGCCATGTTAATTCGTCACTGGGATTAGGATTAAGAATTAGACTTCTGGGCTTTCGGCATCTATGGTCATGTTAATTCGTCACTAGGATTAGGATTAAGAATTAGACTTCTGGGCTTTCGGCATCTATGGCTATGTTAGCCCGTCACTAGGATTAGGATTAAGAATTAGACTTCTGGGGTTTCGGCATCTATGGCCATGTTAATTCGTCACTAGGATTAGGATTAAGAATTAGACTTCTGGGCTTTCGGCATCTATTGCCATGTTAATTCGTCACTAGGATTAGGATTAAGAATTAGATTTCTGGGCTTTCGGCATCTATGGCCATGTTAATCCGTCACGAGGATTAGGATTAAGAATTAGACTTCTGGGCTTTCGGCATCTATGGCCATGTTAGCCCGTCACTGGGATTAGGATTAAGAATTAGACTTCTGGGCTTTCGGCATCTATGGTCATGTTAATTCGTCACTAGGATTAGGATTAAGAATTAGATTTCTGGGCTTTCGGCATCTATGGCTATGTTAGCCCGTCACTAGGATTAGGATTAAGAATTAGACTTCTGGGCTTTCGGCATCTATGGCCATGTTAATTCGTCACTAGGATTAGGATTAAGAATTAGACTTCTGGGCTTTCGGCATCTATGGCCATGTTAATTCGTCACTAGGATTAGGATTAAGAATTAGATTTCTGGGCTTTCGGCATCTATGGCCATGTTAATCCGTCACGAGGATTAGGGTTAAGAATTAGATTTCTGGGCTTTCGGCACCTATGGCCATGTTAGTCCGTCACATATAAGGGATGTCGTCTCTCGGCAATCACACTATCCGAGGAAAGGGAAGGAAGGAGGCGGACCTGGGACCTGTATGTTAGATACTATCCCGGCATTTGTCTGATGGAAGTGAGGAAACCTCACTTAGGTTGGCTGGCCTGAAAAGCTTTTACATTTTCTCGACCGAATGTCCCCACAGGGAATCGAAGCTGGAATCGCTCACACCAAAGACAACAGCATTAGCGACTACGCTACGCGTGGCCACAAGGAAAGTAAGAGTACAGATAAAGTGTAAGATGAGATCTTTAAGCTACGTGAATTATTTCTCTGATAAACAAATATAATTCTCTCAAGTTTTGGAGGATCCTCATCTGTAGCTCTCCTGACTTTCTGCCACTCAGTTTTGTTGAGTGCTGACCTTCTACTTCATCTGTTCTGAAATGAAATTGAAAATGAAATTTTTGAGTTTTACGTCCCATGGTTATACCGGTGAGGCTAAAGGAGACGGTGATGATGATAGATGAATGAAACGGTGGAATGAAGAAAGTGGGAAGAAACGGGATAACCCCGAAGAAACCCACGCACACGGTGTTTGTCCACCACAAAGTTCACTTGGTGGAAGCAGAGGTTGAACCCGAGTCTCCAAGCACCAGAAGTGAACGCTCTACCACTGAGCCACCGCGGCCCCTATTTATCTATTCTGATTTTAAGTAAAGAGTAAGTGAATAACTATCACCAAACTGGCAATTTTTGTAAAGTATCTCAGCTTTCAGTGTAAAACTTTGAAGTCTGTCCTTGTTTTTTTAGTCTGAAAATCTGGGAGCTCTAACCATGCTATAAACTTCTGAAGGTGTAAAAGAGGACCAAAAGCAGTGCCGTATACAAAAGAGGGGTTTCTAGGTTTTAATCTGCTTCAACAAGATATTACGAAATTGTATTTACTATATTTGTATTTGTATACAAAATTCAAGACATCATATGAACTTTGGAGCTTTAATCCCCTTTGTTGAAATTCTGTGTACGACATTGGTCGAAGGAAACCAATTTGTCCGGAAGTGAAATGAAATGAAATCTTTGAGTTTTATGTCCCGCGTTTATGCCGGTCAGGCTGAAGGAGACGGTGATGATGAGTAATGAATGAAATGGTGGAATGAAGAAAGTGGGAGGGAACGGGAGAACCCCGAGGAAACCCACGCACACGGTGTTTGTCCACCACAAAGTTCACTTGGCGGGGGCGGGGATCGAACCCGGGACCCCAAGCACCAGAGGTGAACGCTCTACCACTGAGCCACAAGTTTAATATGATTTTTTAAATATAATTGATATTAATTCGGATGAGCAAAATGAGCACTTTTTGAGTTTATTGATCTGGTTCGTAATAGTGATCTTTATTATTTTTAAAATAATATGTTTCTGGGTTCAACATTGTATTGAGAATGTATAAATAACATTTGTTCCAAAAGGGGATGGGAGGAGGGAATGGTTAACTTAATTCAATGTGAAATGGCTTACGGATCAAGTGTATTCAAGTTATATTCCTCACTTAAATTGTCAATGATTTATGATGATACTTTATGTACTGGGTGGCGCTCTACCTTCATAAGGTACTACTTTTCCTTTGTTTAAGGATAATTGGGCAATTTATTCTCTGTTGAATTCTCAGTAACCAATACATACAAGTACAGTAATGTATTTTCTGAGGAAACACTCGTACTTATCTTTTCTAACCCCATTTTCACAACCTCGACCACCCTTCGGTCTACATTAGGCCGAGTTTTCGGTACTCTACTGTATTTGATAAATTAGTGTTGCCCATGCAACTTGAGAAAATCCTAGTCTCGTCCCGCCTCAAATTTAAAAGTATACTTCTCGTCTTGTTTTCGGCAACACTGTTGAGAGGTTCCTATTCGGTCACAGCCAGGGACGTACGCAGGAATTTATTTCGGGAGGGGTCTAAAGAGTTTCGGGGGGTCCAAATACAATTTGAGGCTAAATTATAAGAAAATTTCTAAAGTTGCCCCTAAAAGTAGATTACATTTACAAAAAGTCAGGATTTTAGGGGTTCCAGACCCCCCAGGACCCACCCCCTGCGTACGCCCTCTGGTCACAGCTATGTAACCTTTTGCTGAACACCAGAGTCCACGAATACTTAGATAACCAGGAAATACCTTCAGTTAGGTGGGACAACCATTAAATTGACAACCGTTCCGTGACTTTGCAACTTTTTGCTCAGAATCTTTGCACTGTAGTCGACTTAACCAGAAATACTTTTTTTTTTTTTTTTTGTGGTCTTAACGTACTCATCATCTAATTTTTGACAGTAATTAATTAATACAAGAGGTTCTTTTGATTGTCCGTTCCTATAATATCCACGCGAATTGCTGTCTGTATTCAAGAGTTAATTACTGCACTTGATATTCATACTTAAACGTCAAGTGAAGACACAAATGTTTTTATGCTAATAAGCACTCAGTTTGTCATAAGTGAATCCGTATTCAGCGGTTTAACTCTTTTCTTTTTTAGCCGCCGCGAATCAAAAATGTAATAACGACCAAATACAATAACGGAATCTCTGAGAATTTCCGGTGTTAGCTTTCTCAAAGAGATAGATTGTCTTGTGTTGCTTTTACTACACCACTTGTCAAAGGAGTCACTGCAGTTGCAAGGAGTTTTCATTTCCCTGTCGTGTGGACTGGGCGCTCAGAAGGAATTTATAAACAGCTACGTTGACAGTTTACAGTGACTTCGCGTTAAGGGCTCTTTGAATTAACATATCACTGTCATCCCATAAGTTAATATATAACGTATTGCGTACTTAATATTATTATTCTGAACGCATAAACGTCTTTATAACTACTACAGTAGTCATTTACTGTATCTTATGTCAAGTTTGTTTAGTTCTCAACAAACGTGATTTGTCATCATCTGATAACCAATTTTTTTTTTCGAGTGACAATAAGGAAGAAGAAAGTATGGTAAACGAGAAAAAAAAAATTGAAATCCGATATTTCAATTGATTTATACTTTTCATGGTCTCTATATGCCGAGAAAGTGATTTTTGGATGTCTTCCGGCTCGTTTCGATGTCTGTATTCATACTCGGAAACCATAAAGCATATCCGGACCAAATAAACATAGGTTTTCCTTAGGCAGGGCCGGCTGTAACATATGTACAACACTTGCATTTCTAAAGGGGGAGAGAAACAAGTTTCAAGGGACGGCAAAATCTGTCATAATTATATTATTTAAAATAAATATTTCTTATTGGAAACAGATCTCATGATGATGGTAGTTAAATTTACTAAGCTGACCTGTTTTAATACTACATTCATAAATTATCTTTAGGTCGCATTAGTTTAAGGTCACATGGACAGTACTAAAGCAAATGGTCAAACAAATCGCAGGATGAATTACTTGATTGTTGTTAAATATAAGATTTGAAGAATTAGTCCTAGAAGCGACAGTCCTATTAGCGACAGGAACTGTTGTTTGTCGCATGAGCGACGGATTCATTTATATTGAGATGATGGAAGATGATATGATTCCCTCTCGTAAAATATGTTTGACTCTGCCGTTATTAGCGTTCGAACAACCTTGTTATGAAAAATGTACGTGCCAGCGATATTGTTTGTCAAATATAATTTCCCTCTACTGTGAGTCCAAATAAAACATATCTTAATTTTGAGTTAGATTTGACATAGAACATATCAAATAACTTAACGAGATAACAGTAATATTTCCATGATAAGTACCATATATTCCTATGTAATTAATTATCGAAAATCCAATTGTAATAGTCCCTTTCTTGAAAAGGTCTGCTTTCTGTACTTAATTTAATCAAAATCTAATTACTTACTAAGGAAAGCAATATATTTTATTTTGGAAAATTTGAACGTGTAACAGATTTGCAAACTATTTACTTTTTAGACTTCCTAAGACTATGAATAAAATGAGAAAAACATTTCAATAAGAAAAGACAGCTTTTGCGACCCTTACATCTGATTAACTATTCCCAATTAATCCCACCAATTTCAATGCAATGCACTCTAAACTCTTTGTTAAGAGTGTTTATTAACCAATTGTTTATGTCCAGTTGTTTATTTGTAAAGGTATGTAAAGTAAGGAAGGGGCCTGAGGCTTTTCCTATAAGCATCTCATTAAAGTTTAACTTTTTAAAATTGTTAACTGCTAAGGGTGTATGTTCCTTGTAACTGTGAAACAACTGGAAGAAATGAGACCTCCAGGAACGTAAATGTTCCATTGTATATGTTGTTAGGTTCTATATCACACTAGTGTGAAATAAATTATAAAAGAGGGAACCTTATCTTCTTCCATTATCTTAGTATGAACGAATCGGTGACTCATAGGCTAGTTATCAAATCGAATTGGTCGCTCATAGGACGGTTAGCAGTTCCTGTCACACATAAGACCGTCGCAAGTAGGATGACACCAGATTTGAATTCTCGAACAGTAGCGAACATCTGTTCCATTAGTTAGTTATCAGGTGTTTTTTTTTTTTTTTTTTAAATATGAAAACTAGTCTTGTTTTTGTCATTAAAAAGTTCCTTATCACTGAAGGTGGAAAGAAGTTCTTTTTTTTATTTTTTTTTAACAGACAGAAGGAAAATCAAGAAACAAACTTAAAATAGCTAATTGCACTTTAATTGAAAATTGATATGTTGAGATTGAAACTCGATATAAAAAGGATTACCATCTTACTTCTGCAAGTATGTTTACTTTATCTTTCACAACATAATAGACTACTATTAAAAGAAGAAAAACAGACACAACGAGATTATATTTATATTGTTAGGTCTTTTTGAGTGCGAATCCTTTCCCTCCCCCTTCGGTGTTCATAATGGGGTAGCATATTTAAAATCGTGGATTTTCAGATTTGTTCTTTCTGGGGGAAGGGAGAAGAGCGGCAGATTGCCTAGGGCCGGATGTGTCCTTAGATAAACTTAAATGTTTTAAACATTCATGAGGAGAGTTTTCCAAATGTTGTTCCTATCTCCCAAAGTAAGGGTAATTTACTAGATGATGAAAATTTAAAAAAAAAGAAGTTTTTTTTTTTAAAAGAGGTTCTAACGATTTTCTTATATTTCATTAAGAACTCTATGGGGTAGCCTATAGGCAACCTGGCAAAAAAATCAGAAGAGCGAGAGTTTATTCTTGGGGCGAGATTTTTTCGGACAATTTTCTCAGAAACGACTGGAGATTTCGTTCATTATGTCATTAATAAGTGTTTCATTAACATCCTAAGAAAATACGTAAGTTATTTCTCCTGATAACAATCCACAAGGGTCACTTTATTTTTGGGGTAGGGATGAGTTTCCTTCGGACAGAGTTGTCCGAAAAAACGCCTATTGTAATTTTCTTCATATATAATTAACATTTCATCAACTGCGAGCTCATTCGTGGCTAAACGGTTAGCGTACACACCTTTTGGGTGGGAGACCCGGGTTCGATTCCTGGCGGGAGCTCATGTGGTTCAGATTCCACGTTAATCAGTAAGTCCCGTCTCATATAGCCTCGCTGCTGAAAGGGATCTTAAACTGAAAATCAACTCATTTCATCAACTGTCGTATAATACGACAAAAGTCATTCTCGGTCAGGCCTTTTGATTTTTTTTATGGTCAAATTTGACGTTATTCGATTCTACGCATCTTAATTAGTCTACACACCAAATTTCAACTTGGCACAAATTAAGGAGTCAAAGTTTTGACCTCTTATTTTGTGGAAGTTAAAATTTGGCGTAAAGTGGAAGTCAATATAAATTACCTGTGGTAGTGCAAATCTATTTTTTTAAACAAATTATTTGTAATAAAATTGCTTCGGAATCTTTACAGTTTGTATCTGGAATAATTAAATAGTGCATACAGTGAGTAGGTTGAATAACTAGTACAGTAAATTGTAATTAAGACGTGTCGAATCGAACATCAAATTCGAACTCAAAAAATCAAAAGGCCTATAACTTCTCAGTGACTCATTTTTCTGAAAAAAATTCATGACTGTTAGTGAGTTCACTCATAGAAAGGAGTTCGTTTTGGATTATTTTCCCAAAAATGACAGACAACTTTGTTCATATGTGTCAGAAATAATATTTCATTAATAGGTCTCAACCATGGGCGCCAGAAGGGGAAGGCAGGGTGGAGCCCGGGACCCTCTCTGGCTCACGAAAATGTATACGTAATATAGCAAACCACGTATATTAAATACCAGACTAATATAGCAACCAAGGAAATGAGTCCCCCTCTAGAAAATTTTCTTCGGGCGCCTTTGGTCTCAACATGGCACGTTAAAGACATACTTTTATCTATGCATAATTCTGCTTCTCGTACAGTATTAGTGTGAAAGTTTATGGATAATCAGAGAACAAAAAAAGCAGCGCTTTCTGAAAACAGTTTTGATAGAAATATTTGACTCACAAAGAGAGTGGCCATTGATATTAAGTACCACATACGTGTCATTATGGTCAGAAGTTCCAATGGAACTTAATAGTAATATATCTATATAAGGAACTACCTTAGTTTATTAATATACCTTTTAACTTGTATAGTCTATTATTTACATACCCTAACCTGTTTAGATTTTCAGCTGTAGTGCATGATGCGCAAATCACTTGATTTTTTAAAATGTATTTTGTCTTGTATTTATATTTGACTATAAGACGACCACAAGGGTAGGCACCAAAGACCCCCTGTGAACTGTGGTCCGTGGACCACAGTTTCAGAAACGCAGTCAAACAATAGAGCAGATAGTTAGTTAATTATTTTAAATACATATTTTTTTGATGGAGATTCTTAATATTTGTAAGAAAGAAAACGATCAGGATGATTTGATTTGTGAAGCAGTGAGGCAACACAGAGCCGGATTCAAGATTTTCTGACCGGGGTGCATCAATAACTACCAATACATTTGAATTAAATTTGATTTTTTAAAAATGCTTTTAGGCATCTGTGGTGTAAATGACGAATTGCCCTAGAAATGTTAAATGTTTTCTCTCGATGAATCCTTTCCCTTCAGCCTCCAGAAAATTAACTTAAATTATTGCTTTTGAAAAATTCCGCTTTCTTTTAAGCCCCAAACGGAAACGTGACGAGAGAAATTTTCGGAAAGTGTTGCTATTTTCACTGCTGGCTTCACACTTCAGAAAGTGTATATTTAATAGTGCATATTTACAATGAAAAAAAAGGGGGGGGCTTCCACGTGCACCTATGCACGCCCCATAAATCCGGCACTGACGAAACAAAAGGACGAAACTTGACGATTTCAATTCGTGATCGATGATAGTCAATATGAATTTTTATTTTTTTGTTTTTTTCATGCCGTTGATGTCTTTCCAATAAATGAAGGGTCTATATTTTATGGTTTAATAACACATCCACACACACACACACACACATAACATAAATAAATAAATAAAAATTCCACACAGCGGAGTCCAGGGTACGGATTCGAAGTATTTTGTCACACAGAATCCAAATTTCCAAACTTCAGGACGATCGACCTGTCAATTTTTTATTATGCACAGTAAAAAATGGTTCTGTTAATTAAACTCAATTTTAACATAGGGCAGTGATTTCAGCAGCGTGATTACCACTATGCGGTGTTAATTCAACACAGACCCCACGGTGTTAGCGTTTAACACAGACGGTGTGTTGCGTTTTTAACACACAACCGGTGTTGAGCGGTGTTAAATTCGGATCTGTGTTAGTACTTTCGGTGTTGATTCGACACGATGTCAGGGTCGGTAGGTGGGGAAAAGTGTTGAGTGTTACTTGTGGCGGTGTTGCACCAACACGAAGAAAGTAACACAGTGTGTAGTGTATTAATTATTTTGTGTTAATATTACACCATGTGAAGTATTAATATAACACAGTCCCTGTGTTATTTCAACATTATTTTCTTGTTCTTTCAACATACAATCTGTGTCATAATTCCACGTCAAAGCCGTATAAGTAACACTGTTTTGGTGTTAAATCAACACTCTCTGTGTTAAAATTCAAGGTCAGACCACCATATTAACACCGTTTTTGATGTTAGTTCGACTCCAGTTCTTTGTTACTACGACACCTATTTCGGTGTAGAAATAACTGCGTGTGCGGTGTTGATGGAACCATTATTCTGTGTTGGAAAAGCTTGTAGTAGCATGCTTAGATTACCGAAGATTCTACTTTTAAAATAAACTAGTACTTCTTTAGTAAACTATAGAACACTTCATTTAGAAAATCTTCATAAACTTTTTTGTAGTCCTCCCCAACACTTATTGTGAAGTATTTCTTGAGTGTTCGAAACACAACCTTCACCAACAACTTGTTCAAGAATAATAAAAAACTCTTACCTATATTCTTATAGTATGTTTGCCTCTTAATTGTGTTTTTATTGGTTTTCCGCCATGTTTGAAACAGTCCCCGGTGTTGACTGGTGAGCTATAGTGCAGTGTAGAAGTGACAGTAATACGATGTTGTTTCTCGCTGTTGACATATTTCTTCAGAAACATTATGTAAAACAATTGAGAACACGTCGTACAGTTTGCACGTTGAAATTTGCGAATACCTGGATTTGTTTAAGTATTGCTTTCTATTCTCTTTGACTGTAGCTTCAGACATAAGTCTTTATAATTAGATGGCCAGCATATTTGGCAATCACGCAGGAAACAACACCGAAGATTCTACACTTGTGTTAATTTAACACACAGGTTGTGTGTCATTTCAACTACCAGCATTTGACACACAACTCCAAATGGACAGTGAGTTGTTCTAACCATCTGTTGGTGTCATATTTTAACACAATTGTGTTAGCACATAGGCATGTCATTGAAATAACACAACGATTTCTTACAGTGTAGGTTTCATTAATTTTTTTCTGCTGGTGCTAGTTTTACACTTTGGTCCATTTTGAAAAATCCTAGACCAATGTTAATATTTTATACATAGGAAATTTATATTCTAAAAAAGTTCGTTTTGATACAGTCAGTCCAAATATGTTAAAGGAACGTTTTCAAATGTTGGGTAAGTCACACCTACACGAAGATGTGATCTAAAAGGTTCACTGTGTCTCGTTTTAATATATCAACACTAAAATAGTTGTTTGTAAAATATTTCATGAGCACTCTACCCACATTAAAATACTCATCTGTAAAATGAATCATGAGCACTCTACTCACACTAAAATAGTATTCTGTAAAATGAATCATGAGTACTCTACCCACATTAAAATACTCATCTGTAAAATGAACCATGAGCACTGTACCAACACTAAAATAGTCTTCTATAAAAATGAATCATGAGTATTCTACCTACACTAAAAGTCTCTTGTACAATGAATAATGAGTACTCTATCCACACTAAAATGGTCATCTGTAAAATGAGTCATGAGTTCTCTACCCACACGAAAATAGTCATCTGTAAAATGAACCATGAACACATTAAAATAGTCTTCCGTAGAATGAATCATTGTTTCTCTACCGACACTACAGTAGTCTTCTGTAAAATGAATCATAAGTATTCTACCCACAAGAAATAATCTCTTGTATAATGAGTAATGAGTACTCTATCCACACTAAAATAGATTTCTGTAAAATAAATCATAAGTGCTCTGTATGATCGATGTTAATCGGCATTGATCATCAAAATAACAGAAGTTTATGATATTTCATCCCAACATATTTGCTGTTTTAGCCTTTTCGAGAAGGTTTTTCACGATAATGTCACATTGTCTTTCTTTTGTGTCATAAAAAATGTATGAATTCTTTTCCAAACAAACTTTATTTTAGAACAAACGTACATGAGAGCGGAAGTATCTTTTTGTAGCAGAAACCTCAATAAAAGAAGAAAAATGTAAAAGAAAAAGATATATAAAAAATAAAGCATTTATTTCCTTAAATATGTTTTGTTCACCATTTCTCGCAATAATTCCAAACTTTTAAAACCAGGCGTCGTGACAATGTTAAAACTTTTTTCTTGTCTTACAATTTTGATATATAAAAAGGGCAGATTCTCACAACACGAAGAGGGGTGTGGCCCTTTGTGAGCTAGCTGTTTGTCATGGTAGCTCCTTCATGCTTTTCTGGCCACATTGAAAGTAACGTCGAACAATGTAAGAAACAAATGCGCATTTTCTTCAAAAAAGCACCGCTCTTCTCACGTCTTTCAAACATACATATTGAGTTATCAACGCCGCCGACCTTTAGCTTCTAACACGACACACATGCATGCATTCTGCTCTAGTGTGACGTATTTAAAATTGTTCTTCAGCTGAGAACATTCTAAATAAATAGCGGTTCATTTGTGGAAACACTACGTCGAAAGGAATCATTAAATTTTAGTGGATGAAAACAATGCACTGTTACTGCAAGAAAATGTATCAATTCAAATGAGCTTGTACTTTTTGTCTCCAACATGTATTTATATGTCTCCTCTTCGGATTCTTAAAATGTATCTAATTTAAATTAAACTCTCGTAAAATGTATCTAATTTTATTGAAACTTTCATAAAATTAATCTAATTTTAATAAAACTTTCGTTAAATGTATCTAATATTAATGAAACTTTCGTAAAATGAATCTAATTTAAATGAAAATTTCGTAAAATGAATCTAACTTTTTATTTAAAAAAATTCGTAAAATGAATCTAATTTTAATAAAACTTCTGTTGAATGTATCTAATTTTAATGAAACTCATAAAATGTATCTAATTTTAATTAAACTTTTGTAAAATGTATCTAATTTTAATATAACTTTCATGAAATGAATCTAATTTTAATAAAACTTTCGTTAAATGTATCTAATTTTAATAAAACTTTCGTTAAATGTATCTAATATTAATGAAAGTTTCGTAAAATTAATCTAATTTTAATGAAAATTTCGTAAAATGAATCTAATTTTAATAAAAGCTTTCGTTAAATGTATCTAAAATTTTAATAAAACTTCCGTTGAATGTATCTAATTTGCATGAAACTCATAAAATGAATCTAATTTTAATGAAAGTTTCGTAAAATGTGTCTAATTTTAATGAAACTTTCATAAAATGTATCAATTTTTAATTAAAGTTTATTAATATTTTATTTGAGCTTTGCAAAATTCCACAATATTATAAGCGTTTTACGATTTTTTTTAAAAAATGTTATTCAAACATGGACATAAAAATTAGTAAGTGTAAAATCTCATGAGTAATTTTTGAGAAAAACCAAGAGAAACGAATTTGTTCGAGAACCTACAAATTAACGTACAAAACCCATTCTACCTATTAAAGTGAAACTAAAGTATTCTCTCATGAACATCTTGATAATAATGCTAGAAAGGACGCAATATCTAATATGGCAAATTAGATTAAATATCCCAAAATTGTAGTAAAATCTAAAATTACAATTTCTCTTTAACTAAAATACTTTCAATGCTTTCTTGCTGTTGTTCGTCACGGAGTTCCTAAGCTCCGTAGGTCAAGTAAAGAAACTACTGGGCAAACACTACTTACACTATAGAATACTCGTCGAAACAAAGCTGATTTTAAACTGTCTACTTCCCACACTCAAGTTTCGAGTAAAGTAAGACTATTCAATACGACTTGAATTTAACAGACTTCCACATATCATAGATATGTTTTTTTTTAAATATTTTTTACTATTGAATTTTATTATAAAAAGTTTCATACTATAAATGGTGCAATGCAAAATTACTTTATTATAAATAATTTACTATATAATATTGGGTTGTATTTTAAGGCTCGATCAGCTTAAGGAAGGATTTTTATAGAGCTTTGAGTAGGCTAGGTGGAGTGGATTTTACGATTTAAAATGCTTTCTTTATGCAAGCAGAGGGCAGGGGCAGCTTTAAGATTTTAATTTTGGATAGTCCCGCTTCCTCGCTTATGGATATACGCATTTGATTGATTAATGCCAGTAGGAAATTACTTTTACAATATTGGTTGATGTTATTTGTTAAGTAATTATCTACCATTATTATAAATAGTGGAAAATATATGTACTCTTTGTTATATCTTTTAGAATTTATATATTTTTCAAAATTTTTGGGTAGGCCCGTGCGTACCTGGCCTAACCGCTAAAGCCACCACTGGCAGAGGGGGGAGGGTTGTAAGCCACAAAGCTCCACGCAAGCTTAGTGGCTGAGGTTAAGAGTTTTACAGAATTTTGAGCAAACTATAAATAATAAGTGGGCAGGAAAGGAGGCTTAGAGCTTTGAGCAAGTTAAAGGCTTTGGGTTAGGTAGCTTTCAGAGCTCTAAGCAAGTTAAAGGAGTGGAAGTGATTAGCTAAAGATTGACAGAAGTTGCTGTAGTTCTTCTAGTTTTATAGTTGCTTTACGTGACGCGGTGGCGCTGGTGTATTTTCGTAGTTACATGACCAGTAGTGCTGCTGGTATTTTTATTTGCTACTGTGGTAATTCGTAGTAGGACGCACATGCTTAATATTTATAAAGGGATTTATTCCGAAGTTGGGCGTCCGCTTTCGCCACGTTTTTTCGCTGTTATCTCCTTTCCACACTTTCTGCAATTTGTAATTAGGTTCATTAATACGTGCTCTTCACAAACTTTTAAAAGATTTTGTTCATTATCAACGTATTGCTTCACAAATGTTAAAACTGTTAGTTCATTGTCCTTGTACGTACATTCGCCATGTTGACAACATAAATGTTCGTTTCTTTCCCACAATTCAACTGTTCGGTTACCTTGCGCCAAGTAGTTTCCTCCGCTCGCCGTATAGTCCCATGTTTATAACCGCTTATATATAACAAATAAACAGATTTTTCGAGACTCTTATATATTATCAAGCATACAAACGATCAAATTATCCGTATCTTTCCTGTAAATTTTAAAAATTTTGCTGGAAACGGACGCCCAACTTTGGAATTTAACCCTTTATAAATATGAACGCGTATTGGTTCTTAGCAAACAAGCCATGTGCGGGATATTACACCTCTCCCAGGCCAGTTTAAGAAATAAGCCAAGGGATTTTTTTTGATAAGCATAAGGAAATATTTAGCTATGGAATTTTACCTTATAACATTTATTCTATCATCAACTATTTTTGAACACTTAGTTACATATTTGCCCTAAATTCGTCAGAATATATTATTATTAAACTATTTAAGATATAATTCACTCAATGGATGTCCAATGATAATACACACACACAGTTTTATTATACGGATCCATAGATTGTAAAATGTACAGAAAGATATAGGCAAGTCTTTAATTTGCCCATTTCACATTGAGAACAGAACTCAACCAACTCCTGCGGGGCTTCTAACCCATTACTACTACTACTACTACTACTACTACTACTACTTTTACTACAACTAATGGATCCATATAATAAAACTGCACCTAAAATAAATTTAAACTTGTGTATTTTCCGAAAACTATTTCACCTTTACCTTATATTTTTACAATATTTCTTCCTTTTAAATTAAACATATATGCATTCACAATAACATCTTTTTTGGATTAAATCTGCCTAGAAATCTGTCTGGCCACAAAATCTAACAATATAAATGTGCAGGTCTGTCCATAAAACAAATTGACATCTTCCGTACCAGATCATTTTTCATAACAAAATTTAGACATTTATGAGGATTATCGTGACAACTTCTTGAATATTTTTACCCGTCGAAAGAATTTTTCTACGTGCATTTCTGGAAAATAAAATTATAAATATCATTATATATATATATATATATATATATATATATATATATATATATATATATATTCTATTATTTTATATATTTCTATTATTATTGTTGCATGTTTCAATGTAAAATGGCTAGTCAACATTCTGCATCTCGAACGACAGAAATAAATTAATACGTTATGACTTCATAGAGATCTATGGATTTTCAATGAAGTTATTCTTAAAAGAAATTACTGATATTATACTTTTCCTAAATCAATGGTGAAAAAGATCACGTAATTTATGTTTTTCTTGCAACAATAGACGCAAATGCAAAGCGCAGTTGTTAATTGTTAATTGCTAAAAGGCAGTTGTTAAATGAAGCATTAAATTAAACGGTCTGTAAATATTAGTTTCGTTGTGTATGAGAATGTGGGGAACTGTGTCAGTGATGACAATCGGTTGATGTGTTCACGCATGTAGACAGCTGCATCGGCTTCAGTCAAAAAAATACAAAAGATTGGAGCGCATCTCTTCATGTTCTAATTATGATTGAAAGAGAACAGGAGAATAGCTAAAACGAAACAGTTCAAGGAAATTAATTCACTTTTTAAAATAATAATCATAAGCAATGATAACGTTATCTATACACAGGCCCGTATCCAAGAGGGGTCTAGGGGGACCGGGACACCCAAAAATTTTGCAGGCCCCCCTAAAAGTTTCACGGTAGGCTTGCAAATGAACAATAATATGGTTGGATCGGGCCCCCCTACATTTTTGAGCTGGCTACCGGCCTGTCTATACATTTTTTTTGATAAAGTAGAAGTTAAGCTTCAAACGCCTAAGTTCTTTCAAATTAATACGAGGAGCAGTCGAAAAGCTCCCGGGATGTTGTTCTAGTTTTGGTATATGTGATGGAATCACAATGAAACGTGTACAGCACAGTCTTTAGGTTGCCTAATTATGAAATTGACAAGTATTAACACGTCCAAACAGACAGTGTACTAGTAATGTAGGGGAACAATGGAGTGTGGTAGGTGATCATTTGGTGCAATTTCACAGATCGAGCAACCCCCAAACATCAAATTCATCTGCAAATCGAGGAAAATCTGCTTCAGAAACTTTGATAGCCTTAAAAACAGTTTAGCACCATCGGATGTTTGGCTCTTCCCAAAGCTATAAATGGGCCTTTTTCGTTTCGCCAACGTAAGAGAGATCAAAACCAACATGACGGTTGAACTTCGCAATATAGTCCAGTAAATATAAGGAAAATTACTGCTGTACCCCCAACAAATTACAATAAAAGCTTTTTAAAAGTTTTTCTGGTAGAAAAAGGCACTCTGAACAACATATCAAAAATTAGAAAAAATTAGACTTCCATTTGAACGCCATTTTGAGCCGCCATTTTGAGCCGCCATTTTGGATTTTGTTACTAAACACCTTTCTTGGAAAAAACAATTATATCTTCTCACAGAATTAAGATAGAAACTTTGTTCTTGTGTCAAATTGATGGTAATAGATAATATAATTGAGGAAAGGTGGTGCAGTCTTGTGATGATGCCGCCATATTTAAATATGGCTTCCGTTCTTCCAAAAATTTCGTTACTTTGGTTCATTATCTGTCTTAATTGGCACATAACTATGAAGCCGTTAAAGTTTTCAAAAAAATCATTTGAAATGATCGTTATAGAGTAGAATGTCCTCTTTTCGTTGACATCAAAATCATTTGTGTATTTTCTTGCAATTTGTTGCGGGTCAAACCTTATATTGACTCGACTAATATACCAAAAGAGGAGTTTCATCGGTGTTTTCACCAATCGCAGAAGCTGTGCGGAATAAGTGCGTATGTTTTGAAGGTACCAGTTTTGAAGGCGATTAAGTCAAGTGTACTTATATTGTGGAAATAAAGAGCCACAACTGAATTCCGAAAACTTTCTGACTTCTCCTCGTACAAAAGAGACAACTATTAATCTAAAACTGTTCAGAACTTATTCATTCTTTTTTTTTTTTTCAAAATCTTTATTTCATCACAATTCTCAATTCTAAAATTTAAACAGGAGTATAGCACTGACAACATAGCAT
Organism: Thermobia domestica; assembly: GCF_964235325.1. Classification (NCBI taxonomy): domain Eukaryota; kingdom Metazoa; phylum Arthropoda; class Insecta; order Zygentoma; family Lepismatidae; genus Thermobia; species Thermobia domestica. Next base: position 4,535,106 of record NC_137456.1, read on the forward strand.
CAGATATTGTAATAATCAGTGGCGTACACAGAATTTCATCAAGGGAAGGATTCAAGCACTCAAGTACACATCCCTAATAGGATATGTGCGATTTTCGGGGTTAAGTTCCGAAGTTGATCGTTTGTTTCTAGCAAAATTTTGAAAATTTACCGGAAAGAAATAGATAATTTTCTCGTTTATGTGCTTGATAATACGTATGTAAGGACAGCGGAAATTGTGTTTATTTTTCTTTATAAGCGGTTATAAACATGGAACTATTTGGCAAGAGGAGGAAACTACTTCGTGCAAGGTTACCATATGGTTGGGTTGTAGAAAAGTAATGAGCATTTGTATTTTGAACATGGCTACAGGTGTACAAAGACGCTGCAGTTGGTATTCTTATGCAGAAAAGAGAAATTACTCTTAATTAATTTTAACAAAATAGGTCCAAACTTCCCTAACTCTAAGCTAACCCGATAATACAGGCTCCAGCCATAAAATCCGTAGGAACGGCGTGTCTTACGGCTGTTCTCTTCTAATCTGAACTTTATGCTTTAAAAGTAATCAAAAATCGTGGGTAGACATTTTGAAAATCGGCAGTTTAGTTGTAGTGTTGCCATCTGTTATCTCGCATTTTTCCTCCTTGTCGGATATTACAGAATGGAATTTCCTTGCTATGTTCATGAATAATCTCTTCTAATTTGGAATTTGCGCTTCAAAACTAATAAAATAACCATGGGTAAACATTTTGAGAAAGCAGTTAGTTTGTTTGCAGTGCTGCCATCTCTCATATCACGTTTTTTACTCATCAGATGCTGCCGGGAAAATGTTTCTTGTTTTGTACCTTATTGTACTCTTCTGATCTAAAGTTTATGCTTCAAAACTAATAAAAAAAATCATGAGTAAACATTTGGAAAACAGATGGTTTGTTTGCAGGGTGCCAACTCTCATCTCACACTTTTACTTCTTGTCAGATGCTGTAGAATGAAATTCCCTTCCTTTGTACATTGATACTCTCTCTTCTGATCTGGAATTCGTGCTTCAAAACTAATAACATAACCATGGATAAATATTTTGAGAAAACGGTTAGTTTGTTTGCAGAGTTGCCATCTCTTATATCACGCTGTTTACTCATGATATGCTGCCGATATAATTTTTCTTGTTTTGTACTAACTGTTCTCTTCTGAATTGAAATTTGTGCTTCGAAACTAATGTAATAATTCTAATTAAATATTTGGGAAACCGATTGTTTGTTTGTAGGGTTGCAACCTCTCATCTCGCATTTTTTCTTGTTGTTGGATGTTACAGAATGAAACTTCCTTGTTCTGTGTATAAACACGATCCTCTGAACTGGAACTCATGCTTCGAAACTAATGAGATTACCATGGATTACATTTTTGAGATTATAATAGTGGTTTATTTTCAGTGTTGCCATCTTTCATGTTACGTTTTTTACTCATCAGATGCTGCAGCGAGAGTTTTCTTTGTTTTGTAACTGTCTGTTCATATGTTCAATACGGCTTACATGTATAAGAACTGTATTTTAAATAATGTACAATAAAACAATAAACAGATCCTAGAAGTCTCCAGGAAGCATAGTTGGACAAACAAGGCAGAAGAATTATGCAGCTGAATGGGAAATTGTTTATCGTGAAGTTCTTGCTATTATCAACACGTTCAAGGAAATGCTGGTAGTATAGAATAAATATTATGAGCCTTAATTACATTCCGATTTACGTGGTTCCCATGCAAGGAAGTTTAGGAAAATGTTGAACCCATATAGCACTTCATATCCATACAGTGATAATTCAGAAACAATGCTTCACAATATTTTGGGTAATGAATGCTTGTCAGAAGGATACACACAGAAGCTACTCAATTACGTCACTGATGCAAACGCAAAGTACTTAAAATTCAGGGAAGAAAGATTCATCACTAAAAGGAAAATACTCTCAGCTGTGATGCATAAGCAGAAGTTTCCAATAATTTCAACAACTTGGGTAGTACTTACAACAGTAGCTCAGGAACCAAAAAACATTGTTAGGGAAGTAACTCAAATAAAAAGATTTATTTCCATTGCTAAAGAGAGATATTCTTAGGAGATATTCAATAGAAAATATTCTTTCATATGACTTGACATCCTACACTATCCTGATCAACAGTAACGGTACAACTACTAAGGGTGTGAAATCTGCTCTGATGATCGAATTACGTCAAGTACTTTCTTCATTTACTTCCACTGCTGTTGTGATGAATGTTATGTGTGAGATACGACGAACGCAAACATAATCTCTTCAGACATTTTCAGACATGTTTGCAGTTCTCATAAATCGTGTGCACATGAACATGAAAATTATATATATTTGATAGTTACCTAACTCGTTCCATAAAAAATGCAGAGAGGGAAAGAAAAGCGTCTGAAGATTCGCGTCTGAAGAATCCCAGACCCTAAAGTGCCAGTACAGATGTCAAGGATTTGGGCATCATCTCATCAGATAATACAGTAATGCTGAAAAAATGCACTAATGGAATACCTTAACATTTACACGTCACATTCACCTCATAATGTAGTACTCAGTGACTTAGTTGGCAAGGATGACCCAACGCCCGCATTAGTACTTCCAAGCACTACTACGCTACAGACTTCAATCGAAGTCTTGACAAACCCCATCGAAGAGGCAGATTTACGAATAACCCCACATATACTACACATTTTGAGAACTGGTATATAGCGCATTATAGTAAAGTCAAACGATACGAATGTTTTTGTTCTAGTGCTTCATTTCCATCGAATGTTCCGAGAATATAACTTGTCCGAGTTATGGTTCCGTAAGTTAGAAACGGATATTATTCCCATCCATGCCCTGGCGACTTCATATGGCGAATTATATAATGTCATCCTTGCGGCAAACATACTAACAGGTTGGGATGTGACTAGTAAAGTAGGAACAAAAGCAGCAGCTTTGAGGGTTCATTCTGAGAGATTTTTTTTTTAGATATATGTTGGTTCCCTTATACCACCAACAGACGGGGATTATAAGCTCGCAGCGGAGTACTTGGTCCAAGTAATGAAACCAGGCACAGTGTGTAAATAATGTGATGAATTACGTGTCCACACACATCAAACTAGTAAGACTATTAATCTGTTTACACTACCACCTATTTCATTTACATTTCATGCCCACATCAAGAGTTCGTTTTATCAAGTGTATATGTGTGCATCCGCTATATGGTCATTTGTACGATTGAATCCGGAAGATTTCGGATAGAATTCCATAAATGGAACTCTTACCCAATTCAAACCTAAATATCATACCTGACGATTTGACAATAACGTGTGGTTGTGAACAGTGCAATACAAGAAGGTGTCGATGCCAGGAATCGTCAACATCCTTGTATCCTACTGCAAGTGTGACTCTTTCTGCGAAAATAAGTAGCCTTCCATATTTGCATCTAAGGGCTCAAATGGAATATTAATAGTAATTTTCCTACCACTGTGTAGGTTTTGTAATATGCAGTAATACGTGTAGGTTTTCTAAGCTGATGTACGTAAGTGTTACACACAAGTATCACAAACTATAATATTACTCTTTCTTCGTGATTTTGTCACTATTCTGTAACTGGAACAGATTATTAGGTGTTAACATATTATGTATGTTTGTAAGCGTCACTATAATTATCACACACTTTACCACTATTATTTTGTTTCCTGAATTTTCTCAAGTTCCACATATAAAAGTTAAAAAAATCACGTTTCTGCAATTTCATTTGTGTTATAAATTTAATATAGAGCAGATATTAATATTATATTGGTCAGTATTATTAGTATTATTATTAGCTTGATTTTTTAATTTAAATGTCATGTAAATATCTGAATTGTTACATCTATTTTCCAGTTTTCAACAACGTGTAAAATGTGACAAAGTGCCTAATTTTCCTACAGTACAATTCAAATTGTATTGTGGATACACACAATAAACAAGATATTTAAATGAGCATAAATAATTATTTTCATCTTTATAATAATTTTATTCTAATACAGTATATACTTTTCAACCGCTCAACCTAGTAAGGACATGTTAGAAAGGCGTTTCTCAACAGAATAATAGTTTCACAAAGATATTACGCTACTGAACGACAACAATGCATAAAATGATGAAACATTTTCGTGCAGCATGCGAGATGAGAGATGGCAACTCTGCAAACAAACCGTCTGTTCCGCAAATGTTTAATTATAGTTTTTTTATTAGTTTTGAAGCATAAGCTTTAGATCAGAAGAGTGCAGTAAGCTACAAAACAAGGAACATTTTCCCGGTAGTATCTGATGAGTAAAAACCGTGATATGAGACATGGCAACACTGTAACCATTTCGGGTACTTTCGAGTGGCCATAGATTTTACAATGACGTTTTAATTGACATTTTGACCGGTTACCATGTTACACAGAGTAATCTTAGAGAGTCGAGACTTGTTCCGCCTTTTTTCATTTCCCAACAACTTTCCAACGATATGCTACTTGGCCCCTCTTGCTATTTGAAAATTTTGAGTTGGACCCCGCCTGGGACCTTGCAGATGGCCCTGGGACAACATTTTTTGCTTTGATACTTTGTACTTTAAAAATGATCAAACACGTGTTTTCCTGTTTTGGCATCTGTCTCACCGTTTGAGATTTCTAGGGGTGGAAACGAATTTTCTGGATACCCTGTATATTCATATAACTCGCACAGTAGGCCTATATGCATTCGGAAAATTTTTATTACAGTTTCATAATAGGTGTCATTAATGCCTTCGATTGGTGCATAAACCATTTTCCACTTCGACATATAATCTCCCTCTCTTCCCTTGTTAGAATTAATTATCATGGAGCAGGGGTGGACTGGCGAACTTTGGCCCACCATCAAAATTTTGATCCACGAATCCCACCATCATGGCTCATGAGTTCGGATTTTCGACGCCCTACTGCAACTCACGGAAACAAAATTAGACCTATCCCCCCCAAAAAAAAGAAAAGAAAAACAGCATAAACATAGTCCTATATAGTTCTCATAACCATGTTTCATCTATTGCGTAATTGAAAATATTTTTGAGGAAACTTTGACACAAAATTTCCCAGCAATCAAGCAGTCTGAGCCCAATGTTCATTAGTGTGCAAAAAATTTCAAGCAAAAAGTGTACGTCTATACTTAAGTTGAAAAAAAAAAAAAAAAAAAGAATAGACTTTTCCAGAACCCAAAGGCAGGATAGTTTTATTTGGTAAAGTAGGACGTGCTGCAAGACACCAAAAATATAAGTGGAGACAATTAAATATTCGCCTGCGTACTTTGGAATGTAGACTGAGTAGTAAACAGATTTCTCTAATGCAATATTTAGATGCTGTTGCTCATCGTATACATATGGAAACTAAACAGCATCTTGTATAGATATTCTGTACTTCTTGTAGTTACTGTACTTATTTTGTTATATGAATAAACAAATCAAATTGTATCTATGAATATATTTGCAAGCCTACCAACGTAAAGTTTGTAAGGCGAAACGAGAAAATGCACATCGAGATTTCCCGTTTCGCCTTATGTCAAGATGGAAAGTAATAACAAATTTTACATGCAAATTTCATTGCTAGAGATCATAAGGCGAAACGGGAAAAGGCGAACAGTGCAGGAATCAGATGGGATAGAACACGCGACCGTTGCACCAAAGGCTCAAGCGTTAGCCACTTCACCAGCGGGAAGGGCAATAAAATACAGTATATTAGGTCGTAAGAATAGGTATACATGTTTAGAAATTTTGCTGCTTTCGGTAATTTTAACAGGATGAATACATCATTAAAAAAAAAAAAAAAGCTTATCTCATATTGTGCTGAGAAAAATGCATACAAATCGTCTTAAGAATAGTCAGGGAAATATTTAAATAAATGTTTACTTGTTAGGTTACTGTGGAATGAGACAGAGGAAGCAGAAGTACAGGTCATGAGGGCATAAGTTATAAGCACACAGCTGCATTGTATAACTGCTCTCCTCTTTGAATAAATTTGATGTGTAAATATAAAAGCAGGAGGCAAACAAGAATCTGGCTACACTGTATAGTTGCATCAGGCGTAACAACAGAGATATCGTCAGCCATTTGAGGGTCAGAATATAAACGAACAAAAAGGAAAATAAGAGAGGTTATAAAAATGACAAAACGGTATGCAACTTCCGCATTTTTCATCACTCCTTAATTACGTTTGTTAATTACTGTTAAAAACGTTTGTTGACCAGTGCAGCGCTTCCGTGGTGCTAAAATTTCACAGATGGCACAGCGGAAAAAGAAACTCACGACAGCGCGCCTATCTACATCTAAAAACCTTTGGATATAATTGATTTGACCCAGTGATTTCCTATCTTTTCTTTCAAGCTTTCGATCTTTCTTCCCTTAAACATTTACTTTTTTAGTGGAACTAATTTCCCTTATCTACCATTTGTACTTTTATTAATTGCAGCTTACACAAATATGAAAAAAAAAGTGTATTAACACATTCTAAATTGTATTTACAACTGTATGAGGTTGAGAATAATGATAGCATACTGTCATGCAAGCACAAATTTCGGTTTACAAAATGAAATTAGATTGCTTTTATAGCTTTTATACATGAACGTAAGTGAAAATGCAGAAAATAATAGGAATTCGTAATAATGCACTCTTAGGATTTTGTACAGTCTTGTTTAAAAAATATTTGTAACCATCTTGCTTTAGGTCACAGACTAGAATATACAGACAGCAAACTCAGCGGAAAACTGGAAACTTGGCGACAGTAGCACCTCTAACACGGGACGACGGAACTAACCAATCAATCTGACGTCATCTACGTGGAAATTTTGAAAGTAACCACAGACTAGATTTTCGCTCCTTTAGTTGCATTTGGGGAACAGCTTTTTCTGTCGACGTACTTTGCGGAATTTAAATATTTTCAAACTTAACTCTTTAAAAGAAAGAAAAACCTATTAATATAAAACAAGCTGGAATGGAACGTCCAGTCCAGAGACAGTACAAGAAAAAGTGAACATTAGCTTATCTGATGTTTCTGCACTACATCTAACACTGAGATGCGAAGCACACGAAAACAATCCACCAGTTACTATGGCAACACATGACGCCAAGTTCCAAGACCGATGGCAGCGCCATCCACACACGACGACACTGATCCCACCCATCGAGAGCGTTGATTGGTTCTTTCGCTATGTAGACGATCGAAACTGATTTCAATAGCGCATATAGGAAGTTGCTCGTCTGTATGTATTGTACTCTGTGCTTCAGGTGATATTCTGGCAATTGTACTTAAGAAATGCTAATGTCCGTGTAACTTCACAAGTGCGATATAATCTTTTGATATAGACTAGGAAACAAGAATTTTAGAAATTATATAAAAAAAAAAAATGGATTAAAAGATTGCGACCTTGGCCAATAATACGTTTTGGATCAGGGGACATAACATTTTTGAAAGGCCCCTAAATTGAGTTTTCGTATTTTCTACGGAATAAGCACATCATACTGAGTTAAGTGATAATTTAGGTTTGGTAAGTAGTTCTTCCCAGATATAAGGCGTTCAAGAGAAATTTTGATTGAAATATATTGGTTCTTTTGGTCCTATAATTGGTTTTTGGATCGAGGGCCACAAAAGTTTTGAACGGCCCCTAAATCAAGTTTTCGAATTTTCTACGGAATAAGCACATCATACTGACTTAACTGATATTTTGGGTTTGGCTACACTATATGCAGTTCTCCAGATATAAGGCGTACAAGAAAACTTTTGATTGAAATATGTAGGATCTTTTGCGGCAGTCAAATCTGTCTTCAACATTGGGGGGGACGGATAAGTTTTTTTTTTTTTTTTTTTTTGAGATGTTCAAAATATTTATGAAGTTGAAAAACAATGCTGTGGAGGATCAGGGGAGCAGAGTTGTCTTCAACACTGGGAAGCGGGCAGATTTGAGACTTATTCTGGGGTAGACATCAATTTCATCTCAATCGGACACAAATCGTCACATTTCTACCCAAAACACACATTTCAAATCGGATTATTGGGGGGGAAAGTCCCCCAGTTCCGAGATTGTAGGGGACATGTCCCCCTCATTCCCCACACGGGATATGCGGCAGTGATCTTTTGATCCAAAAATAAATAACACTTTCACCTGTGCACCACAATGAAAATGACTGGATTGTATGCCAAATATATTGTCAATTAACATCGAAACCGGAAGTTGATTTGCTTTTATCACTTCCGATTTTAGTACACAGTCATTCGGAGGAAACCGTTTCTTGCTATCTGTTACCGTTTTTGCTCTATAGACATCAACGTTCAAAACCCGGAAATGGTTGAATTCTACCACTTTCAGTGGTGAGGTCATCATGGTCAAAATTCATGGTGACTTATCAAGTAGTTCTTAATGTTTCTTAGGCCGAGGTGGCTCAGTGGTAGAGCGTTCACTTCTGATACATGAGGTCCTTGGTTCGATTCCACCACGCACCAAGTGAACTCGTGATGGACAGACACCATGGGCGTGGGTTTTCTCGGGATTCTTCCATTTCCCTTCCACTTTCTTCATTCTACCATTTGCTTCATATCTCATAATCACCGTCTCCTTTAATCTAGCCAGCATAATCATGATATGTAAAACTAAAAGATTTCATTTTTAATATTTCTTGTCTTTCAGACAGACGAAGGCATCGATAGGCAGGGTAAAGATTTATTTATTTAAAGAAAGAAGAAAATTTGATATATTGGGTGTACCCAATATATTAAAACATATAAACATATTGAATTATAAAATAACAATATACAAAATATTAATACAATAAAAGAATAAGAAAAAGTTAACTGCTACAGAAATTGACAACTCAAATTTCCTACTTGTATTTTAATGTGCTATTACATGTCTAAAGGAAATTGGTCTTCCTAGATTCCCTTTATTAATAGAGTTTAGCGTACTCGGTATTTAGAGATGACAGGACTTCAGACTTCCAGAAGTCATGTCTATCTTCCGGTGTCGAGCAGATCAATTCAATGCACTTATTTCTATATTGCGAAAATGACTGTATTTCTTATGCAAAGAATAAAGAAAAGATAGAAAATGGCTCACATAAGGAAATGTTTGTGTGTGAGCCTTATTCTCGTATTTTCTTTATATATTTGTTTTCTTACCATAACATATAAGGTTTATAATTCTTACTTTTATTTAACAATAGTTTTTAAAATACTTTCTGATTTGTAAAATTAACCTTTAATATGCTTTGAAATTACTTTCCTCTTTGATTCGGAGTGGGAGTTCGTTATAGATCTTCGGAGCTCTGTAATATGTTTGATATTGAGTTACAGATCTCTAAACTTTTCAGTGTCACATTTCTGGTTATGTACACTCATGTCCAAAATTATTGTCGCATGTCTATGAATATGTTGTTGTAGGAATATAATTTGATAACGAATTCGCCATGTATTTCTTATAATGTCAGTATGTTTATAATCGGCAAAGACATGTATGTGGCAAAATTCATGTAAAAAAAAACAGTAAATAAGAACAATAAAATGAAAATAAAACTTTCTTGTCCATTTAGCAAGATTTTGTTTTACTCATTTTAATTTTCGTATTTATAATTATTTTCCTAGGAAATTTACCACAAATAGAATATACATTTGCCGATTATCCACATAGTGTCAGTATTAAAAGTACCCTGCAAAATCATTATCAAATTATATTCGTACAAGAAGACAGTTATAAATATGCTACAATCATTTTGGTCATGAGTGTTCATATGCTTTATTTCGCCCCATTTGTTATATTCTTTTTAACATATATTAATACATTTTGCAAATATAATTTTGAAAGTGGTAATACTGAAAATTGGTCATAGAGTCTATCTAGTCTGCTTTCAAGTGTTTTTTTTCTTTTTTTAAAAGATATCCTTACAATATTATCTTGCTGAACCATCAAAAGTTTTAAATTAATAGAGTAAGCAGCACCCCAGATTAATATACCATATATAAGGATACTATTTACAAGAGCATAATATACAGTAGGTAATATTTTATACTTATAATGTATCGTACTTGAATAAATTTATATAACAATTTTCTTAATATTGTGGCGATATGTGTAATATGAAAAGGCCATTTAAGATGCTTATCAATAAATATACCTAAGTGTTTTACTTTGTTTTCACTAATAAGTGGACTAAATTACATTTTTCAGTATTGTGACAATAATGCAATTTTAGTGACATGTTTTCCGGCTGTCCTCTTAAAGTTGGCGAAAACGTTATATACCTGATTTTTCAGTATTTAATACTAACTGATGATTATCAAGCCATTGCTACTTTCTTCATTTTTGTTTCAGTTTTCTAGAATATATCTGTCCACAGGGGTGTAGCCAGCAGGTTTTGGTAGGGGGGGGCTGTCGTTTCTGAAGGGGGCCAGCTGCAATGTACAAAATAAAAAAATATGTTGCAGCTAGTGTTTCTGAGCCCTGAAAAAACCGGAAAATTTTGGTTTCCTTCATTGTTTTTAGCTTATTATTATTATTATTTTATTTATTGTTTTTTCTTCACAAATTATATTCCTGGTATTTTTTATTATGTTTAACTAAGAATACTGCCCCGGACCAAACAAATTCAATTTAAACCCTTGTACACAGGACCTATCTATAAAGGCAACTAAGAAAGTTCTATCGCTTTCTCACCCACCACCTTCCAACATCCATATGTCACCTAAGACGTACCATTTCACTAATCCACCCACGCCCTTAGTTTAATACCATTGTTTTATGGTATTTGTTAGAACGTTTGTCTTCAAACTGCCAAATACAAATCACAGTAAATTGTGTAACCTGTTGTCACAAAAAAGTATACCATACTATTTTCCGATCGGTATAAGGAAGAGAAACCATACTATTTTTCGATTGGTGTGGTAAAATACTATTTTTCGATACTATTTTACCGTAAATTATTAATATGTAAACTTTGTTATTTTTAAATGATTGAAGCGAGGTAATCTCACCATAATGTTTTAAAATATGGTCATTTGGGGGTGGCAGAAAATCATTTGAGGGGGCCTGGCCCCGATGGCCCCCCTGTGGCTACACCCCTGTCTGTCCATGTTTTACCAGTAAATATAAGTGAGGTATATCAGCAAATGATTGTATATGTGCGTCCATCATTACAGAAATCATTTATATGAATTAAAATTAATATTGGACCTAATACAGTTCCTTGTGGGACTCCTTGTTTTACACAGGAATAATTGCTTTGAAACTTACTTATTTGGACGGCCTGTTTTCTGCCTTTCAATAACTGCTAAACCAAGATAGCGCTATACCCCATATTCCACATCTTTCTAGTTTGTTTAACAGAATTTTGTGTGATATTGTGTCGAATGCTTTAGCTAAGTCTAGGAAAACTGCAATGAGTTTTTCAGCTTTATCAACATTTCTACAAAGATCTGTTAAATTGTATACCGTATCTGATGTACTTTTACCTTTTTGAAATCCATATTGGTTTGAAGAAAAGAAAATTGAGACAAGATTCATTTTCTCAACATTTTGTTCAAGAAAATTGACTAATATTCTCTTTATACATTTTTCTAACAGTTTAGAAAAATGATAACTGATATACGTCTATATTTATTAGTAGGGATGCGCACGAGACAAGATTCGTGGCTGTCTCGTCTCGATAATATGTTTTAAAAGTGATGTCCCAACTCGAAAAATGTATATTTTTCTATTGGAAGAGCGGTGTCTTGACTCGAATTTTGTCAAGAAAATCCTGTCTCGACTCGTCTCGTGCGCTTCCTTAGTTATTAGGATAAGCCTTTGATCCTTTTTTATATATAGGTTTTATTACAGCAGTCTTGAAATCTTCAAGAAATACACCTGTTTCTAAGCTTAGGTTAAAGATATATTGCAAATGTTTTAATTTATTTGATTTCGTATGTTTCAATACTCTTGCTGATAATCCATCTATATCAGCTGTTGTTTGGCGATAATTCATTTATGAAGCGTTCGATTTCCTGTTCAGTGATTGGAGTAAAAAATATTGGGATTGGAGTTTACTACTTTAGTTTCGGAATTCTAATTAATATTTATTTTATCATCAATCTCTTTGTTAACTATTCTTTTGCCAACACTGGAAAAATGCTCATTAAAACTTTCGACTATTAACATTGGATTACTAGACCAATTTTAATATTTAGTTTATTTATTTTTACATATTTCTTGTCATTTTTTTATCTATAATACCTGTTATAACCTTCCATAATTTACTAACATTGTTATTACATAATGTAATTTGTTTTTTATAGTAGTCATTTTTAATTTCTTTTATTAATTGTGTAACTTTATTTCTATATCTTCTGTAATATTCCTTAAACTCTAAATCGTTTTCGTTTTTTTGTATTACTAAAAGACTTAATCTATCTCTTTCTCTTATATAGTTCACTGATTCTTTTGTTATCCATGGTTTTATTTTACGATATTTACTACTTACTTTTTCATTTTTAATGTTAATACGTGAATTATTTATACATTTTTCATTATTTGGATGAAGTTGGAAGTTGCAACATTAACACAATTACTCTGTATTAGCTGATTCCAGTTGCATTTTTCAATTCTTCTTTTAATAAAGTATAATCTATAATTGAATCGTTGAGTTCGAAAACCGGTCATCTCCATCGAAGCTAATTTGAGAGGAGAGAGAAACAAAACTAAACTAGTCAATATGCATCTGGTATATTGGGCTGTTTTCATTTTTAGACTTTAGAACTGTCATTTTTCTACTTTCCAAGAATGAAAATAACCCTATATGTCAGATACGTATTAATTAATTTAGTTTTGTTTTTCTCTCCTCTCAAATTATAAATAGCTTCGATGGAAATGACCGGTTTTCGAACAACGATTCAATTGTTGTGACATTCAGTGGACTTTGGTGTTTTTAAAAAAATATGACCTATACAAGTCTTACTATATTCTGTAACTCTAGTGTGTTTCTTTATGCATGAAACACATTGATGACTGTACAGTAAATTTAAATACGTATCTATATTTTCACAGTATTTGTCACTTAGTATATTTAGATTGATATCACCTAAAAGCAAGAAACAAGTTGATGACTTTTTAAGCTCATCATTTAGTGATTGTAGAAATGCTTTCTCATCACCACTTGGTTTCCCGGTGGAGGCACTCGGTCGAAAAAGTGTAAAAAACGCTTATTCAGGCCAGCTACCCTGAATAATGTTTTCCTGGGTTTTCCTCATTCACATCAGGCCAATGCCGGGGTGGTACCTAACTTGTAGGTCCCAGGCCGCTTCCTTCCTTCCCCAATCCTTTCTTCCTTCCCTTTTCCCCGGATTGTGTGTTCGCCGAGGGACATCATCCTTCAAAAAACGTGACGGGCTAAATGGCCTTAGATGCCGAAAGTCCAGAAATCTAAATCCTAAATCCCCTAAATCATTACTACTTGAACTGCGATATATATAGCAAATATTCCAACCAAATATATAAAGGAGTTTTATATAATCCTTCAATTTAACGTCCCACGATTATATCCCTTAAGCTAAGGAGATAAGTGAATGATAATGGAAGAATTGGTGGAAGATTATGTCGGATAAAACAAAAGTACCCGAGAGAATCCACAGACAAGATGGTGTCCAGAGCCGCGGTGGCTCAGTGGTAGAGCGTTCATCTCAGGTGCTTGGGGTTCTGCCAAGTGAACTTTGTGGTGGACAGACACCGTGTGCTTGGGTTTTCTCGGCGTTCTCCTTTTCCTCCCACTTCCTTCATTTCACCATTTCATTCATTTCTCATCATCACCGTTTCCTTTAGCCTAACCGGCATAACCGTGGGACATAAAACTCAAAGATTTCATTTCAAAGATGGTGCCCACCACAAACTTGGTCGGGGATTGAAGGGGCCACGGTGGCTCAGTGGTAGAGTGTTCACCTCTGGTACCTGGGTTCCTTGGTTCTATCCCAGCTCGCGCCAAGTGAGCTTTGTGGGGGGACAAACACCGTGTGCTTGGGTTTTCTCGGCGTTCTCCCGTTTCCTTCCACTTTCTTCATTCCACCATTTAATTCATTTCTCATCACCGTCTCCTTTAGCGTAGCCGGCATAATCGTGGGACATAAAATTGAAATATTTCATTTTCATTTCGGGAATCGAACCAGGAACCCACAGACGAGAGGTAAGCGCTTTACCACTGAGGCACCGCGCACCTTAAAGTCGTATTAGTAAACCGAACTCCTTTCAAATATTGCTGTAGACTTTTTAAGCGTTGTGTTCAGAATTCAGCAACCTTTCGCGTGACATCCTACTTTTAAGGAATACGTGAAAGAATAGAAAGGTCCTGATTAAAGGATTATGGAATAAGTAATGCAAATGGAGCACAAGGGGATCAAGTGCAATTGCCAAAGTTGTGAGAAAAAGAGAGATAAAGTATATACAGTACGCTTAAGGACATGGAAGTTAAAACGGTTTTTCTTTTTACTTTTTTTTCAATATCTGGTCAGGAAATCTTTAAGCTCTGAAAGAAGTTTCAGATTCAAATCTTAAAGATGAAATACCTGATTGTGTTGTTCACTGAACGCCTCAAATATGGAAAGAAAGTATGCATTACTTGTAAAATAGAACTTTTCATTACTTCTTCAATGCGGCCAGATTCGTTGTTAAGAAATTAATGAATGTCCAGCTGTATATGTTAATTTTAACTTCGGTGACTTTTGCAGTATATATATAGGGGCGGATCCAGGATATGATCAATGGAGGGGTTAAACCATATTTTGCCGTTTTATGCAGTGTAAAGCACGATTGAAGCCAATTTTATCCAGTGTATAGCTGAGCGTCAAGGGGGGGGGGGGAAGGCTATAGCCCTATAGATAAAATGAACAACGGTTGATCACTGTTGATTCCTACCAATAACAGAAAAAAAAATCCCTTTTCTATTTAAATTTTCCTAAATGAAATGAAATGTCTAGTTTAAAGTATTAAGTTAGGTCTATGCACCGAGATTAAGGGAGTGGTGATGATGAAGAATGAAAATGAAACGAAATGAAATCTTTCAGTTTAACATCCCCTGATTATGTCCTTCAGGTCAATGGAGGAGATGTTAAGATAAGTGAATGATAATGGAAGAATTGGCGGAATGAGCAAGTGGGAGGAAACGGGAGTACAACGAGAAAATCCACATAGAACCGATGTTATCCACTATAAACCGACTTACAGAATGAAAATCGATTACAGTTTTAAACCGTCTTTTAGACAGCGTGCCCCACAAAAAAGCAGGAAATTTGGATTTTCTACAATAAGAGCGATTGTATGTGCAATAATGTGTGTTATGTGTAGTTGTATAGTCTTGTGGTGTATAGAGACGAGATGTGCACCCAGATGTTCCAAGACATTAACACAGTTATGGGTGATCACGAATGGACATGGCAACAATACGGTGCGAAGGCCCATACAGCAATCGATACTGTGACATGGATAAGAATTAATACTCCTGACTTCATCTCACCTAACGACTGGCCGTCTAAAAGTCCAGATCTCAACGTGATGGATTATTGCATTTGGGGTATACTGCTACAGAAGGTTCAAGAGCACAGGAGAGACATCACAAACATTGATGGCCTGAAAGCTTTACTGACAGACGCCTGGAACAACGTTACACTTCAAACTATCCAGAATGCCACCGGAAATTGGTTACAATGGCTACGCCGCTGTGTGGAAGCCAAAGGGAATCATTTTGAGCACTTGCATTGATTATGAACATTCAAGTGACAGTGTCAGTAAAATATAAATGAAAATATGTGTGTCCACCTCATATTACAGAATCTACAATAAATTTCCTGCTTTTTTGTGGGGCACCCTGTATATTACAATACTTTTACTGAATGACAAATGTACAATGTACTGCAAAAGCAAAACAAGTGCAAAAGCAAACCTAATTTTATCCACATTGCATTTCAATAATTATAAAAATTCCTGATTTTCCGTTGATCTATTGATAATTAGCTGGCACGCACCCAGGAATTTTTGTTAAGGGGGGGGTACAATAGTACAAGCCACTATGTAGCATTGAACAAGTATTATTCTGCATCCGAAAAACTATAAGTAATTGAGAAATACATTGAAACCTCTCTAAAGCGGACAGCCGTGGGGAATAAAAAATTGTCCGCTATAGAGAGGTGTCCGCCTTACAGAGTTTTCAATATATTCATACGTAAATTACTAAACAAGGTAATATGCAATTAGAAAAATATTTCTGCATGAATCATGTATTTATGAATAGGGGTCTATCACCAAACATAATACTGTACCTGCATTATCCATCGCCATCCAATACTCTATGTTCGAGGCACAACATAGAAATAAGATGTTATAGTTCTCTGCACTTTACACTTATCACTACTTACTACGTTTACAGTATGTCGCTTTAATTTGTGGGTTAATTGTAGTCCAATAATGTATTTTTTTGAGACAATATGCGTACCCGCGGGCAAAAATACCAAACTTATCTTCTGCTTGTTTAGAGATTCCAGCGGGACAGTAGCGTAACGTGTCATCTCAAACGGCGGACAACTGTCAATTATTTTTGTGTCTAAAATAGCTTGGATGGGAGTGGGATACAAACAAAGGACATGAGAGTGCTGTTAAACAGAGACGCTTCGTCTGGGTTGCTGAGCAGATAGTTCAGGATGCAATTGTTGTCAGAATGCTTCCTTGGTGACACATGTATGAATTACTAAAAATGTATTTTTACTATACTTTTCAACTTGTTTCTAGAGAAAGTGTCCGTAATACGGAGGTAAATAATACCTTTAAAAGACAGCGCACTAGAGACTGTCCGCTTTAGAGAAGTTTGCCAATGTTTTTTTTTTTTTTTCCTATTACAATGTTTGTGGATTACAAAATATGTCCGTTACGGGAGGTGTCCGCTTTATAGAGGTGTTCGTTAGTAGAGGTTTGACTGTATTTCAACCTATGTTGTGAGAAAAAAAATGATTATTTTTATAAGAGAAAGAGCATAGATGAAGTAAGATCAAATTTTCATGCTACGCCAATCATGTCTCTGCTAAGCAATTCATTATCATAGATATTCTGCCAGTATTGCCAGGTCACTTACTGCAACTGAGAAGCTTCCATGTTTAATGATGTTAACTATAATGCTGCCAAAATGTCTTGAGCTGTGGCAAAAATGCAAATGAAAGCTCACACCCTCGACACACCCACGCGTTGAGCCAATAAGGGTTCAGCTGTTCCTAAGCGAGAGAGCTTTTGCGAAAGGGAGTGGAATTCCTTCAGCCGATAGCAGCGCTTGGGACGGAAGACTAGGTGTCAAGACAATGTGGTATATCTTTAATATCTTCGTCTTCACGCATAATTTTTCTGTTTTGATATCGTCCATTAATTGTAATCTCCTTCGCCCCCTCCCTCTCTTTCCTGCCGCCTACCCTCTAGTATGTCCCTCATGATACAGTTCCTTCTTAGCCAATGTCCCAATCAGTTTCTCTTCCTCTCTTAATCTATATTATAAAATTGAAAATAGTTCGTGACCCTTAATCTCTTGAACTACCAACCAATCTCGATGAGGTTCGGGCCTAGGATGGTTTTTATCTATTCACTTTGACGGTAGAACTTAGAGGAGGGGCAGATGTATAAAAAACGATCTATATAAATATGAAATTGACTATATTTGTGACTTAATAACTCTTGAACCACCCGATCCATGTCAATCAAATTTTCAACATAAATGAGTTTCGAGCTGGAATAGCTGTTCTTATTTCACTTTGATGGTGAAGGTAGTGGAGGAAAGTTTCTCTTTTTGTACCCACATAGCACACGGACGTCCATGAGACGTCCGAGACTGATCATGCAATGGACAACGGGACATCCCGAGATCATTCGAATTTGTTCCCGGAATATCCATAAGACCTTCGCGGGACGATCCGCGGAAAACGGGATATTGAACGGGACTTCAAAGGGGTGTCCACTGGTAAAGTGTGGGATAAATTATACTAGGTATGTCAGGCGTGAGATTTCCCTGGGATCTCTTGTCCCATCCGGGACGTCCCGTGGACATCCTACGTGGGAATCCTTTAGGATGTCCTATGTAGCACGTCCATGGGATGTCTACTCATTGTCCCGATAATCCCGGGAACTATATGGGATAATTTGGATCAAAATGGGACGTCGTGTGCTATGTGGGTGACTTAATCACTCTTGAACCACCTGACCGAACTCGATCAAATTTTCAACATAAATGAGGTTCGGGTCTGGGATGTTTTTTATCATTTTACTTTGATGGTGCAACTTAGGACAGGGGCAGGGGGAGAGACATTTAAGAAATGATCGAAAATGACCAATATTAGTGTCGAATCCATAGTTTTTGTGGTCGCTGAGATGAACAGTGACACTTGTGATCCCGTTTCCATCCAAAATCAGCCCCGCGATTTGGGGTAGGGGAGAGGAGATACAGAAAAATGATCGAAAATGACTAATGTAAGTTACGAATCCATAGTTTTCGGTGTCACTCAGACGAACAGTGACACTTCTGATCCCGTTTCAACCCCGCAACTTGGGGAAAGAGGAAGGGATATATATATATATAAAATATCGAAAATGACGAATATCAGAGAGCACTTAAGTAACAGTAGAAAGTGATTTACTAACGGAACATAGGCCTATTACATTTCCCTTTTCTTTTTTTTTAAATTTCAACCCAGCGAAGTGGGTAATTGACACTAGTAATTTCTGAAATTGTTCTTCCCATCCCCACAATTTCTAAGACCCTCTCATTCGTTTTTCGCTCGACCCAGCTAATCTCTCCATTCTTCTTCACACATTTCGGAAGCTTCCAGGAGTTTTTAATCATTTTTGCGTAATATTCATGTTTCTGACCCATACACTACAATACTCCACACGAAGCATTTTATGAGTCTTTTTCTCAACTCTTTATTCAAGGTTACACAAAATAGTATTTTATTCCTCCTAACACACACACACTATGCTTGCAACCAACATTGCGCTGCGGAATCACTGGAGGACCTGGACAACAGTTACCATTGGACAGCTACAGAGTTTAAAAAGAAGGGCATTTGATGTTTTTATTACTCGAGAAATCTCTTAATCATAGGACGAAAATATAATTTAGTTAATTAAATTTTTACAATATCGATTACAGAAATATTAGTGCAGTGTTTCAGATCAATATCTATCACATAGCTTTCAATTAAAATTAATACATGTAATGTTTCATCGTTTTCATTTAAATATTTAATACTTAAGAATAAAAAAAAATTAAAAAAACTTCTGATTGTATGTATTATTAGTCTTACAACTTCCAATTAAACTCATCTTTTTTTTTAAAAAAAAAAAAAGAAAGAAAAGAAAAGAAAATTGAAGTTGACACTGTTATGTTATCTCTGGAAAGAGGACATTTCCCTCTTCCTAGCAGTTCACCCGGACCATTTTGGGGCTCGATAAACTTGATCGGTCTACATAAAAGAGAATGTGTGGTAAACAAGGGCGTCATTTCAGACTTTTCTTCGGAGGGGGCAAGAGCACCACCGACATAAGAATTTCACGTTTATACTAATACAGTGAAACCTGTCTTTAACGGAATCGAGCGGGACTTGCAAAAATTTCCGTTAAAGTCAGGTTTCCGCTTAGTGGAGGTAGACCTTTTCTTTTCTTTCTTTTTTTTTTTTTAAAAATACATGCTTATAAAGGGGCATACTGAGGAAATATATTGCTGTACGCACATTGTTCGATAACAGTACTTTTTCTTCTACGAATAAATACACAAAAAATTAAAATGAATACAGAATATACTATGCACACGTTTTCTTTATTTTTCTAATAGCCAAGCAGTGTTTTCTGTCTACATTGCTGCTTGGCTGCTTGACTTCCCGCATACACTTTAGCCTGAGAAATTATACTAAGTGAATCAGAATCATTTTTCCGTAAGACAAATTTTTCAGTTCCTTTAAACTTCTGAGAGCATCTTGATATGTATTTATTCTACACTCTTCTCCGAACTCGGTATCGTATTCCTCTTCTTCCTCTATCTCGTTTTCTTCTTTCCGACATTCCGTATGATTCTTGATTAAGTTGCGGGGATTAAGGACAATTTGTGGGGGTGAATATGAGTAGTGGTTGGGGAAGGTAAACACTGTCCAGAAATATTTAACAAAAGAACTAACATTTTATTGCAGACAGTGTAATGTATATGTCTCACAAAATGTCTAAACATCTTCTAAACGCTGTACTCCGGAACTCAGAATTTTCCGTTAAATGTTTATTTTTCTTTCCGTTGTCCGCGTAACACAGTTTCCGCTTAATGAATGGACTTTTTACACGTTTTGTTCTCCAAAATTCATGGGTCAGTGAAATGTTTCGTTTAAGACAGTTTTCCGTTTAATAAAGGGTCCGTTGAAGACAGGTTTTACTGTATATTAGTAGACAATTGACTACAGTATATGCATTCCTGAAAATCTTGGGGAGGCAATTGCCCCTCCTGCCCTCCCTAAATGACGCCCCTGGTGGGAAACCCATCTTAGACAATCAATCCCTCGGGAGTCTTGTCAGTCCAGGACTCCCTTCACTACGCTACTGAACGTATGCGCAGCAACGCAACTAAGCTAGTTGTCGCCCGGGGCATGAACTCGCCTTAACCCCCCCCCCCTTGACCAATTAAACCAAAACCCTCTGCAACTACACCTGATATTGGTATCACACAGTAATTCTCCTATTCAATTTTTTCTTCAAGTGGTAAAGCTTGATTTCAAAATTGCTGCACATAATTTAATATTTAGTTTCAAGATAAAACATCAAACTAATTAGTATTTGATTGCCAAATAATTTGAGAATAGCATGCTTGACATATTCTTATAGTCTTATCATAATAACTACAAATCACATTGTTTTGTGGAAATATATGTGTATAATGAATATTTAATTATGTTTGTTGAATAGAATATTTAATTATGACAAACAGTCAAGCTATTGTCTCGAATATTATACTCTGATATTTTGCAAATCTCTTAAATCCATGTAAGTTAAATGAAAACACAAAAAGCTGGAACTAAAATTTAACTTTGCGGACTCTTTTGGCTGCAAAAGGTCTTTACAATGTCCCCAAAAGATAGCTTTAAGGCTAACTTACGCTATATGGATCTGATCCTAAGATTGGTGAGTCATTTTTGCCCTGTTCTGAGGTAATTTTTATGATCTTTAGTTTGCTAAAACTCCTTTCCTTGCCTTATAGTAAAAATAAATATTTGCCGTTTTGCGCCCCCTCAATCCAGCGCCTGGGGAAAAGCCCCGTTCCCCTCCTTAGTTACGTCACTGCGTATGCGTGACAAGAAGAATAAAAAGTGAAGCTAATTTAAAAGAAAACGTATATCCGAACGGTTCTGCTTACATATTACTCAAAAAGAGTTTAATTTCACTGTTTAAGGGGGAAAAAAGTGTAGGTAGTTTTTAAGAAAAGAAGTTTGTGTATATCCATTCGTGAAAGTGACTGAGTTCCGTACACAATAAACAGTTGGCGTTCCGGACTGCCACTCACCCAAGCGGTATGTGTTCGAGTTGACCTGCTTCTGAGCGATTCAGGAAGCACCTCTGTGGCCGAGTGCTGGTGCGGGTGTCTGTAGGACAGGAAGGCTGCATAAATAATTCTCCAGCCACCGCCAACACTGCCTCACACGATCACCGGGGCATGAGTGGTTAAAATACGCTCTTACTGTATTTCTCTGCTGTATCCAGTGAACGGTTTTATTTCTTCTACAACAAATAACACATGACTTTTTTTTATAATACTGCAGAAGGTGCCAGCTATAACAGTACCATTACTAACAACGATCTCGCTTTCACGCTGACGATGTGTTAAAAAAAAAAAGTACGATCCCGCAATATAATTGCAAATCTAGCTACCTACCATCTTGCGTGCAATCATGAACTTCCGTTCGTCTTAACAAAGTAAATACAAAGACAAGAAAAGATACTCTCTGCCTTGTTAATCGAGATAAGTTCGCCTGCCACCTGGTGACGATTAATTAGGATTATATTGTGATTGTGACGGATAACTCACGGAATTCTAACATATTAAATATACTCTATATTTGGAAGTAGTACCACTAGTTATTATTCCAAATCAAGTTAAAGAATTATATATATTTAAAAAAAAATGTGGCCGCTGATGGTTCAATGAACATTCTAAGAAATATAGAGTTCAAATCTCGTTGTACCCTAATTAGTTCAGTATCCAGTTCACAATAAACTAGCTGTCTCGGGACCAAATCATGGTTTATTTGTTGACGTTGCCTGACTAATATGGCGTTGGACGATCTTTAATTTGTAGTATACCTTATATCCCTCGCGGAATTGAAGCATATGACTTGGTAGTCGTTCTCAGTGGAATAATGAATCAATCTTCTTACAGTGCAGTAGTCCGTTACCTAAAGTATGGTAGATAATGAAACCTTTACCGGACTCGCTGCTCTAAAACTGACCATGATCTTCAATAATGCGCATGTCAAGGGGAAAAAATGAAATGTTTCAGTTTAACTTGCGTCACGACTATGTCCTTTAGGCTAAGGAAGACATATGATAAGGGCAGGTGAATGGTGGAATGAGGATGTGGAAGAAAATTCACGGACACGTTGTTGTCAACCACAAACTTATTTGGCCGGGGATCGAACCAGCAAGTCAGGGGATTGACTGGACAGAAGTCCTGATAATTACGGCATAACCAGAGGGAGATCAGGCGCCGTAGAAGACTGTTGACCCTTCCTAGAATATCTTTGGACCACAGGTAAGGTTCTTTCAATGCTCGGGAGTAAGGGCATGCTGATAAAACCACTTCTGAATCGGGATACCTCTGTGTATTGAACTATTGTTATCTTTGAAGATTGAATGTTGTTAGGTAACATTCGTTACAATAGGATACGCAGTGATGTATTATCAGAATTTTTTGTAGGTGCACACTGGACAGTTTTCAAAGATATAGCGTATACATTCTCCTTATGCCCTCAATTACATCTATTAAGTATACTCTGAACTACTATGCAAATATTAGGTAGGTATACACCGTATAGCTGTATATATTCCATTGCATCCCTAAGGATACACCTAGGGGCTTATTCCATAGCGGTTTGCATCAACACAACAAAAATGTGCATTTTAGTTTGCAATAATATGCATAGCAGTTATAATTTAATTTTCAAATGCGAGCAAAGTCGTAGGAATATAACCCTCTATTAGGAATGAGCGTGATACTTGAGTCATTAATAATCTTTATTTAATTTTTATGACTTTTACCGTGCAGTTTGAGAATATCCAGGCTGCCATATTATGATTACATATAATCCAATTTCTTACCGAAAGCGCCTTCAAATATTTTAATTTACATGTAATAAATATTCTATGTAAGATATCTACGTAATAGATATCATTTAATGCCTTCTGAATGCATATTACTCATTTATATTGGTCACCATTCTAAAAAATTTTACATCATCAATATATAATAAAACATTTGCTTTTTCGAGGTTGTGCATTGTTATTTAAAAAAAAAATGTAAATTATAATGGTCCTAAGGCTGAATCTTGAGGAATTCCTTTTAAAACATTTCCTTCTTCTGACAAAACATTATTAACTTTCATCCTAAAAGTTCTATTGTATCATATAATATAGTAAGTGAACTATCACTTAGTGCATAAAATTTTTTGTTAACATGAAACAAAATGGCCAATTACAATAATTATTTTTTATTGTAAATATTTTGTACGTGGAAGGTGAGAGAATAGTTAAAGCATTCAAAAATAAAAATAACATAAGGTCAAAGTTATGTAAACTAAAAAATAAACTTTTTCACAACAAGCTATAACGTAACACCTAGCTGACCTCAATATGTGCATTTGTAATCTGATCTATTGTTTGCAAGAAAAGTTAAAAACAAAATATCTGGTGATGTTCTGGTGGACAAATACACAAATTTTTCAAAACTAAACAGAAAAACAAAAATAACCTTTATATTTGTATACATAACAATAATATTTATCAAAAAACTATAATTTGGACATTTTAAAATTCAAAAATATAGTGCCAACTAGTTGTGACAAACAAAAACATTTACGGGTATAAAAAACAAATTTTATAAACCAAAAATCATTCTTTTAAAATCATTCATCCGGAATCCACCATTTCGGATTTACTTCGTTCCATTCAGAGCTTCAACATGAAGTCTCTGAGTAGCTGTTGTCAGAACATTAAGTAAACTCAGAAAGAAAGTATAACTAATGTACGGTATAGTATAACAAGTTAAAATTATTTATTAGCAGTCTACATGCTTTTGTAATTACTATATGCTTCTTTCTTTTCGTGTTTTATTTGTATATTTAACTTATGTGTAATTGTTTCTTTTATTCTAAATATTAATTAATTACATTGTGCATTGTTATTATTCTTATTCAATCTCTTATCTAAATAAAATATCATAAATCATTTGGGTAATGGTCTCCATGTGACAGGCAATACACTATAACTATAACCCCACTATACTACCCGTTCCATTATTGTGGTATACTAATACACTTTACCCATTACACCGTTAAAAATCAATTTTATATATATATATATATATATATATATATATATATATATATATATATATATATATATATATATATATATATATATATATATATCTTTTTATATATGTTAATTGCTAAGAAAGCTTATGGACCAAGGGATAAAGCTAACTTTTGTAGTAACAAAGAATGCAGTACCTGATCATATGCTTTTGATAGGTCAATATATGTACTACATAAACTCTTTTGTGGATGATGCTTTGGATATATAATCTGTAATTTCTAAGTATGTTGTCATCGACTCTTTTTTTTTTGACAAATCCATATTGATTGATTGATTATAATTGATTTGAACTGAGGACAAATATTCATAAATAGACGTTTCGAATTTTTCCTAAAGCATTTAAAATAGTAATTGGTTTATAATTTATAGAATTTCTTATCGACATCTTGTATATCACATCATCATTAAAAAATCATATATAATAACTTTAAAAAAAATGTAATAAAAGCTTGTTACAACTCTTATTAAAACGTTTTGTTTTTGAGCCAGTGAGCAAGAAAACTTTTACCAAATCTATTTCTTTGCAAACCGACAACAATATTGATTTAATAGGGCGCCAATACTTTTACTGGGCGCCGCGTCCTTTACTCTTTTCCAACACTTTTTCTTTCTTCTTGCATGTTCAATGCCCTGTTGCTATCAGCGTCCAGGCAGGCACGTAGCCAGGATAGCGTGAAGGGGGGGGGGGGTCCGTGACATGAAATACTGTGATCATCATACCAGGAGCTCGATCATTCTAAACTATTTTACTGGAACATATATTAACCTGGATTTCGTAACGGGGGGGGGGGGGGAATATGAAATTCTGAAGGCTCAGGAGCTTGATCAATGTAAACTACTTTACCATCAACATATATTGGTTTGTTAGGACAATAAAAATGAGGATATGTTGCAAAGTATTTTAATAAACTATGAAGAAATCTCGAGCAATAAAAGAATAAAAGAAAGTATTGAAAGATATTTTACAATATTTACGTTCCTTTCTTTCTTTATTCAAATATAACAATTTTCCTTTTATTATGATCTCAACTATTATGATAACTACATATTCACTATTATAAAAAGTACATACTCAATAATGTCTTGTAAAATATTTTATACCTGCGTTCCTTTTTCAGTTGAATCAAATGCTAATAGAACACCTTTTCCATATAATTTTTTGTTTTTATTATTCCGTCAACTACTGTCGGTTTCAAATGACAGGTAAAAGGAGCAATAGAAAATTGTTCTTTAAATAACATGTTTGATTCTGCAAGGATCGATGACGAAAAATTGATTTTAAAAAATGTCCACGTTGTTACTCAACGGCACTATGCTTTCAGAAGCTTGAAATCTTCCTGAGTAGCAGAAATTCTGAGAATTCTGTAACTTTACTAGAAATTTCAAATTCCTTGACTTTTCCAGGATATCTCGCTCACCTCGCCATCATGTATTGCAAGTAATACAAATCTCATAAGAAAGAGTAACCAAATGCTTCCTGTAGTTTTTTAATTTTTTTTTATTTTTAACGCTGATCCTTCTTTTTCTCATTTCTTTTGTTTCATCCTTCCTTATTTTTTTTTTCATTTCTGGTCTTGAAGCCCCTTGGCTACGTGCCTGGTCCAGGGCGACGGTCCGGCTCTGATCATAGATGATCTAGGAGTATACATTTATATTTACAGCTAGTTGAATATTTCACATTTTAATAGAGCAGAACCGTAACTAACATCAGATTTCAAAGTTATGGATGTTATCTGGTGAAATTTTAGCAGCAGGAGAATCTAAAACAATTATTTGCACAATGTTAATCTTAAAGATGTTCATTGCGAGTACTGACAGCAGCTTAATATAGATTTATAAATAAATTAAATTTTAACTTTTGTCCAATGGATTTATTATTGTTGGAGATTAACTAAACACTTCTAATTACACAAGCATATAACATGTTGTAATATGGTGACTTACTATTTTATATCTTGTGCTAGGTGTTCACTAAAAAGCATGAATGCTATCTAACCGAATCAGAGCGGGAGCGCAGGAGGGGGTCCCAAGTGATAGCGAGGAGGTGCGTCCGTAGTGAGCAAGCATATCAGCAACGGAGGGTATACGTATAAACGAGGATAGTGAAAGAGCACACACATACAATGCTTTCATTCACTCAAAATTCATTTCAATATGCTGCGCATGACAATAAATACTTATATTCACACCTTCACGAAGAATGTTTCACATCTTGTTTTACTTATAAATTTTCCATTTGGTAGAACCGCCTGTTCGAGTGAACCCTAAACTAATTCTAACGCTAGAATTTTAATACTAAAATCTCCTGAAAATGAACAAATAGAATTTGGTCCATTAACACCTGCACAATTGACTTGTTATGTCGACTTGCTTTTCTTGCTTGCTTACTTTTCTTCACTTTTCTTTTTAAAAATACTTGTCTTATTGAGTTATTGTCAAATAATATTGTGAAGGACGAAGTATTATAAAAAATGTTAGTAGGTAAAGTGATGCTATCTAATGAGCTCTTCTCGAAACGAACAAGGAGCGTTGCTAATGAAATCATGAATGACTCTTTCCGTCAATCAATGCCTTGCCCAACAGAAGAAAAGAAAGCGGATGTAATTGTCTGTTGTAGACACAGTGTATCAAGCGGAACTGATACGCGCAGTTTTACCAAGCGATACTTATTGCCTTCGCAAAGATCAGGGTCGGACAAGAATGAACTTCATTTCAAGCGTGAACAACCAAAGGGTCAGAAGGTCTTCCGAGAGGAAAGAAAACAAAGACAGTGAACAGAAGATACAATTTTATGGGGAATTTTTAGAAGAAATATCATGTATTCTCACGAGTAGTCATTCTTTTCATTCTTGAATACACATTTGTCTTATTCTTTTTTTTATGAATGAATGCTCGTTTTTATGAAATAAATTTATATGTTCTGTATTTTTTAATTTTTTAACATCTTCTCAGAACTTAAGATTTTCTTTGATAAAACCTGTCTTTTTATATTGGTGTGAATTACATAAGAAAGATCTATAGTTTTTATTTTTATTTTAAAAACGGTATTTAATAGAACATAATTACTAATTCTTTTGGAATATAAGTATGTTTTATTCAATGAAATAATTGTACCACTGTATTATTTTTTTTTTCAAAGACTGATACATCAGTAAAAACCAAGTTAATCCTGTATCACCTAATTGTTTCAAATAGGGCTCATTATTTTAAAAGTGGGAAAAGAATTTAAAAAAAAAAAAAAATCCCAAGATACTTATGGCAGACAAAGGGTTTGTGAAGCTTACTAAACTGAAACACCTTCAAGATTATTTTACAACACGTTGGAAGTTGGACATTACACCATTTAATGAATCATAAGTGTGGTTGAACTAGTTAATAAGAACCCTTCTATTATGAACGATTGGCACAACTGAATGAATAACGTGCTTCTAATTGGGCTATTGTTATGGTATAATTAGAGTACCTGTTAACGAGCAGTTAAAAATATCAAAATTCAAGATAACAGTAATTATGCAAATATCTTACTGAAGCGCGGATCTATAGAAAGAGATGTTTTAAGGTTATACACCTTTATTAAAAATTATAAATCTGGTAGAAGAAGGAGGTCCAATATTATTAACACGTAGGACTCAAACGCTAGGATGCGAAATAATCATAATCGAAGTACGAAGGGGTGGATTGGAAGGGGCAGACACTTAGCACTGGAATGCTTCGACAATATTGTAATTTTTATTAATTTGCTTTTATATTTGAATATCTTCAGTTATTAAAATGTATGAAATTAGGGATAGTGTTAACACTAGTTCTCCTGCTTCAATACGAGTGGTAGTCAGAAAGAGTTCTCGTTCCCGGAATGCTGTTTTAGTTTTGGTATATGTGACGCAATCACAATGAAACGTGTACAGCACAGTCTTTAGGTTGCCTAATTATGAAATTGACAAGTACCGGTATTAACACGTCAAAACAGGCAGTGTACTAGTAAGGTAGGTGAACAGGGATTGTGTGGCGATCGGATGGTGCAATTTTACAGATCTAGCAACGCCCAAACATCAAATTCATCTGCAAATCGAAGAAAATCTGCTTCAAAAACTTTGATAGCCTTAAAAACAGTTTAGCACCATCGGATGTTTGGCTCTTCCCAAAGCTATAAATGGGCCTTTTTCATTTCGCCAACGTAGGATAGATCAAAACCAACACGACGTCTGAACTTCGCAATATACCAAAAGAGGACTTTTGTCGGTGTTTCCAATGGCGCCGATTCTGGGGGAGGCCCCCCGCCAAAGCTCATGTGGTCCCCCTATTGTATTTATGAATATACAATATTTGGCATAATTTGAATGCTATTTGTCTTAAAATCCTTACATATAAATATACCTTCTGTATCTGAATATCCCCCCCCCTCAAATTTACAGAGAGATCGGTGCCCTTGGGCCTAACTACTGTTTTCTAAATTAGCCCTTTATTCTATACCGTGATTCTGGGATGAAGCAGAACGTCACACACTTTCTTCCAATTTCGTCATCTCTCTTGCATTCTGAATGTTCTATTTCTACGCCTTTGTCTCTTCGAAAGACTTTCTCTAACTCTCTGCTTCTCTTTCAACTTCCTCTCTTACTCGTATATGTCTGGATTGGGTTGGTTGGATAGTTTAAAGCTTAGCGTTTTTTTTTTTTTTTACCACCGAGGCTATATGAAACATGGACGTACAGCTTAACGTGGAATCTGAAACACAAGCTTCTACCGGAGGTCAATCGCAAGTCTACCGCACCAAAGACGCGTATGCTATTCATATAGTCACAAGGGAAGTTTCACAAAGATTACAGTATAACAATATCAAGTATCCATATGCCCTCCCTTTTGTCTTCCTTCACATTTTTAATAATTATTTGTTCTCCAATAACCAGTAGACCTTCTGTTTTTATGTACTAGAGCTTTTCAAGTGTACCCCTGCTAGCGCTGCTGTAGGTGTGTATTTTTTCCGAATCTGCTTCGAAAGAGGAGGGACAAGTTGCTGGGGAAGAAGATCCTTCAATACTTGGATACGGACAAGGTTGCCACATTGAATTATTTCAGGGGCTTCGCTGTGTGCTGTCTTGTTTGGTGTTCTAAGTAGCCTACGATCTTCACTCACCAAGACCAAACGTCTCAATTACAAAGTGGCAACACAGCCGAGGTCATTGACTTCTTTCCCCAAAGCAGAGGGAAAGTTTCCTACGTAAGAGGGCGGCGGGGTTGAGGCCGAAGTATGTTTCACATATTTTCTGAGGGCATACTTGAAATACAAAGGCTCTAGCGTCAATTACCAGCTTCGCTGGATTAAAATAAGAAAAATTAGTAATATGTTACGTTAGTTAGTCATTTTCTACTGTTACTTAAGCACCCTCTGATATCGGTCATTTTCGATCATTTTTTATATATCTCTCTCCTCCTCTCCTAAGTCGCACCGTCAAAATGAAGTGATAAAAAATCATCCGAGTCCCGAACCTCATCTATGTTGAAAATTTGATCTGTCGGGAGATTCAAGAGGTATAAAGTCACAGACATAGTACCATTTACATTTTTACATAGCTTTCTTTTTCAAGAGCCGGTAGCAGTGGCGTAGGGAAGGGGGGCCAAAGAGGCCGGCCCCCCCAAAGAGGTCCGACAATGTACTTTGGTACTTTGATGTTTGTAATTTTTATATATTTTTATGTTTATATATATATTTTTGTATGTAATTTTACTATATGTACGTATAACAGCACTTTCCCCACCCCCAAACACATCCTGGCTACGCTACTGGTCGGTAGAACTTCTGTTTATTACGTACTAGGAACCACTAGATTCATACTAAGCCGTACAAGAAACAGTCATTACACATGAATACATACCAAATTATTTATGAAAAACAAATTAGTACCGTAAGACAGGGTTACTTTGCACATCAGGGGTTACTTTGCAAAAAATATGAAAAGAGTTTCACAGTCCTCTGTCGGTAAAACCATAACAGAAAAGAGGAAGTTTCAACTGCCACCGTAAGATAGAACATCTAACTGTATTTTGACTATAATGTTGGCGGTTAACATACCGGAAGGGTTCATTGTTGTAGAGGTATGGAAAGCAGTCACTGTAAAGGCAGCCAAAATTTGGAAGATATCACAAGAATTTCCGTCAAAGTTAAGTCAGTTTCGTAGAATACTACAGTGTATAATGGGATTTTGATGCAATAATTTAAATTGAAATGTGAAACGTTTTAAAGTCATAAAAAAGTAAAACTGGGAGAAGGCTGTTTTAGCCTCTAATCGGAGTTACTTTGCACCGGTCCAAAATTCCGCTTAGATAGGAAATTATTACTGCTGGAACCTCCCGCATTCTCAATTTAGGTAAATTTCCTATTTAGGTAAATGCAGGAATGAATTTCTTGGAAAATAAATTATGAACAGTGGCGGACCCAGAAAAGTAGTTTGAGAGGGGCTTCACTCACAAAGGCTTCGTTTTTTTAAAGAAAAAAATTAGACTTTGAGGAGGGGGGGTACTTGCAGCTTATACGCATAGGAATGACTAACATTAGATTTTTTAAGGAAAGAAATCATGCAATTTGGGTGGGCTTCAGCCTGAAAGTCCCAAATCCCGTAAATCTTCCACTGATTCGGTTCACGGGGACTTTTTTCCTGTTTCTGAGTTGGCATTTTTGTGGGACATATGCTAAACTATTAGAATGTGATTCCTATGCCGGTGCCAGAAAATACATAATTTTCTTTACAAATATCGATAATTCAAAGTAAGCACTGATACCATAACCATCAGTCTAATATCAACATTTGTAGACTGCATGCAATTTTGTGTGGAAAGTAAAATGTATGAATACTGAAGGGAAAACATTGCACAGAAACGTTATCCTCGTATGTTGAACATACTTTTTTGTATGTTGTACAAAGTAACACCATCTATGGGGTTACTTTGCACCAAAGTTTATATTTGAATAACTATGGTCATATTGAATGTTTACTAATGAACTTGCACTAATGTTTTATATATATATATATATATATATATATATATATATATATATATATATATATATAGCTATTATATGTTAAAAATACAGTGTTCTAAATCATTACATTTGTAAATTACATGCGATTTTCTTTAAAATTGCTTAAATCTTGTGCAAAGTATGTGGTATTTCATAACCTCATCACTTTTTCTACTAAATACAGCAATTAGAGGTCATCCACATATTACGTAACGTGGCAAAGGGGGGAGGGGGTTCGGCCTTGCGTTACGAAGTGTGACAAGGGGGAGGGAGCGGGTAAAGATTGGTCAAAAATAGCGTTACGTAATATGTGGACAATAGTCCCTTACTGAACATAGTAAAAATTAATAGTTTTCTTAATTTTTTAATATTTTATGCGAAAATTGTTTTGAGAACTGAACGCTTTTGTCTACGAGATCTATTTAAGACTTGACCCACATGTATCTCACTAAATATGTAAATCAAACATCCCTCTTGCCCAGAAATCATGTATTACCGGTATGTTTTAGTTTGTCAAATTTTTGTTTATCACGATTGATCTATTTTGTTGTACATTTTGCTAAGACTGTTTTCATTTCTGTAATTTCAGATGCAGACTGTATGGATGCAAGATTATGAAGGTATGTATTTTGAATGTAGAAATTAATTTTGAGATACTTAAATAAGAATAAATACAAGCCATCAATGTTTAAAGTAGTGTTGCCAGACCCTAGCTAGAGATTCGGCGCCTGGGACGAAGTAGAATTCGGCGCCCCCTACATTGACCTTACCAAGTATTTTTTTTTAACATAACTTATAATGAAAGCACCCTTTGTCCTTATGCTTCTCTGAATTTTTTATCTAACTGCTTGGACAGACCATTGCAACAGCCAAAAGCGATCATAATGTATTCTTTTACAAATAACAGGTGTTTTCATTAGGCTTTATTTTGTACTTTTAGTTAAACTTGACAAAACTACCTTTGGTTATATACAAATCCAAATGGAGAACAGTCATGGAAATTTACAACTATTTGCAACGTTTCATATTATCGAGAAGAATGAAATTGTAATACGTTAGACACTATGTGCTTTTAAAATGTTCAAAAAGGTTACAACATTAATTTCCAGTAATAATTGTAAACTTCTATAATTTTGTTCTGTATGTGACCACACAAATAGTATTTAAATTTGGATTCTTTTACAGTAAAAAATATGTGAAATTCAATGGAAATTCAGCAGGAGTCTTCTTTGCGAATTTCTCAAAGCCTTCATTCTCATCGTCATGATTAATCCGATTGGGTAGAAAACCATAATTATCTAAGTTAACTCATCCCCATCAAAACGCCGAACACGTATTTCAGACTTCGATCGTTTCTGATTTTGAAAACGCTCTTGTGTAGACTATAAGTCATTACTTGGCACCTTCTATATAGAGCGAGAAAATTTTTAACAAATCTATTTCTTTGCAAACCAACAATATTAATGTAGTAGAGCGCCAATACGTTTTCGAAGCAACACGTCGTTTACTCATTTCCAACACTTTTTTTTTTCTTCTTGCTCGTTCGGCAGTCTCTTGCTATCAGCGTCCGGGGCAACCCCCCTCTAGCTACGACGCTGAGTGTTGCTAACGTTTTTGGCTTTTGCGAGTTCCATGTTTCTCTTGAAATGCATGAAATGAGTTATCTTACTCCAAAACTCAATCGAATCGTGGCATAACTCAAGAATGTAGCTCATTAACATACGCTGTTGAAAGTAGTTCTAAAGGTGAGTAGAGTTTTATGTAAAACATCTTAGGTCGTAAAGGTAACACATCCTCCTCCTCCGTCCAAGGAGTAATTCTATGATTTATGAACGTACAGTGAATCTTCGTACAGGACTAAATACCTTTCTTATACAGGGGTGCCCACAAGGGGGGAGCTATGACGCAAACTGCGTCATTGAAATATTTGGGGGGGGGTAAAAATCTATATAAATATGTTTGAAAGTGTGTAAAAATTAATCGAAAAGATTTTTTTTCATGGAAGAACACCTATGGATAGACAATTGGGGGGGTGCGTCATGGACACAAGGGGGGGTGGGCACCACTGTCTTATATATCGATTTTCGTAGTGTGAGGTTATTTTAAGGAATTAGGGAAAATTTAGATTTTCACGAAGAAACTTCTACTTAACTTACCTGGCATAACTGTCGTAACTTCAAATAAGAAACTAGTCCTGCCTTACCGACATTCCAACAAGGTCCATTCTTAACAACAATCTTTCGAGGAGGGGTAAAAAAAATAAATATATAAGGGTTTATCATTCAGAAAAAGAGTTCTTGTGATATGGAATGTTGTGAATAAAGAATGAAACATTAAAAGTATTGCAAATAAGTTAAATCAGGACTATATTTAAAAAGGACATTTCTCGATTTTCTAGGTGTATGGATCAACGCAGGACAGGTCTTTGAAAAACAGTACTGTACTATGAAAATCAGTATGTCTGTTCACCCTAGGCCAGGGTTTCTTAATCTGGTGGTCGCGACCCCTAGGGAGATCGCAAGGGGGTTTCATGAGGGTCACTAAAATAAGTGGAAGATATAAATCTAATTAGAATCTAATACCGGAAAATATTTTTAAACATTATTTTGAATTTTGTTTCGATAGGCATATTTTATTTATTATACATACTATTAAGAACAACAACAACAACAACAAAAAAATAGATCTACTAAACATTTTTCAAGAGATGCAGAGTTGTTTATTAAGTGAAAGAGATACGATATTAAACTAATGAGTACTGCTTATTGAATATCAGAAAAATACAAATGCAACAAAACCT
This sequence comes from Thermobia domestica, assembly GCF_964235325.1. NCBI lineage: Eukaryota > Metazoa > Arthropoda > Insecta > Zygentoma > Lepismatidae > Thermobia > Thermobia domestica. Next base: position 4,569,567 of record NC_137456.1, read on the forward strand.
ACATATTGAAATACAATTAAAATTGAAAGCTAATGAGATACCTGAGCATGGTGTGATTTTACTAGTGCGGCAATGTCCGGTTCAATCTTCGTGACGCACATTATCAAGTCATTTTCAACTGATAAGCCATTTCTTGTCTTTGTTTTAGTGCTTACAATGAAAGAAAAACAAGTTGCTTTTAATAGTTTTTGGTGATACTGAAGACATACACAACAATGTACCAAATTCACAACAATATGAGGTAACTCAAAGTAGTGGCCTCTTGATGACTTGTTCTGTATGGTTGCGAAATTTGATCGCTTACTCTCAGGGAAGAACATAGACTGAAAGTATTTCAGAACAAGGTTCTGAGATGAATATTTGGACCCAAGAGGAACGGGAATGGGGAATGGCGAAAACTTCATAACGAGGAAATACATAATTTATACTGTTTACCAAACATTGTTAGGGCCATCAAGTCTAGGAGGCTCAGATGGGCAGGTCATGTATGGAAGAAAGTAGGAACGTTTTCAAAGTTTTTAATTGGAAGATCAATCGAAAAACGACTATTAGGAAGACCTAGGTGCAGATGGGAGGACAATATTAAGATGGATCTTGCAGAAATAGGAATAGAAAGTAGAAACTAGATCCAATTGGCTATACAGTCAGTGGAGAGCTTTTGTGAACGTGGCATTGAACCTCCGGGTTTCATAGGCCATAGAGTTACTTAGTTAGTCTAAGTTTTAAAAAATAGAGATCACATTATTTTTTTAAAATCATATGACTCAAAATTAAGCGAGTTATGAAGTTTTAAAATTTCCAAACGGCCTCCATTTTGAAAACAGTATGACGGATCGGATTCGATATTTGTAATATGAAAGAACCGACCAAGTTTGGTTTTAATCCATTCTCTTTTAGGGAAGTTACTGTATCCACTATATACAAGAAATGGATTCTACTATTGTAGAAATAGATGGATATCGTGAGATCTCTGCAATCAGTAGCGTAGCCAGGATGTGTGTTTGGAGGAAGGGGGCATGTGCTGTTATAGGTAGGTATAGAAAAATTACAAACAAAAAAATATATAAACATAAAAATATATAAAACATTGCAAACATCAAAGTACCAAAGTACATTGTCGGACCTCTTTGGGGCGGAGGCTCCTCCGGGCCCCCCTTCCCTACGCCACTGTCTGCAGTAGGTATATTAAAAGTCCCACACAAACATATTGCAAACCAGAAATTATAAGGGGGTCGCTGGCACGAAGATGTGTTAAAATGAGGGTCGTGATACGAATTAGGTTGAGAAACACTGCCCTAGGCTATTATCGAAATTGAATAATGTAAAAATTTGCTTGAGAAATCAAATTACGTTTTTAGGTTTATATTTGTTTCACATTTTCTGACAAGTTTTGAGAACGATAAGAAAGTGTCTGGATGCATGTAGGCTACTATTAAAGAAAGCCTTTATCTTTTTACTATCTTAGATACAATTTAAGCATTTTTTCTCTACCTTCAGTAACGGACGTCCAGTGCACGTACGCAGGACCAGAGGGCAACCGAGACGTTCTTTCAGCCAAATTAAGGAAACCAGAAGGCTTTCGAGGAGATCCAATATTTGCAGACGCTCGCCACGTGGACCCACTGATCGACCCTGTCTGTCAGATACGACGGGATATCAAGGATTCCACAGCATTAGTTTATAATCTTCTCATCACAGATTTCACTTCATGTGGCATTCTCAAAAGAGGGGTAAGTTACTCATTTTCAATATATTTCTTTATGTGAGATCACAATTTTCTGGAGATAGCCCTACTCTAATACAGTGGCGGTGTTTGAGGGAAGTCACAGCGGCAAGAAAAAAAAGTATTGGTACAAGCTGTAAGGGAAATAAGTTAAATACTTCAGAAAGCTGCACATAAGAATTAGTTGATTACGTAAGTTTTCTTCCCTCAGCCAATAACATTTATATGTAGCGATAAAATTTTCATGAGCCACCACTGCTATAATACAAGAAGACAAGGAGTGTTTCCCAACTGTAGAAGGGGTTTTAAAGCCTTTGAAAAGTGTCTTTTATAGGTATCTTGAAGATGTGACATGCGCACAAGACAAGATTTGTGGCTGTCTCGTCTCGAAAATTTGCTGTAAAAGTGATGTCTCGACTCGAAAAATGCATATTTCTCTACTGAAAAACCGTGTCTACTCGAATTTTGTCAGAAAAATCCTGTCTCGACTCGTCTCGTGCGCATCCCTAGATGTGACTTTTTCTGAAGTTTTAGCTGGCAGTGACCATTATTATTATTATTATTATTATTATTATTATTATTATTATTATTATTATTATTATTATTAAATATTCTGCCTTTTGGCAGGTCCTGGGACCAATGAAAATATTTTCTTTTCTTCTTTTTAATTTTCAGACTGGACCTGGAAATGTTTCTTCCATGTTTCTCGATTTTCTGCTCTTTTAACTCCCAATATTTTCTTCTATTTTTCAAATCATCGATCACTTGTGTTCTTCTTCTTCCTATTCCTCGCTTTCCTTCCATCGTTCCTTCCATGGCGATATGAAGAAATTTCTTAGCAAGAATGTGTCCAATCCAATTGGCCTTTCTACGAAGGATGGTGGTTAGAAGTGTCCTCTTCTCTCCTATCCGTTTCAAAACAGAGTATAGAGAAATAAAATGAAACGAAATATTTCAGTTTAAGTCCTGCGATTATGCCCTTTCAGGCTAAGGGAGACGATGATTAAGGCAAGTGAATGACGATGGAAGAATAGGTAGAATGAAAATTAAATGAAATAAAATCTCTAAGTTTTACGTCCCACGGTTAAGCCGGCTAGGCTAAAGGAGACGGTGATGAAAAATGGATGAACTGATGGAACGAAGAAAGTGGGGGGAACCCCGAGAAAACCCACGCACACGTACAGAGAAAAATGCGTTCTCCGGACAGCGGTATATTGTACAAATATACGGTATCCTCTTGCTTACTATAGAAATCTGTACGGAGCATAAGCTACATAGGCACTGCCCTTAGATGTTACATCATGTCGTTGCAGGATGTGTGACATCTAACAGTTTTCCGTATATCACATGCATATACTTATGTTACATTCCTCAGCTATATGTTGTATACGTCCATTTGTATGTGAGATCCTGACCGCCTACATTGTTTCATACAGAAAGTACGTATAGATGGAACACTTATACAGAAAGTATTATAAAACATGCATTTTCAGTTATACGTCTGCTGTACGTTAAGTCCAAAAACTACAGGAATTACGCATGTAACCTATCTTTTTAAGTACGCCACCTACAATTTTTTTTCTCAGTGCGGTGTTTGCCTATGACAATGCTCACTTAGCGCGAGCTGGGATCGAACCAAGAATCCCATGCACCAGAGGTGAAACCACAACCACTTTAGAAAAAAAACTTCCTGACTTGAACCACTCTTCAGGACTACTAGACACACAACTAAGCCACCGCGGACCCATGAAATATTTCAGTTTAACGTCCCACGATTATGCCCTTTTAGGCTAAAAGAGATGTATGGTTAAGGCAAGTGAATGATGATGAAGTGATGGAATGATAATGTGAGAGGAAACGGAAGAACCCCGAGAAAATTCATGGACACGATGTTGTCCACCACAAACTTACTTGGCCAGAATCGCATGTACTCAGGATAAGTGCTCTACAACTGAACCTTCCACCAATATGAGGAGTGGAATAATCACTTTATATCTGGATACGAGACTTGAATTCGAGGTGATGTTCCACAGCTGTGTATTTATCTCATGCATCTTTGGCGTGATTCGATTACAACGATACTTGTATTTCAATCCTTATTTGTGTTTGTGGGCAGAATTCACTTTTAAATTATGCACAAGCTGTTTAAGAAAGGAAGAAGAAGAATATATACATTAAAAAAAAAAAAGAAATAGATGTAATTTCTCTTTCAGTTGTTATACGACGACCCGCTCGGGAGAGTAATACTCCCGGAAGTACGTTTTTTCGCGCGCTACTCTAGCCAGCTGTTTTACGCGCTATCCTAGTCAGTTGTTTTAAGTTGGTTACAAAATCTATATCATTTAGTACAAGGGGGACAAAACGAGCCTTATATCATGAAGTACAAGGGCAACAAAACGACCCCTGCGGGGCTTCTAACCCGTTCCTACTACTACTACTACTTATCTGCACAAAAGTACGTAAATCACATTTTTGAGTATTATTTTCGTATTATTTTAATTTAAAAAGTGTTATAAAAATGTTAAAAAAACTTTCCTCGGGCCGGGTTTGAACTCACGCCAAAAGAGATTTTCGTTACTAGCATGTAGCGCTAGCCCACTCAGCCACGGGACCGACAACAACAATCGTCTGAATTATGCTATTTGAATGCAACATGGCAAGACATAGGTAACGCCAACCAATCAGAACTGTGTTTTTCGTTCCTACTTCCGGGAGCATTACTCTCCTGAGTGGGCAGAGTTATACGTTGCTATTTTTGTTAATATAGTAATTCGACGATGTAAAATTGGTTGTCATAGCAACACAAAATAAATAATACATAATTGCGGATCCATCTTGTGAACAGTACATGTACAATTTTTAAGGCGTGTAAAAAGTTTAATGTGTCACATCCTATAATAAAAGGTAATATTATGATGCCGTGTGTAAATGGTTTTTGATGATATATCAGTAGCCATGTAGTTATATAAATGTACGAACTGTGGGTCGTTATACGATCCCCAGCCGCAACTCATGTAGTTCTCATCTGTTGGTTTATGTCTCAATCCACCTGCCCCCCAATTTTAAGATTCCTGCAGGAAAACTTGACTATATACACGCATAAATAGAAACACCCTGGATAGATACATCTGATTATAAATTGTTTCTAAGAAAACTCTTATGGAATGACCCCAATAAGGGAAACTGGTCATTATTTAAATGAAATGTATAAAATTCGGTAATGGAGCACCAGATTCGTTACTGAATAAGAGTCGCTTGTCACCACGAAATATGTCAGTGGAAAAGAATAAATTAAAGTGTCAGCTACGTAAAGGAAGCTTTTAGTGAAAAGTGAAAATGACCTTTGATCCTTGCAGCTCTAATGTTCTCCAATAATAATGGACATTAAGTACCTGTGCGGTGTACTTACTTCAAATATGTCACTTTATTGAGTCATAGACATAGGAACCAAACGCAATCACAAGACACCTGTTCTCATTTGACATAAATGCAATATTCATGTTTTTAACTTTCTATATGTTACACGGAATCTAAATCTGTTTTCATTTCATAACTCTGTTATTAGGAAAAGAAACTTCTTAAAAAGTGTTAAACTACTTCTCTGATTATATCGATTTCGTAATTTTAAATGAAACTACTTTTATCTGCTCTCAAATCGAAAGAAAAAGAGATTTCCTATTTCTCAAGACGAAAAATGAAATGAAATTTTGGGTTTTACGTCCCACGGTTATGCCGGTTAGGCTAAAGGAGACGGTGATGATGAGTAATGAATGAAATGGTGGAATGAAGAAAGTGGGAGGAAACGGGAGAACCCCGAGAAAACCCACGCACACGGTGTTTGTCCACCACAAAGTTCACTTGGCGGGAGCAGGGTTTGAACCCGAGACCCCTAGCACCAGAGGTGAACGCTCTACCACTGAGCCACCGCGGCCCCTTCTCAAGACGAATTTAGTATCATTCTTGTAGACTATTGGGACCCTGTGATCACTAATAGTGTCATTCGTGATGTATTATATTCAAGCAGTTACAGTGCCTAAATCACTAGTAGAAGGAGGGGTCAAAGGTCAATTTCAGATTGGTAGCACCTACCTAAGGTTGCAACTACCATTAATATTTGAATAATAATAATAATTCTAATAATAATAATAATAATAATAATAATAATAATAATAATAATAATAATAATAATAATAATAATTATTATTATTATTATTATTATTATTATTATTATTATTATTATTATTATTATTATTATTATTATTATTATTATTATTATTATTATTATTATTATTATTATTATTCAAATATTATTATTGGTAGCAGTAGTACGGTAGTTGTTGTTGCTAGGAAAACGGAGGGATAAAAGTTAAGGCTATGTCATCTCGAAAAGTTATCATGAAGCAGTGTTGCTCCTGAGGCGAGACGAGACTGAACTTTACCAACAGAAATAGATATACTATTCGAGACGAGACAGAAAATGTCGCATGGCCAAAACCTCGTGGGCCAAAAATTCGTCTAATCAAAATATTACATAGCCCAAATCTCGCCTAGTCTAAATATTGCGTGACTAAAAACCTCGTCGCCCAAAATGCTGTGGGCCAAAACATCGTACCGTCAAAACTTTACCATAACAATGAGTTCCTTCGTGGCTAAGAGGTTAGCGTACGCGGCTATGGCGTGGGAGACCCAGGTAGATTTCAGGTGTGAGCTCATGTGGTTCTGATTCCATTTTAATCAGTAGTGCCACTTCTCCTATAGTCTCGCTACTGAAGGGGACGTTAAAATCAACCCAACTCATTTACCATAACAATATAACTGTATAAGAGTTTCTGAAATCAAAGTAGTAATAATAATTAGAGAAGATAAGAATTCGAAAATGTTTAATTTAATCACTACAAGGGAAAAAATAACTGTTCAAATTGAATGGATGTACCCAAATTATAGGTGAAACATTATCGATCGAATCTATTTTAGTTAAATCATTTGGTGAGAGTGAACTTCGAATTCCGCAGGGGGTTCAAAATTAATGGTAAACATATAGCACATCACGAATCTCTGAAGTTGAGATAAAACTCTGTATATGAACTCCCCATTAAATATATGTGTAAACTTATTCCAGTGTTTTTGAAAATTCAGCTTTTAAGGTGAGAAGGCTATTGTCTCTGTCATCATCACTTGCAAACGGCTGAACCATTTGAAATAAATGTTCTGTCTACTGACTTATTTTTAAAATCCAGAAAGGCGAAGTTTTCTGTGCTAATTACGTTTGAATTAAAAATAGTTCCTTTCCGTTTCGGCAGTGGAGAATCTAACCTGGGGCCGCTGGGGGCCTAGGCTCCCCCCAGTTTTTTTGAGTGATAAAGATAATTTAAGCTATTATTTACATATCTTTGAAAATGTGTAGTAAACTCATGATATGCCTATCAAAGTCTGGGTTCTGGCTGCCCCTCCAGGTTTTAACTTCTAGATCCGCCACTTCATTACGGAGAAGAAAATATCATAAAGTAGCATGTTGCGGGGGGTAAGACTGTCCGGGTTCCGTGTCTGAGAGTGTCCGTGAAATAGAGATTTGTTCCGTAATAATACATATATTCTTACAGGAACAAAAGAATCTGTCCGTATTATGGAAGTGTAATTAATGGAGGTTTAACTGTATAAGCTACTTTAAGTGTATATTTTGAACACTCTACACTGAGAAAATCGGTATGGCGCAATTTCAGTCCCGCGAGGTTTTGTCGTAGACAAGATTTTGGCTAGGCAATATTTGGCCCACATGGTTTGGACGGCGAAATTCTGGCCATTCCATATTTCGGCTCGCGAGGTTTTAGACAGTGAGATTTTAACCCTGTGAAGCTTCGGCTGCGAGATTTTGTTACCAAATCGGCTATACTCTCCCAATGATAAACCAAATACAGTACTTTCCCAACACATGCTTTAATTTTTAAACCTTCTCATACGCAAAGCCCAGAAGGTTGAGATTGGGTGACTCTGATGCTTATTTCAAAGGGTTTGTTCTCACTCCGAGATATCCGAATCCCTCAATCAGAAATCAACACAGCCGTGTGGTAACAGAGTTTATATATGGCTCTCTTAAAATCAATTGGATACGTTTTTTTTAAACTTCAAATTTTCCAAACAATTACTATCGAACAATGAACCGCAAATAATAAATTATTAATGAACACAAAATGTAAAATATACACCAAATGATGATAAATTATAAATACTGAATCTTAATACCACTAATGGGGAAAGGGGGGGGGGCTGCTTTCCCAAACAGTCGTTTGGTCACTACTAATTGGCGTAAGCCTCAGTTAAACTCTCAGTGTTTCGAATATTTCGATGGAAAGCCGATGTTTAAGCCTAAACTGAAATGAAATTTTCAGCTTACTGTCCCACGCTTATGCCATTGAAGTTAAAAGTAACGGTTGGTTAATGAAAGTGTATAACTGTGAAAAAAAAAAAAAATGGTGGATTGAGGATATGAGAGAAACCGAGAAAATACATAGAAAACCCACGGACCTGATGAGTGGCATTCACATTTTTTTTTATAGTTCAAATTTTCCAAACAATTACTATCGAACAATGAACCGCAAATAATAAATTATTAATGAACACAAAATGTAAAATATACACCAAATGATGATAAATTATGAATACTGAATCTTAATATCAGTAATGTGGAAAGGGAGGGGTGCTGCTTTCCCAAACAGTTGTTTGGTCACTACTAATTGGCGTAAGTCTCAGTTAAACTCTCAGTGTTTCGCATATTTCGATGGAAAGCCGATGTTTAGGCCTAAACTGAAATGAAATTTTCAGCTTACTGTTCCACGCTTATGCCATTGAAGTTAAAAGTAACGGTTGGTTAATGAAAGTGTATAACTGTGAAAAAAATGGTGGATTGAGGAATTGAGAGAAACCGAGAAAATACAGAGAAAACCCACGGACCTGATGTCCACCACAATATCACTTGGTCGCAAATCGAACCACGAACCCCTAACTCCAGACGTGAATATTGTACCACTCAGACACCGTGTTCCATAGCTGTTTAGGAATAGCACTGCAACATAATAGTCTAACTGCCGATAGAGCACTCTGTACGGGCCAGATGTCCCTGTACTTCATCTTCCTTCTCCGAGAAAATTGTATGCTGCTTATACCTTATATATATACAGGGTGTTTCAAAACAACACCGACAACGTTTGGGAGGTGATTCCTGACACCAAGATAAGACAAAAAGTATAGACCAATCTGGGTGCACAAATTCTTCCTTTCGGAGTTATAGGCTGCCGAAAACATGAAAAAAAAAAGTTCTTTAAAGGTCCATAGCTTCAAAACGATGGGACCTACCGTAGTCGGGTCAAGACTTCACTTTGGAACTAATATGTCCACTATTAAAAAATACATGTTTCAAAATCCTAAGGTCCTCAAACAACAATTTTTATGAAACCAGTTTGTTTACCGGCCTATAATTTGAAGCACTCATGAAGTACCTCAATAAAAATTGTTGCGGAAGTCCCACAGGATTCCGAAACGTGGATATTTGGATAGGGCACATAGTAGTTCCTAAGTGAAGTCTTGATCCGACTATGGTAGGTCCCATAGTATTGAAGCCATGGACCTTTAAAGGTGATTTTTTTTTATTTTCGGCAGCCTATTACTGCGAAAGGAAGCATTTGAGCACTCAGGTTGGTCTATACTTTTTCTCTTATGTTCGTGTCAGGAATCACCTCTCAAACGTTGTCGGTGTTGTTTTGAAAGACCCTATATATATATATATATATATATATATATATATATATATATATATATATATATATATATATATATATATATATATATATATATATATATATATATATATATATATGTGTGTGCACTCTGCATTTGTATTATTCAACTAATAAAAATGGAGTCACTTAAAAATCTTATCACCAATGGATATAGAATTGGTTAATTTTCTTGGGCCCAGGCATAGTTTACTTACATGATTAGACTTTGGGATAATATTTCTATCATTTCTAGTCCTAATTATGAAATAAATTTATTTAAACTTTTTTTTTTTTTTTAAATCATTACTAAAGTAAATATGAGCACTTCCTTTTTGTACTTCATTAATTTATTACATTTTGAAAAGCTGCAAAATGAAACAAGTTTATATTTAAAAAACAAATAAAACACAGTTCTGACCAGAGCAGAATGAAATATATTAAAAACTATACTTACAATTTGTTACAGTTTCAAGGACCTAACGTCCTCTTCATCAGACACAAACACTCTCAGAGTGTTTGTGTCTGATGAAGAGGACGTTAGGTCCTTGAAACTGTAACAAATTGTAAGTATAGTTTTTAATATATTTCATTCTGCTCTGGTCAGAACTGTGTTTTATTTGTTACTCTACTTATCCAGAGCCATGGAGTTTGTTCATTTAAAAAAACGTATATCGTGTTTTGAAAAACAGTGAACCACAAATTACTATTCTACAGATCAAAATAAAGCGAAAATGATATATTACCTTATACCCACAATGAAGGGCGCCCATGTTGTGGTTTCCAAGGGGGGACAAGTATAAGTGATATTTCAAATGTAGTTTCAAATTTTGCTGTAACTACTGTAAAAATTCTATTGGGTTTTCGATATTCCCACGTACAATTTCCTATAGGGGGTGAGCGCCCCATCTTTTCCCCTGATGGGCGCCCTTGCCCACAGTTTTCTTAGGAATCTTATTCAATAACCTCTCTGTAATGAAGACTTCTCTTTAATGTTTAATCTGAAATGAGACAAATGGAATGTGATTAGTAATTACTGATTACAAACTTCGATAACAACTCGGGTACAACTAGAATAAATTTGATTAACATATCTCATCATTTACTGTTGCAGGTAGAAATTGTTTTGAAGTTTTAGAGATTTCATGGGCACCCATATAATTCAATAGGAGATCATTGGAAGTAGGCCTAAACTTTGAAAATTATAATAGAGACTACAAACAATAAAATATAAATTCATCAAGTTAATTAAACCTTCTATTTTCTCATTCTTGGTATCTTTCCCAGGGCCGGATTAAGGAGGGGTCTCCACTCTGATCGAAATCTTAACTGGCTATCTAAATAGAATCATGAAGATATAATTATCATTATAAAATAAAATGTGACCAAAACTATGAAACATATTCCCTTACCTTTCCTACTGTACTTTCACAGAAATATATTAGGTGAAGTCAGCAGGGACCACACATTTTTTCTAGCCCCGGGTCTCCACATGGATTAATTCAGCCCTGATCTTTCCATTAGTTTTTCGAGCTGTCAGAAAAATCACAGAATTTTTTACAAGCTATAGTAAATTATTCTTAGATTTCTTGTGGTAAAGCACACGTATGTTGCAAAGTTTGTGGCAAATTCACTTTTAGTAATGTGAACCGAACAACTTGTAAGCTGAATGACAGTAATAGAACATTTCTCTGTCAAACTGTAAATATTTTATAACCTTTATTACAAGTACTCTGTACTTCATTTGCTGAATTATCATGTACATCATATTCCCACTAGATGAAGTAATAAAAAAATAAACAAATGAATAAAAGCGAAAAAACAATTGACGATCTTTGTTATTTACGTTTAAGCTTTTTTTAATGTGAATCTTCTTTTTAACTGCTTGGAGATATTACATCTTTCTAGCTTGCATTGAAAATAAACAAACAATTTAATATCTTCTTCCTTGTAAAACATCATTACGTGTGTAATTGTGAGAAAAGAAAAAAAATATTATCACACTCCAAAATCATTTCAGCTAAATATAGTTGAAAATCTACTCAAGAGAAATGGCTGCTTTATTTTTAAAAACAAAAGAATGAAGATAATGCTACTACCCACAATTCTCACAGAACAACGTTATAATTTGAAGCTTACACCCCGTTTTGTTACAGAAGCAAATCATAAATCACATTTTCTTTGTATTTGTTTAATTGTTTTTTTTAAATGCGTTTTGTTTTTGAACATTTTATTATGTAAGTACAACATTCAGCGCTGAAAACAATGTTTGTAAATTTTTAACAGTTGTTCTTCTTCAAAGAATCTTTCACATGTGATTTCAAATAATCCACTTGTAAAATGTTACATTCTCTTTTGTGAATCTATTTGCAAACTGTGAGTCGAGAGAATATCTGTAACGGACAGACTATGATCTGGGCAACTCCGATGTGACCCGGAGTCTAGAACTAGATGGTTCGAGGAATCGTAAACCGTAGTTTTGGTTTGTAATATGAACCGGTTTCAAATGGTTAACTGAAACCAAACCGACGCGAAAAAGGGTTCTATTTTCTATTGATCATTAACGTGTTCTCCCAAAAATATTAAGAGAAAAATCAAAGGGAATTGTAATTTCGTTCAAAAGTGAAATAGAACATCCACAATTACTTATTTACTTAAAACATAATACATAATTTTCGGAACTTTTCCAAAATATGTAAGAATATTGTGAAAAGTGTCAATTTAGTGTCTGTTTCCAAACCGAACTGAACCAAATTACGGTTCGATTTCTAAAATAAACCGACAAAATCGGTTTGAACTTTAAACTAAACCGGAGTCGATAAACATCGTCATATAATGGAGAACAGCGGAATCCAACCTTTACCAGAAGTGCTTGGGTGCAATCCTCCCAAATTAACTATTCCTTCAAAAATAAGTAATAAAGGAAACCGCCCCTCCTCAACCCCCGAAAAAAGAAAGATAATAACTCTGATTTGTATCTCAAATAATAGAAGGCTATTTCCCTTGGTAGCCAATACCTATTTCCGTTTATACAGAGTCAGTTTATGTCTGGTTACGTCTCTCGCTACAATTTTGTCATTGCAATCAAAAGAAAATGACAATTTGCCAAGTTTTGCAATGGCAATTATTTTAAAATGTTATTCATGCTAAGTTTTACTTCATACATTAACGTTCTTAAAAAGATCAACGGGGTACAGCGACGACGCCAGCTTTAATTTCTTGAGGAGGAGGGAAATGGAGGAGCAAGACATATTTTTCGGGGGAACTTATTTTCTCGTACACCGAAAATAGTAGTTTTACCTTACCTTACTTACTTACTTACTTACTTACTTACTCTTTGGCGCTACAGCTCGGAGTGAGCTTTGGCCTCTTGTATAAACAGCCTCCATTTCTTCTTAACTTGGGCCATCTGCTTCCATCCTCTTATTTTCATCTTTTGCAAATCACATCTTACATTATCTGTCCATCTTCTCTTTGGTCTTTCTACTTTCCGCTGGAAGTACAGTTATCCCTCCATCTTCCTTGGCATTGCACCCTCTCTCATTCTCTCCACGTGGCCTAACCATCTAATTCGTTCGGTTTTAATACATCTTATTATATTTTGATTCTTGATGATGTTTTCTCATTCATCGTTGTACCTTTTTCTCTATACGTTTCCGTCCTTGACTAGTCCGTATATTTTCCGTAGTATTCTTCTCTCAAACCGTTTTAGCAAGTTTTCTATTTCTAAATTAATTGCTCATGTTTCTGAGGGGGGCAAGAAGGGGCAGTTGCCCCCCACTTTTTTTAAGTGACCCCGTAATGTATGTAGTTTCATTTGGAAATGTAAAGTTTTTGTATGTATTACTGGTTCATAGAAAAATTGTGCCATATAATATTTGTCGTTGCGTGAGTACGTATTGATTATTTGTCTCCTCGTAGAATTAAGAAAGCTACAGGAACAGATCATGCCTTGCCTTCCCCCACTTTTAACGCCCAATCGCAGCCACTGCTGAGGGGTATGGTCAAAGTACCGTTGATCACATACCGGTCTTATTATTGTGTTGTATAATTGCCATTTCCTAGTTCTTAATATTAGCTTTTTGGGCCGCGGTGGCTCAGTGGTAGAGCGTTCACCTCTGGTGCTTGGGGTCCCTGGTTTAATCCCAGCCCCCGCCAAGTGAACTTTGTGGTAGACAAACACCGTGTGCGTGGGTTTTCTCGGGGTTCTCCCGTTTCCTCCCACTTTCTTCATTCCACCATTTCATTCATTACTCATTATCAGCGTCTCCTTTAGCCTAACTGGCATAACCGTGGGACGTAAAACTTAAAGATTTCATTTCATTTTAATATTAGCTCTTTTAAATATTTACTTTACCTGAGCTACGCTGAGAAAAATCCGTTGTCCAGACAGCGGTATATTGTATAAATATACGGAATCCTATGTTTGCTACGGAAATTTGTACGGAACATACATTATCGATATGCATTATTACGTATACTTTATTGGATTAAATGTTACATCACACAGCTGCAGGATGTCTGAGTTATATTACATACGTATACGTACGTATGTTGCATACTTCAGCTGTATGTTATAGTCCTATACGTCCATTTGTATGTGAGATCCTTGCTGCCTGTATACAGTTTTGACTACGTATACATGGAATACTTATACAGAAAATGTTATAAAACATGTGTTTTCAGTTAGTCATACTTTAAGTGCAAAAACTACAGGATTTATCCATGTAACCTACGTTTTTTTCTCTGAGCCGATCTCCTATGCCAAAGGTGCTTGCGCTAACTACTTAGCTACGAGAAATCTCTTGGGGGGGGGGGGGGAGAGGGGTTCATGCTCCCTAGTTCATATAATTTAAAGTATTTATATACTTAAGTTAATGTGCTAAATGTAAAGCATTTTAAATCATAGTGTAAACCCACTTCTTTATACTATAAGTCTTGTAACACTAAAACAGTTTCTGAAATCCAAGACTTGGATGAATTAGTGTTTCCTACGAGAGTCGAGAAATTTTTCGTCTCGTCTCGTCTTGGATAGGAGACGACAATTCTCGTGTTTCTATTCTCGTCTCAAATTTGAAAATGTACTTGTTTTCGAGACGAGACGAGACAAGAAATTTCTCGTCTCGTAAGTAATAGTACTTCCAAGGCTATATTATTTGCAGTCAATATCAATGAACGGTGGAGAAGTCTTTAGGGAAATAACATTAATTACTCTGTTGGGTATTTAAAGACACTCTTCTCTATTATGACGTGATTATGCTAAGGTTCACCTGCATTTGTTATGTGATGTGTCCGTTACATTGTTATCATTAGGACTCGGAAGTTGAGGAAAAATCCTGTTTTTTTACGAGTGCCCGAAGACGAGGCTTGTTAATTTATGTTTATTTTGGATAATTGTAGGCCAGAAGATGGTGGATTTTATTTGTCCTTTTTTTTTGCCTTTTTTGGCGTTTTTTTTATTGGTCTTTTTAAGCTTTTCATAGGTCTTAAGGTCTTTTTTTGCACTTCATCTTTCGACAATAAGTTTACTGGGCATTAACTCGAATCACCACCACCTCTTTTTAGTAAAGAAAGTTCAAAAGATAAGACATTCTTCAACGACTGAACTGATAAGACCAGATCTACAACAATCACAAGTCAGATAAGGAGGCGTAACAATGTCCTCCAGCAAGGATTGATGAGGGTGGGGAAGTTGTCTGATTTTAGTTTTGTACTTCAGGTGGAAGAACAGACAGTTAACCTACCCGAAACTTGTATTTCTTGACCATTATATTCATTAAATATGCAATTCGAATTAAATTGGGTCTTATTTTTACGTCCTTTTTTCCAGTATTTAGGTCCTTTTCTTAAAAGATATTTTTAGGCCTTTTTATAGGTCCTTTTTAGGCAATTTTTAGGTCTTCAACTTCCGAACCCTAATTATCATAATTGATAAGCAATGCTGGCGTTGATAGATTTTGAGTCTTTAGTTCTGGAATTTTCCCGTGCTCCACTTTCCACTACAATCCTTTTTATGACTTGATTACCCGTTCTCCTAACAGGTGTCGCTAGTGCTCTTTAAAAGCGCTTTATTTGTTTTAACTGTCAAGAGTAAATGTGGCTATCATTAGTGGAAAACATTTCTGAGTTTTTGATGTATATGCTTTTAATGCGATCCACTTTTTAAAAGCTTGCTTCGGAGAACTATATGCATTAGTCTCCTGTCCGCTTTCACTTTTTTTCTGTTTTTTTAGGTGAGGGTTATATTACCTAATTCTCAAATGTAATACACATTATTCTCTTTTTTTTAAAAAAATCATAAAACGAACTTGTAATCAATCTACATTCCGAAATTTAATTTCTGCAACCACTTTAATACGTAATAAATATTTCATAGTACATTATGTGTATGTTCCAACACAATGAAACCGATTCTTAACGTAATCGAACGTTAAGATGTTTTACATCCGTTGTACAGAAGTTTTTGTACTTATAGTTTACGGAGCTGTAAAATGTTTACATTAAAGTAGGGCAGTGGCGTATTTAGCGGGGCTATCGGACTCAAGCCCTCCCTGAAATAAATTTGTTAATTTTTCGCATTTCACGTACAACAATACCTAATCCTTTTTATCATTTCTAAGAATTTCATTAACTTTCCATATAAGAACTGCGTTGTTTTTACCTTTCTTTCGTCCGTTCTACTCTTCTTTTTCTTTTTCTTAGTTGTTACTTTCTTTCGTTTCTCGTATCATACTTTCGACCATTGTTAGTTGTGATTCAAGTCGGCCGTCGTCAGTAACACCAAAACTAAGAGGAGCTGATAAGCGAAACTGGTTTTCCACACTAACTTGCATAAATATCAACATAACGGGACTTTGGTTATTATAGGAAAGGGATATTGACATAATTTAGTTATAAAGAAAGGCAAATGTTTGAATTTAAAAAAAAAAAAAAAAAATCAAGAGGGGGGAATAAGTAGACCAGGAATTTAGATAGGCCAAGACCATGCTTTCTTTTTCTTCTATGAGTAGTATAAAAAGTTAGGTTCACTGCTAGATTTTTGTATCATATCACATAAGATTCACCAAACTGCAATTCTAGCTATTAAAATTTCAATTTATGCATAAATTAAATTATATTTAATTCTCAAACTCAGGTGGGAAATTGCCCCCTTGCTTCCCCATGTTGCGCATAGCCCCCGAAACAAAATCTTAAATATGCCACTGAAGTAGGGTAACCAGATTTAGAAAATAAATAAATAAATTGTAATAATAACGAGTCAGCATAGCAAACTCGCATAATTTGCCAATTTAGTGAAGTATAAATATTTTTATATTGTTACTCATGCTATTCAGGAAGAAGTTTCTACCTTTTAAAATTACCAGATTTTTTTATTTATTGAAATTAATTTCTAATTTGAAGTTTTAAGTACCTTTCAAAAATGAACAGGAACGAGAATTAGAGGCATCGATTATCTCTTGAATGACGCTGTATTATATTAATGACTGCATTTCTTGTAGAAGGTTTGTTCTTTCCTTCAAAAACTGTCCAATTATAAAAAAATACTAGTATAGTAGCTTACTAGGAGCCTAAAATGAATCTTTCTTCGTAAAAAGTAGAGAAAAGGACATCTTACATCTTACTTGATTTTCTTTGTGGTGGACAAACACCGTGTGCGTGGGTTTTCTCGGGGTTCTCCCGCTTCCCCCACTTTTTTCATTCCACCATTTCATTCATTACTCATCATCACCGTCTCCTTTAGCCTACCCGGCATAACCGTGGGACGTAAAACTCAAAAATTTCATTTCATTTCATCTTACTTGATTTTTTCTCAGAACATCATAGGACATTCTGAAAGAAGGAACGATTGTGTTTAGTGTTCTCCTTGAGACGACACAAGAAATAAGGTTTTGTCGTCTTGCAAAATTTTGTAGAGTTTCGTCTTGTTTTGTAAATTTATGAACAACATTTTGATTTTTTTTTTTTCATAATTCCATTTACAAGGTATCAGAATTCATCAGCACCACAAGAGGTCTAAAAACGTCGTGATATGACAGCATTTTAAAACCATATTTATTATTGGAGTATATTGTGTATTAACTTGTGCATTTTTAAACATTGGTAAATGCTCTTCATTATGTTCGTACAATCACTTTATCAATACATAGCTTTTATGTTATGAATACGAGGAGAAGTCAAAAAGTAAAGGGACTTTCAATTTCTTGCACTAGGGTTTGGTAACACTGCTAGTATCCAGCGCTGAATTAGTGTCTCCGCAACACTTCTATGCAAAGTGTCACTCTTATCCCCGCGTTAGTCGTTGGAGTGTAGCAAACCGTTAAACGTGGCAGCTCTATTGTCGATCTGCACCAAGGAGGAAAGGAGGGCAGTGAAACGATGTATGATGATAGCTGTTTATCGCGAAGCAAGATCTACGAATGGATAGAGCGTTTCAAACAGGGAAGAACTTTATGTGACGAAGAAAGATCGGGCAGGCCATCGACGTCAACGACTGAGGACCATTTAAAAGTCGTTGAGGGTATGGTGTCCGAAAAAGACGAATTACAGTGAACGAAATCGCCAATACTTTATATATCAGTCATGGTTCAGCGTATTCCATCTTACACGACAGGTAAGAAAATTTGCAACCGATGCAGAAGTCATTGATCCGGTGCAAAATTGCTTACAGGTGCAACCGAAAAACGTTTTTTTCGACAGAATAAAAAAAAAAAAATGTGAAATGTTGGGGAAAGTGCGTTGAAGTACAGGAAGGTTATGTAGAAAAATAATCTATGTTTCAGTTTTCTACCATTAGAGTAAATGTACCTTTTCTCGAAAGTTCTTTTATTTTTTGACTTCCCCACGTAATATAATACTAAAACAGTGCCTGAGATCTAAGGCTTGAGTGAACTAGAGTTTCCTTTATATATGCAATATTAATAAAGTAATAAGTGGACTTTGAAAAGTCATTTAAGCTCTGACCACTAAAAACAATATTGCGCCATGTTTCTGCGGAAATGACGTAAGTGGTGCCCAAGAATCTATCGACAATTTAAGAGGTTATCTGCATATAGAGCAAATAGGAGTGATTTGTTTTTAAATTTGAGTACATGTTGTAAAACTACATGTACAATATACCACCACGTTAAACCAAAGTCACTCTCACCGTAAAAATGTTAATTATAGCGCCCATGACTAAATTGGACGAGTTTCATAAAGTACACTATGCTTTCCTAATTTGTCGATTACAGAGACAGGCTTAAATTATGTTATTATTGTACTAGTTGCTGAACCTCCTCATTGTATGCAATATTTAATTATTCCATATACAAACTGTAAAGATTTCGAAGCAAATTTATTACAACTGACTTGTTAACAAATTAACTTTGCACTATCACAGGTAATTTATATTGGCTTCCACTTTACGCTGTTATTTCATGAAATATAATTTATATCATAAAGACCACAATTGCTACTAGTATATGTCAAATTTACACTGTACATGAATCGTTCAGGGCAAATACACTGAGAAAAAAATGCAGGTGACGTACTTGACAAGGTAGGTTATATTTGTAAATCCTATAGCTTTTGGACTTAACGTACAGCAAACGTATAACTGAAAACGCATGTTTTATAATACTTTCTGTATAAGTGTTCCATCTACACGTACTTCCCGTATGAAACAACATAGGCGGTCAGGATCTCACATACAAATGAACGCATATAACATATAGCTGACGAAGGTATATATATATATATATATATATATGCTCCGCATTGATTTCTGTAGTAAACATAAAGATTCCGTATATTTGTACAATACACCGCTTTTCCGAGAACGGATTTTTCTCAGTGTACACTATTTCACTTTCACACCACGCACATCTTCTAAGTTTGAAATATATGTACATTTTACATCTTAAATTCTCGTGAAATCAACCTAATCCAAGAATCAAATAAAAGTGGATTTGTCTTTAAATACCTGTTACTACGTTAGAGATTCGAAACAATGCAATGAAATCGTTCAGTTTTACGTCCCATGATTATGTCGTGCAAACTATATGAGGCGGTAATGAAGAGACTGAATGAAAGGGTGCAATGAAGAAAATGGTAGAAAACAAGGGAACCCCGAAAAACCCTAGTTGTGATTGAACCAGAAGCCCTATGCACCGGAGACGAATGCCGTACCATTGAGACCTCTAGAGAGATTCGAAATAAATTACATAAATGATAAAATAATAACATGCATTCGAGATTCTACAAAGTATTTGAATAAATTCTACATATAAGTAGATAGTTCAGTTAAAAAACGAAATGAAATTAGTTTAACGTCCGACGGTTATGACCTTTCGGTGAAAGAAGACAGATAATTACTGAAAATGAATAATGATTAAATCAAGCTGTTGTGCTCTCCCAATTGGAAATCGAACCCGGGATCATGCGCACCAAAGGCATACGCGCGAACCATTAGACTAGCATGGTAGGTTTACCTGCTCATTTTACAGTTCAGTTCGCTCTTTTTCATTATGAGAGGTTCTTGCTGTGGGCAAGGAACCCAATACATTTGCTTTGCTTTAGTACTCTTCGTGTTTCTCCTTTTATTTAAGCACCTCTTTGACTGGTGTTGCGATGGATCAGTTTTCAGAAATCCTTCTTCACTAACTTATTTACATTTATTTTTAACTTTAAATATTAGATCCACATTTTAGTGGAAATCTCCATTGCGATTGGGAATGTGAAATTTAAAGTATTGGGTAAATGATGGCAAATTGTTGGGTGACCAATATAAAGTTTTAATCACGTTGGGTTAACATATTTTTTAACTTTATTTTTGCAAATATCGATTATTTACCAACGCTGGATCTACCAAGTGTGCTGCTAGTGCATATTTACAAATGACAAGTGGCCCCGCGTAGCGTAGTCGCTAACGCTCTCGCCTTCGGTGCGAGCGGTCCCGAGTTCGATTCCCCGTGGGGTCACTCGGTCGAAAAAGTGTAACACGCTTTTATAGGCCAGCCACCCTGAATGAGGTTTTCCTGGGTTTTCTTCATTCACACTAGGCAAATGCCGGGGTGGTACCTAACTTATAGGTCCCAGGCCGCTTCCTTCCTTCCCCATCCGTTCTTCCTTCCCTTTCCCCGGATTGTGTGCTCGTTGAGAGACGTCATCCCTCAAATTGTGATGGGCTAAATGACCTTAGATGCCGAAAGCCCAGAAATCCAAAATCCTAAAATCAAATGGCAATGACTTGTTGATATAAGTGACTTTTACCTCATTCTTCCTTTCTGAACTTATTATTTACTGATTGCCGAACACACTTTCATCATCTGATTGGTATATTAAACTTCTAGGACGGTATTTAGAGAGAATTCGTTAATCAAGCGTTAGTCACGCAATTAGTTAGTGTTGTATTAGTACTGTACTAAAAAGGGTGTACTTTTTGGTATTAAGAGTCTGCTTGGAGTTCAGCTAATAAATTGATTTAGGTTTTATTAACTAACTAATATAACCTCAATACATCGAGTGAGAAATAAATCTGACAATTATGGAAATCTACACGTGCGCATATAGGAAATTCGATATATATATATATATATATATATATATATATATATATATATATATATATATATATATATATATATATATATATATATATATATATATATATATATATATTTCGAATTTCTTATTTCATGTATCCTCAGTTTTACAGACTATGAATGTGCACGTGTAGATTTCCGTAATTGCCACATTTATTTCTTGTATATATATATATATATATGTGTGTGTGTATGGTTTGACATTACAACTTATAAATACTTATGAAATCGAATTATAATTAACTTACTCATTTCTGAGGGAGTATTTGTATTTACGGGGGAAATAAGTAGAAGTCAATTAATATTAGTGACAATAGAAGGATTATATGTTGTAATTATAAGGGAAGATAATTTATTGATCAGTAGTACGTATCCCTCAGAAACTGGAAACTTTCTTCTTATCTCTCACTGTCACTTTAAGAAACAGTTCTGTTATTGTAGAGGACTCGGCTTAATAGCTGCTTCATAGTTAACTCATCCAATGAGGTTATTAGGAAAGTAAGACTAGTAGAGGAAAAGGTTTAAATATGGGCTACCACTTTTATTTTCGTTCTCATTTTCAAACAATGTATATAACTGAAAGTTTCAATGTTCAATAATATATTTCAAAGATTACTCTTTACTACAAATATTATAAAGTAAATAAAAAGTAAATATTTCTTTGGAAAAAAACTAATTTTTTTAGGAGCTCCAAAATTTAAGTTTTTAAAAACTGGTCTAAATATGGGCCCCACTTTTAAAAAATCGAAAATAAATACACAGACCTTAAAAGAATACAAATCAAACAGTAAGATTAATCCAAATGCAAATGAACGTTCTACTTGCAAAAATCACATATGTATATGTCAGCATCTGCACCTCCACATTCAGTGTGTGCCCACATCAAACAAATTTGGCACATAACCCACAATTCGTTAGGACGGTCCTGTGAAAATTTCATATCATACAACATGCAGTTTTCATCGTTCTCTTCTGGAATTCTCTGTCATATCGGGAGTTCAATGTCACTTTCCCCGCTGTCAATTAATTAAATACCAAAACAATTTTCATCTTCTGAGTCACTACACTCCTGGTTTTTATCTTTCTTCTTTCCCACTTCTGATTTTTTTCTAGTCTTCTCCGTTTCGATCCATTTTCCCCCTCTGCTGTCCTGGAACAACCTTGTTTTCTCAAATTTTCAATGCCCTCTTTTATGTTTTCCTTAAGAGTTTTCAAAATCCAAATGCCTTTTTTTCCTTTTTTTTTTTTTTTTTCGTTGCTGACTTTGCCATAGAGGCGGACAAGGCACTTTTATATGGAGAACCTGTTATGCAGGAGGCGCCTGCAGCCTTCGGACCTCGATTACTAACCTTCTTAATTGCAGGAAGTGGTGAAATGTCGAAAGGTGTCACAAGACCCTAGCCCATATTTAGACCAGTCATTGTAGCCCATATTTAAAGAAAGAGGCCAATTTGTTTTGAAATGTTTTGATGATGTATCCTTATAAATACTTACGATTTAAACATGCAAATTATAAACGCTATGTAGTAGGAATACAGTTCATATGAGGCAATTGGTTTAAAGCATTTGTGGAAACAAGAAACGTGAAGTATATACATACCTACAAAACTTTTAGCACGACGAAATTGTCTTCTGCGCACTGAACAGCCAACAAACAGAAGTACACATGCTCCGGTCTGGCCCCCAACTAGTGCCTCGTCTTTTGTGTATACAAGTAACGAGCTCTTACAGTTTCCGCCTCAGTGCAGCACTGTGGAGCGCAGATATTGCTGGTAGCCCATTTTTAAACCCTAGCCCATATTTAAACCTTTTCCTCTAATTAATTACCTTTGTATTCTCATAATGTAAGTCTATTGTGGCTAAACCACAATACCCTCTGCTCTAAATTAATTAGTCACTTGTGATTAACTTAGTCAACAACTCCGTGCTAATCGGAGATTCTGAATACACTTTTGATAACTATGCTTTAGTCATATTCTTAGTATGGCGCTAATCATATGTCAAAACGACTCTGCATAGGCCCTTAGTTTCTAATGTAAATAGTTTTATTCTTCTAAGTAAATAGTCTCTGTTCCATTTCTTTCGAAAGTTTCTCTTTAAACTTTGTGAAAAGGGCGTAGACGATTAAGTATCATTTATAGCAGCGCTGAAAATACAGTTTTTCCATTGTCTTCACCTCATGATAATGTTTCCTTTGTATGTTGCAGGGCTTCGTCCACGTGCGGGTGTGGTTCCCCCAGTTCTCGGGCGTCGTAATGAACACAGATCAGGAGGTGATTATTATGTGCAAGCCACCGGAACCCACTGTCATCGAGAATAAAGCAGCAGGATTCGCAGGAACATTGTAAGTACAACTTGCATTACAACAAGAATAAAACAATTTTCTTATTTTTCATAACATTTCTTTTATCTACGGCATCTTCGAAAGAAACTTTTACGAAAGATTGTTCAAAAGTTCGTTGTACAATATTATTGTCTACACACCGGACATATGAACACTACACAAAAGCTACGAAAATAAAGTAGCGGGTGCTGAGAAGAGACAAGAAGGTTAGGCCTAGTTGCGTAGAATGAAAAACCACGAACCTAAAATCAGTAATACTATTCTAACACGTTCATTCTGTTCTGTCAGAGGGGAAAATTCTGTCTTTGCCTGCTAGGTCACGAGGCTTACCTGTAGGTAAAGGGAGTACTCACGGAGGGGTTCACTGGGTCCAGATCCCCCCGAAAAAACTTCGTAACTTTTTTAATACTTTAAGATTTTTCTGCACCAGGGGCATATTCACGAGGGTTAACTCGGATCGACCCCCTTCCAACCTTAGTAACTCGACACACATTTGTATAGTATCTTAATAAAGCTATACTTGCTTTAGTAAGGACATGATTGATATGGCCTAATACAGAGTTTCCCAACCTTTTTCAACTTGCGGCACACTACAGTGTAACTTGAATTCTCGCGGCACACTCATATATATATATATATATATATATATATATATATATATATATATATATATATATATATATATATATATATAATTATTATTATTATTATTATTATTATTATTATTATTATTATTATTATTATTATTATTATTATTATTTGTATATATGAAATACCGTGATTTTTTTCTGTGATTAGGCCTACTGATCTTCTCACAGAGAAGAAAGCTCGATGACTGGTTCTCCTTTGTGGTAAATCATTATGCTTATTGTTCATTCTAATATAAAAATAGTAAACAATTGTAGTGAAATATAGGACACGGGTTTTTTTTTTAAAAATCCACTTTCTCTTTCGAAAACTGTATCCAACCTTTCACTAAAAAGGATGATCACTAAATAACGAACGAATAAACAAATCTCTTGTACTTTTAACACACAAATGTAGGTAATTTTTACGCATGTTTGCTTTGTCAAAAGGATTGAATGATGTTTTAAAATTTCAAATTACGAAATAAACTGCAACAATGAAGCAATAATGGTCATGACAATGATAACAAAAACTTTTCTCAACATTAAAAATGTACAGACAAGTAACACAGTATAAAACCTTTATTCATAGCAGAGGTTCATAGTAATGTGAAATACAAATATACAGTTTTCCCTATGTCTTGCAATTTGATACCTATAGAATTAACAATTTTGTTTGGATTTCCTCGCGGCACACCAGCGACCTATTCGCGGCGCACCAGTGTGCCGCGGCACACCGGTTGGGAAACGCTGGCCTAATATATGAACTTAACATTACATGTGTAGTCTTTCTTTTCTTGTAGAAACAATTTAGTTGTACCATTTTCTCTGAGAACATAGGTGAACGCATTTGAAAATTACTTATCGTTTTCTCGATTATAGGACGACAACAGTTTAATACTATATAGATCAAGGATGTTATAAAATAGAGGATCTGCCCATACGTATCTTCATCCTATGAACTCAGTGAAGCCGAAAAACAACTGAGCATCGTCTGAGCTAGTACGTCTGATTGGCTACTCTCGTTTCCGCCATGTTTGTTGGCAAGAAACATTGCGATATTAGTGGCGCGGAACGGGCAGAGTAGGTGTGGCGGAACTGTAACGTATGGCTTCACGATTTTGTTGTATGGGCAAATCCTCTATTTTATAACATCCTTGATATAGATCTAGTGTCCTGTAGTATTAGATCCCCCAACTTTGGACCTCCTTTAAAACATTTCTGGTGTTGGCCTCTCTGTGGGGCTCGTATTGCTGTTACCCAAAACCTTTGAAGATATGCATTGATGTCCTAAAATGGAAGAATGCCCCCTAAAATATAACTCAACGAAGCATAAAAGTAAATAATGCACGAGGGAGGATAAGAAACTAAGGTTACAAGGTCGACATTTCTGGAGTTTGTCTGTTATAGAGGAATGAGTATGTAGTAATTTTAATACATGGAGTTGTCAACTGTGCAGAGTTTCTGCCACCCACCACTTGTGGCGCTAGTTGTACGTAAACACAAATGGCGACTCGTTTGGAAAACTGTTCTCGCAAAGAAGTCCGCTCAGTTACTCGATTTCTGTGGGCGAAACATGTAACCGCGGCTGAAATTCACCGGTAGCTGGTAGAGGTTTACGGCCAGGACTTCCCACCGAGGGGTTATCTTCCTTCAAGACAATGCGCGCCCACATACAGTCCAGAAGACCATCCCGCTTTTGAAGCAGTTTCCGTGGGACATCATCGAGCACCCTCCCTGCAGGCCGGACCTAGTTCCAAACGACTTTGATCTGTTCCTACACTTGAAGGAGCACGTAGGGTGTCGTCGCTTCGCTGTAGACGAGAATGTGAAACACTTGGTGACAATGTGGTTGACCACGCAAGGACAGGGTTTTTACCAGGAGGATTCTTTAAACTCATCCCACGAAGTGATAAGCCTCAACCGATATGGCGAGTGTTTTGAAAAATAATCTAATGTATGTATTATCTGTTGGCTGTATTGGTTGTATGAATTAATAATATACACGTTTCAATGCAGGCTTTGTAACTTACTTTCTGATCAGCCCTCGTAAATATTTAACAAAGATTCATAAGAATAGCAATTACTAGGAAGTTTTCCAAGCAGGAGCGTCATTTCAGATTTTGCTTTGGGGGGGGGGCAAGACCCCTTGATATAAGTAAAATTTCGCGTTTTTCACTGATTTACTACTATTCTATTGATAAAATCTATATAGTCTACATCTCAAACTCATAACCCCCTCCCTGCCCCTCCTCCCCCAAATGACGCCCCTGTTTCCAAGTTGGTTTCGTTCTGAATTCTTGTCTTTAAGCTCTAAAACATCGATCACAGGGCACAGCACATCGCTGACTTACAAAAGGAAAAAATTATGTGGTTCTTATCTCGTTGTCAATGCTGTGGCCTAAAATATGAGCAAAAATATTCTTTTATATCGCTTCAGCGTCAAGTATAACCTAAAATTAAAATATCGTTCAAATATACATTTATATGGCCGATAAAAGTCTATTTTCATGTTTGCAAGAGTCAGAAATGTGTTAGTGTCAGCAGTTAGGATGAATCTGATGCAGCAGCTACAGCAGGTCTACTAAATGATCCTCCACAAAAGAACATTAGGGGCGGTATTCAGAGAGAATTCGTTAATCGAGGGTTAGTCACAGACTAGTTAGTAAGCATACTAATTCTTTACTAAGGAAGGTGCACTTTTTGGTATTCAGTCAATTTTGAGTGCAACTAAAATGATGATTTGAGTATGATTAACTTATTTAACTGCAATGCATCGGGTGAGAAAAAATAAATGTGACAACTACGGAAAAGTAGATCAGCGCATGCGTAGTCTGTAAAAATGAAAACACATGAAATCCGAAATCCGAAATGTTGTGTCGCACGCTAAACCGTGGGTAAAAGATTAGCCTTTGCTCCAGATTAATTAGTCAAATGTGATTAACTTGGTCAAATCCAAGTCCTAATCAGAGACTCTGGATACAATTTTGATAACCATCGGTTAGTCAACGACGTAGTATGGCATTAATCAGACGTCAAAACGACTCTGCATAAGGCCCTAGGTGTCTCAATGAATCATGCTAAATAGAACCATAGGAAATTACCCTATAAAAGGAATCAATTTTATTTGACATAGTAAAGTTTACGTAATCATCCCTATTCAAGGTGACCAGAACTTTTACTTTTAAAAACGGGACGCATACAAATCGGCGAGCGACGGGGGGAAGGGGTGACTTCCACATTACATTTTGGGACTCAGCAGTGTTTTCAATTTACAAAATACACAAGTAAGAATGATAACAGCGTTTCTAACTTAAGTACTACCCAAAAATACTTTTAACTACTTCAACACTCAAAATTACTTCTCGATTCTTTCTTGAACCACAGAACACTTAATTTTCATTTGAATATTCAGTTCTAGGCACGGCTGAACCTTCCCAATGAGTGTTAGTACGGAAGAGTGTAGAATTTACATTGGCCATTTATATTTTGAATAATAATTACGGGACACCTGGGTCACGTTTGTTTAAAAACGGGACATTTAAGCGTCCCGTTCGAGAATCAGAAAGAAACGGGACAACGGTTGAAAATAAGGGACTGTCCCGGCTAAAACGGGACGTCTGGTCACCTTGTCCCTATTGTCTATTCAAAGCGTCATTGAATCTAACAGTGGATTATTTTATTTGCCAATGAATATATTAAGAAAATATTTTTATTCTTATGTTAACACATAATTCACACCTAAATGCAGTGTACTTATTCTGCGAATTCCAGCTTCGAAAAACATTTCTTTATTACCGAATTCTAATCAAGGTTATAGAAATGTATAAAATTACTGCAGTACTACAGCCTATTTGATGTTTCTGCACTCTTATTGACTTCTTCATTCCTTCCTCCCCTTTTCTGAAGGAGCTGGAAAATCTAAAGAAAGTACACATAGTGTAGAAACATTTCAGTATAATAATATTATACAAATTGTGTAAAATACTCTGAAAAGAATTCTACAACAATCGACACAATCAGTGTTGAATTCAGACATTTTCACCCGGGGGGGAATGTCAACTCCTCGGGGGAGGGTTGTTTTTCTGTATTTTTGCAAGAAAGCAGCATATTTAACGATTCCATTCACATGCACATTTTACCTAATATTGAGACTAATTGCTGATAAATATTCAATGTAAGATTATAATTTACAAAATAATAATAATAATAATAATAATAATAATAATAATAATAAAAAATAAATAAAAAATAAAAAATAAAAAAATCGTTTGATTTCATCTAAAACATTAAATAAAGACTGGCAAAAATATTTTACACTAGACTTTAACTGCTATTTACAGTAGCTATTTTTGTTATTTCCTATATTCAGTAGTTACTGTTTGTTACTAATGTAGAAGTTTTTCAAAAGATTTAAATTAACTCAAATATTTTTTGTCCTAAAACAAACACACACAGAAATATCTTAACAAAAAGTTATCATTCTTTCTCACACTTCTGATTCTAAATCAACCATATTAGCCTTGGTTTCTTCACTGCATACACATCAATAGTTTAGTTTACGAAATCTTCAGTAGGATTAGTACCGTGTCGTGGAAAATCAGCGCTTGGCGCGAGAGTATACGACGGCACCCCCGTAGAAAATATATATATATATATATATGAGTGAGGTCGACAGACCAGCCGCGAAAGGTGAGAGAATTTTAAAAAGTAAACCCTGCTTTTCCTTGATTTTGAGCATTTGCATTACTTTTTTCCTTTCATTATATATATGTGCACATGTGTTTCATTTCTCTGTTTTTTTCCTTCTTTTCTTTTCTTTTTCCCTCCCGAATTTTGCGCCCCTTACTTCGGCGCCCGGGGCCGTCGCCCCGCTTGCCCCTCCCCCCTGGAACGGCACTGAGCAGGGTCTTCATCACCTTCAATAGCAATCTTTCACTTATATACTACTATCATATTGATAAATTTTATATAAGTCTCTAATCCAGGAGGTATAACTGTTCCTTCCTGATCCCTCTAAATGACGCCCTCTGAATCTCTCCCTTTAACTGAAGTATTTTTAATTAAAGAAATATGTGTTTACTTTAACAATCGTAAAACACATTTACGTCAGTTACTTCCGATGCGAGAAATGGGATTTAGGCCCCCTATTTCAAATAATGCAAGAACTGTATATTTTCAAGAACTGAAGTCTGTTGACATCGGAGATCATATGGAATGATCGAAAGATCTTCCCTATCTCAACCTGCGCTAGTGCTACCTACTAATATACAATATAGGGCGAGAGTATAGTACCTACTAAAATACAAACCTTTCTTCAACAGTTGACAATTTCATATTCTGCCAAACTCGGTCATAGCGTTAAGAAATACAAGTTTTATTGGCTATTTGGTATTCTATCTTAGATGTTACATGTTTAATATTTATATACAATGGGTCTGCGTCATTTATATGTATATTGAGAGATTGGATTTCGTCTGCACGTGCACGGAAAGAAAGCAAATAATTGGGTGAAGTAATTTCTACATTTTGTGACTGAAATTTTTTGAGTTTCTACGGGGGGAATGAATTTTCTTCGGGGGGGGGGGGAGATTCCCTCCCGGGCTACCCCCTGAATTCAACCCTGGACACAATAGGCAGAATGTAATGTTAACATGTCCTAATTTTGTATTTGTATTTTCAGTTCAGCTGGCGCGAGAGTGTCTGGCATTGTTGAAGAAACGCCTGGGCGTTTGGAGTACGAGGTGGCGCTGTACAAAGAAGCGCCTGCAAGGATAGGCAATAACACAAACGAACTCCCCGTGGACCAAGCTGTGCCAATTGGAACTAAACTGCAGCTGAGAGCCAGGATTAACCCCGATTCAGGTAAATATCAACACGGATTTATTTCATGAAACATTTAAGTAAGCTACGCCCTAGGGACATTTATTGGAGGCTTGTATACATAACGTGATCATCTTCTTTGCGGGAGCTCCTGTGGTTCGGATTTCACGTTAATCAGTAGGTCCTGTCTCATATAACCTCGCCGCTGAAAGGAACGTTCAACTCAAAATCAACTCAATGACTCGATCATCTAGTAGACGTAAACTAAACACACGGCACTCATTCACATTCTATTAGCAACTTTCTAGTATTTTCAAAATCATTACACTTAAAAGGATACCATGATTCGTTATTATTATTTTCTAGAATATAATATATTAAACATTTATTACATTCCACGATTTGTTAGAATTAATAATGAACAAAAGAACTTCAAAACAAGAATTTTAGGAATGATCTAAAAATGCATAAAAAGTTTACGATCTTGGCCGGTAATTAATTTTTGGACCAGAGGCCACAACATTTTTGAACGGCCCCTAAATCGAGTTTCCCTATTTGTTACGGAATAAGCGCATTATACCGAGTTAAGTGATAGTTTGGGCTTGGCTATGTTACATGTAGTTCTCCAGATATAAGACCTACAAGTAAACTTTTAACTGGAATATATTGGATCTTTTAGAGAAAAATACCTGAACATAAGCTCCGGGGAAGCTTACCCCATTTCGATCGTTTATCATTAAGCAATTTCAACAAAAGTGGGAATGATCGAAAGCCCCCCTCCCCCCAAAATACAAGATTACATTGTATCAAAATAGAATATTTTTATATAATTATACTGGAAAATTATATAGTTATCACATTATTTCCTTCATGTAGGCTGTAAACATCTAGGAAGAGTTTCTTTTCGGGTATCCATTAGTATTCCAGTGAAATTACTTTAACTTCCGAAAAAAATTCCGAAGAAGTTGAATTTTTGTGGAGACCTTTATTTACGTCTTCAGCATATTCTATAATGCACCCTTAAAATTTGAGCCATGAGCATTATCATTTTTTTCAAGGAACGTAATTATGAGAAACATTGTACTTTATAAAATTCGATATGAAAAAGATCATTATTTTTTCGTAGAATCAATCATTTCAAAGATATAAACTGAATTATGTTTGAACAGAGATAGTGTACACCACTATAATCTTATATTGTATATAAAATAAAAGTTCGTTTGTTTTTGTTTGTCCGGTATACAAACCCTTGCCGATTGCTTCGTATGCCTATAAATAACTCTATGGAGGAGACCAAAGTTTGGAAGAGGCTGTAGGCTATTTAGAATGTTTTATGGGAACCCTACGGGGGAATACGGGGTTCAAAGTGGAAAAGATGGTTTAAGATTTGTGCCAAAAATGAAATATCGCACGAGCACCTCGTGTTAGGAACATGAAACCCATTTTGTAAATTCATTGTTAAAAACAGGTGGACATACTCATCTGACTTACAATTAAAAAAAAAAAAACTCTGGATAAGACATTCTTATCACCAGGGCCCGGATCTTGTTGACAAGTCACCTTTTTTCTGTTACGCATAGGACAAAGCAAGTTCAAATAAAAACGTTATCCATCAACTCTAAGTTCTAAAAATATAACTTTTTAGGGTCAACTTTTGGTCACTTTTTGCCGTTTTGAAATTTCAGGTCATTTTTTAATATTTTAAGGTAACTTTTAGGTCACTTATGGTCTTTTTATTCTTTTTTTCCTACATAAGGAAATCTTTAAATGAACACGATTTACGGATGTGGAAATTACGAAGTTGAATAATCTTTTTTCTTACTTCCTGACTATTGGAGTGGAAAAACTGCATTCTTAACAAGCTAATGAAAACTAAACTGTAGCTGGTTAACGAAAGGTGGGGGTTGGTAGGTGGCCAAACAGATAGTTTTGGGTTGTTGACCACAAAGGATGTGATCAGATGAATAACTGAAAATGGATTAGAAGGCATACAAGGGTTTTAAACACGTTTTTATCTATTATTTTCATGTAGTCTACACTTGCTAACTTTTATTGTTTTAAGAGTGCTTCCTAGTTTCAACTCGGAAGTGAATTGACGCTTTCAATACTTACAATGCCGTACAATGGACTCATCAATAGAAATAAATGATCAATGGACTGCAACGAACTGAAATAAAACTTTTTGAATATGAGTGAGAAATGCTAATTAAAAATCAAATGGATATTAAAAAACGTCAATGTTTAACGAAATAAAAGTTTGAGAAAACATAAGTTTTAAGGTCAATTTTTGTGATTTTTAGGGTCATTTTACAGGAATTTTAGTGTCATTTTATAGGTCACTTTTTGAAAAATTTTAGGGCAACAAGATCCGGGCCCTGCTTATCACCAAAGGAGAGTGGAATAGGTGTGACGTAAAAATAATCGAGAACAACTTATATTAATGCCGAGTTTTTCAGGGTCGCTGAAATGAATAGTAACTTTCCCGATGCTGCTCAAGTTTAATTTCTGACCCATCTGCTTGCGGAATGAGAAGAAATGAAAAATAAATTATTCAAAATGACCGAGATCAATACTGAAACCACAGTTTTCGAGGTTATTAAGCACATTTGTGACACTTCCCGATGACATCGAAGCTCAAGTTTAGCAAAGAACGTGCATGTTAGCTGGCTGGAAATTGATAGGGGCAATGCCTCGTCGTTACTTTCACTACTTAGTTCTTTATGCTAGGCTTATTTCGAACTTTCCCCTTTTTTCTGTAATTTTCCTGGGCTACGGGACTCCCAATGGAGGAAACCTTTCGAGAAAACCTAAACTTACAATGCCATCTATCATTAATCGAGAAAAATGTTGCGAATTAAATTTACTTATGTTTTCTTGTAGAATCCGAATGAATAAATGAATAATAATAATAATAATAATAATAATAATAATAATAATAATAATAATAATAATAATAATAATAATAATAATAATAATAATAATAATAATAATAATTTTAAAATGGGGTCCCTATTTTAGTTATAGTTGTCTCCCTCACTCCCAAGGGGCGGGAACGGATTAATTTTATTACAAGTGAATTTCTTCCTCCACAATACAACTTTTAATTTCGATTATTTTCTTTGTTCGATACCTGTTTTCTAGATATTTTGCAGTCTCAAGTTAAAAACCTCCCCCTACTTCTGTCCAAACATAAGGGAGCACGGTGGCTCAGTGCTTACCTCGGCTGCGTTCGATCGCCGGCCAAGTAAGCGTGTAGTGGACAACATCGTATCCGTTGACACTCCCGTTTCCTTCCACATTCTCATTCTACCGATTCTTCCATTCTGAGTCATTCGTCCTTGCCTTTATCATTCGCCTCCCTTAGCCTAAAGGACGTAACATGGGACGTCAAACTGAGAGATTGCATTTCATTTTTGTTCAGACATAATCCAATCTATATCTCCGAAACGTTTGATTCTACGCAAAAAAGAAGTGTAAGAATTACTTTTTTGTGCAGTATTTCGTAAACTGCAATTTTCCTTAGTACTATTTTCTTCAAAAAATTGACAATTTTCAAGATGACTGGAAAGAAACTAACTAAAAAGCGAAAAATCCATGATTGAAATCAAAGGTATTTTTCATGGTATGCTGAGGACATCAAAATAAAAGGTTCCATAAAGATCCGACTTGTTCGGAATTTTTTCGAAGTTCTGCCCATTCCCATTCCCCCCTTTTTTGGTTTAATTTTCCCTGGGCTATAAATTGCTCAATCGCTTACCAGAAGCCATTAGACTGAATAAAGATGTCGAGAAGTTCAAGGAAGCATCTAATGTAAGAAAAAAAATCCATTAAACGGTGCATTCTATTCTGTCCATGAGTTTCTTAAGGAAGAATATAAATAATAGTCCCAAAATAACTATAGCAATGATCTGTTGTACTTAATGTCATTTATGTAAATAGTACTTCCATTTATTATGATCAAGTAATTTCACTGTGGCCCATAATTATGTATATTGTGTCTGACTGACTGTAGTATTTTTAATTCTGGATAAAAAGTTTCGAAATTGCAACACTGTGTAATCTGAGAGTGGATATAACGGTCACTGAACTTATCATCTTAGAACCATACCAATGCGAGAGTGACTGAAAGAAACATTCAAGAACTGCTGGATCGGTCGACGTGGGTTTATGAAGTGGTCAGCTCGATCTCCCGACTAAACACCACCTGACTTTTTCTTATGGGCTGTTTTAAAGGACAAAATGTATCAACATCACATACGAATTACAGAAAGCTATCACAAAAGAGTTCAACAGGATACAAATACAGGTCTGTCAAACTTCTTGTGACAACGTTGCTCTTCGTCTCCATGCATGTATCGATTTGGATGGTTGCTCTTCGTCTCCAGGCATGTATCGATTTTAATGGTTGCTCTTCGTCTCCAGGCATGTATCGATTTGGATGGTTGCTCTTCGTCTCCAGGCATGTATCGATTTGGATGGTTGCTCTTCGTCTCCAGGCATGTATCGATTTAGATGGTTGTTCTTCGTCTCCATGCATGTATCGATTTAGATGGTTGCTTTTCGTCTCCAGGCATGTATCGATTTTAATGGTTGCTCTTCGTCTCCAGGCATGTATCGATTTGGATGGTTGCTCTTCGTCCCCAGGCATGTATCGATTTAGATGGTTGCTCTTCGTCTCCAGGCATGTATCGATTTAGATGGTTGTTCTTCGTCTCCATGCATGTATCGATTTAGATGGTTGCTTTTCGTCTCCAGGCATGTATCGATTTGGATGGTTGCTCTTCGTCTCCAGGCATGTATCGATTTAGATGGTTGCTCTTCGTCTCCAGGCATGTATCGATTTAGATTGTTGCTCTTCGTCTCCAGGCATGTATCGATTTGGATGGTTGCTCTTCGTCTCCAGGCATGTATCGATTTAGATGGTTGCTTTTCGTCTCCAGGCATGTATCGATTTGGATGGTTGCTCTTCCTCTCCAGGCAGGTATCGATTTAGATGGTTGCTCTTCCTCTCCAGGCATGTATCGATTTAGATTGTTGCTCTTCGTCTCCAGGCATGTATCGATTTTTATGGTGCATTGGTGGACCATGCTACGGCGAACAGAGATTAAAATTCTTGTAAGGAAAGGTATGAGAATAAGGTGTTCATGTTCAATTTTATGTTAGGTTATGTTGCTAGTTTCTTTACCGCTGTCTTTGAAATATCATATAATAATTATGGGCCACTATGTAAATGTAAACACAATATGTACGAATCATGTTAATGCTTTCTGATATATTCTATACTAAGATAAAATTTACATGTGTATTCATTACTGAAGGTAATGAATACAATACAATAGAAATATGTGTAGAATTCCAAAATGGCGTTACTTTTGGTCCTTTAGTCTTGACATAGTTCAACGCTAATCAATAGTCGTATTTCCAAACTTAGAGGAAATACATGTCTAATAGGATCAATTATGTGAGAGCTATCATAGAAAACATAGATAAAGGGAGAGAGACACGCTGACGCTAAATGAGTGTAATGGTAAAGATTCGCTTCAATAATTAATAATTACATGCAGTCACCAAACTTATTCTTTTCCATATTTGTGAGTTATGTACAGGGTGGTCCAAAAGTAGGTATACACCCCTGCATTGATGAAGCTAACATTCTAGTTCATGAGTTTATTTACTTCGGTTGTTCCGAGTTTAAGACGTAAGTAAAAACACATTAAGAACAAATAATAAAGAAACTAAGTCTACCTGATCTATAACAATAAGAAATTATATAAAAAGCAATGAGCTGATCAGTATGGTACTGTATGTCTACTTTTGGACCACCCTATATATTATTCCAGAAACTATGTAAGTATTTTAACTTACAACTGAACGTAATTTATATGTTCATGTGAAATATAAGTACACATATTACAATAGCCCCCTGTTTATCTATTTTTCAGCGTGGAAATACGTCAAACTGATAGAAGTGACGGTATCACCGGATCCAGAGAAGCCACATGCCCACGGTCACGTAGCCCTCGTGAAGGATGGGTAATCTATTTACTTATTTATTTATTTATGTCTGTGTTTACTCTCAGTTTACGCACGATAGTTGTCACCATTCAAAGTGCATGTTTATAATGTTCACTCTTAAACAAGGATCGAAAGTCATGCGTAAGCAATTGGAAAGCTTAAAGTGACTTTAGGTTCTCGTAAGTGAACGTGTCTTGAAAACAATGTAAGTTTATATTTTAATGTATCTTAAGTAATCTCGCTGTCCATATAAGATATTTCGGCTGTAGGCTATATTGATTTTTCAATACATTATTCTATACTATAAAATATATAGGCCTATCTATTTAAAAATATATATGAAATATTTCAAAAAGAAAAACATGAAATATCAGAGATGTTGAATGAACATATTTAATAGCTATATACAGTTGGAAATTCAATGTATTAATGTAGCTTATTGTACAGTCAGTGACAAAAGTTCTTTCTGGTTGTAGAAATTAGTTTCGTAAATAACTTCAGAATGCAAGGACAATTTTTTAACTACAGTTTTCAGTAAACTTTAAAGAATGTAATTTTGTGTACTACCCAACTTAAATCATGTAATTGCGAGAATACTTGTTGTAATTAAACGTACTAAAAACTATTGCTATAATGCTATAAAAGAGGAAGGAAACAAAAATCATTTTAAATATTTTCCATAAATGTGCCAATTTCAGCAATGTTGCAAATTTCAGCATTGCTTATCATATCTCAGGAACGGTTTGAGATATCGAAGTGCTGTAAAGGGGAAAATAATTTGTATGTTTATTGCAAACCACACATGTAATTAGATATGACACTTAACTAAGTTCTTTTTTTCGAAATAAAGCCTTTCAAAAAAATTGAAATAGTCAAGCCCTGGTAACTTCGTTTCTATTCATTCGAAAAAAGTCATACCATAAGCATGGCATGCAAAACCAAGATACTTTCGATATGCATTATCCTGTTGTAACGTAATAGTCCCAATAAATGTATATTTTATATATATTTTGTATAAGAACATTTGTAAGAGCGCAAAGGATAAAAACTACATAGAGGGAGAGATAGTCTATAATTGACAGGCCTATGTCTGAAGTGAGCTACCATCTGGTGGGCAATCTCGGTACTCGGTAGAGAACTAAACCGGGCCGTTACGAATTTGCCTCACTTTGGATTTCGCAGGTAAGGAGTAATGACATATTTAAGTTACTTCTATTGAAAGGATTTAATCTATAAAAATGTAATACTTTAATTTTATTTAGACTATATGTAAATGGAAAAGGAAGTCTTTAGGTATCATCCCGGCATATTTAGGTCTCATGGAAAAATATATTTGGTCTATATTAACCTTCGAAATTTAACCTGCCACGAGGCCTTATGCAAACTAATCATTTGTGCTCACAATTAAAAGTATTAAACTTGTTATTTGTCTTGAGACTTTACGAAATTAATGGTTTAGAGTATATAAAAGATACCGTATTTAAATTACGATTTCGATATTGAATATTTATATTACTTGTTGTTCTTCGTTACATTTTCACTACTTGTTTAACGTGTATAAAAAGCATATACTTTCCATGTTAATAAAATTGTTGCTTTAAAATTAGTATTATATTTCCCACGATATCTATTAATAATCCTTGTGCTGGCCTCCGTTGAATTTATAGAATTCACTAGAAGCCAAGCATGTTACATAATTTTTAAGGCTGCGAAATCCAAAGTCCATCAAGTGGGCAAGCATAAAAATTACAGCTGTCTTCTTGATGAGATATCGTGTGGGAAAAAAAAAATATTGAAAGTTGTGAGCACCTTAGAGATTTATCAAGTGTAAAACATGAGTGAACATAATTTAATTTCTTTCTCGGATAATGAAGATTTTACTGAAAGTAATGAAAGTGATAAAGGTGAATTTAATCAAACTATTGAAACTGAAAGTGAAGTTGGTGTGGGTTACCCAAACGCCCAGGTTTTTAGAGAGCCACTTAATGTTGAGTTGAATGCACGAGGTTCACGGGAGCCATTTCGTGCTGAACAAACTGCACACACAGCCAGTGGGTTATATGGTGCAGAATTAAATGCACACTCCTTTAGAGAACAATACTGTTCTGAACAAAATGTACAAGCTCCGTGTGAGCCCTTTAATAGTGAACATTTTTCACAGACAATTAGGTACCCATGTCCACGATGTGGCAATATTAGTGGTGCAGGTAAACCTTATGTAGGCCAATCAAAGGTATCTTGGACTAAGGTTCCGATGCGACGCGGAGTGAATGTACAGTCTGTAGGCCAAAATAATCTTGGACAAGGCACAGATATACATCAGCGTAACATTTATTTTTCAAAACACAATAATAAAGGTACTCCCAATGTACAGGGTAGGCAGGATCAGTTCATGAAAAATGAACGAACTGTGTCCTATAGGAATGAAAATGAAACGCAGTGTAAACAGTATAATGAAAGTAGAATGCCGTCTTCATTGGCACAGATGAATTTAATGCAGCCAAATATGGCACGTCCTGCTATTCAATGTAACTTTGATAAATTACTAGGGCAAAGTGTTTTCCGTTCATTGGAACAGCAAATTAAGTCATTACCTATAGTAGATGGCACAGATAGCCATTCTTGTTTCATCTTTCTGGTTAGGTTAGATGAGCTTATAAGGAGGTATGACTTGGAATTAGAAGCTATTTTGGTAGCAAGTTTAACCCAAACTAGGGGTGAATTTAACAGAACCTTTCATTCTTTCCTTACACGTTGTAATGATTGGGAGGAAATTTGTACTAATTTGCTATGTAAATATATATCCACAGTAGGTCGCACACAATATGTACGAAAATTCTTCTACCGATTAATGAATGATGGGGAAGAACTTGGAACATTTTTCCAAGAGAAAATCAGTGTTGCCAATGTTCTGGGTATGACATACACTGAACAAATATTTTGTAATATTGTAACCAGTCTGGTTTTACCAGAAATATACCAAAATTGTTTTGGGGAAGCCATACCATCTTCAGTTTCTGAATTGTTGACCATAGCGCAAACTTACGATCATTTTGTTAAATATCAAAGAGATTATATGTCACTTAAAACAATGCCACCTGCTATAAATATACCGAACATTTTTGAAGAAACACAAAATCATTCTAAAATTCAAAAACAAGTTTCTGGCTTGCAAAATGAAAAACGTAATCTTATTAGATGTTATAAATGTGCTGGTTATGGACATACTCAGCGGTTCTGTGTTAGTGGAAAAACTATGCGTACATCAGTGCCACCTTCAAAAACACTAATTAATATGCAGCGTGATAAACAAATATTATACATCATAGTACTAATTGCGGGCATCACAAACTCTTGTTTATTGGACACAGCTTCTAGTATCAATTTGATAAGCAGAAAATATTTACATCAAATTATGTGTCGTGTTCCTATAAACCCTACTTCAGCAGAATTAGTGACTACCACTGTTGATGGTCATTTGGTTGAACTTCATGAAAACACAGAAATTAAATTTTCAATTCAAGGTTGTGAATTCAGTGAAACATTTTACATCATAAACTCTCCACATTTTGATTTGCTGTTAGGAAATAACTTTCTTTTAAAATGGAAAGCTGATATCAAATTGAGTGCCAAACAATTTATAATTGAACAGAAGAATCTTACTGTTCCTCTATTTTGGAGGGATTATTTGTCTCCAATGGAAACTACTCGTCCTATATCTCATTCCAGCGTCTCCGATGCGGTCCGGAGTCACTCTAGAGAGAGGCGTAATGGACAAAGGATCGTACGGGAAGGACACTGGAAACCAAAAACAAATAAACAAAGTGCCCGGCAGAAACAGCACTGTACCTTTCTGGCAGCAGATTCCGGTGGACCGGAGGACCAGGCCACAACAAAGAAACCAGGTAGTGAATACCTTGTTTATTATCATAATAAAACGAATAGCAT
This sequence comes from Thermobia domestica, assembly GCF_964235325.1. Classification (NCBI taxonomy): domain Eukaryota; kingdom Metazoa; phylum Arthropoda; class Insecta; order Zygentoma; family Lepismatidae; genus Thermobia; species Thermobia domestica. Next base: position 4,609,397 of record NC_137456.1, read on the forward strand.
TAATGACATATATGATGAATGTGATTCTGACAATTGTAATTTTGATAATACTTCCTCTCTTTCAGTTAAACTTGTAGAACAATACCCAGATTTACCATGTTATGTTGAAAATCTTTGTGAGAAATATAGTGATGTTATCACTGAACAACTAGGGACAATAAAAGGGTTCACTTATGAAATAGAAATGGAGGATGAAACTCCAGTACGTCTCCCCCCATATCAAATTACAGGCCCTAAACTTAAAGCTCTTGATGATTATATAAATCAGCTTATTGACAAGGGAGTGGTTCGTGAGGTCGATTTCTCTCCTTATTCGTCTCCGTGCTTTTTAGTTCACAATAAGGACGGTACTCCTAGACTTGTTATAGCATACTCTGAAATTAACAAGAAAGTAAGGGTTAATAGTTATCCATCCCCGCATGTAGAAGCTACTATAGCGAATTTAGGAAAGGATACCATCTTCGGAAGATTAGATATAAAGCAAAGTTTCTATCAGTTCTCTATCTCTGAGAGTAGTAGAAAATATACTACATTTTGTACACCTAATCGTTTACTAGAACATTTAGTTCTCCCAATGGGATTTCGTTTGAGCCCACATGTTCTTACTAGTTTCATGTACAAAATCTTTGGGGATTTAGTAGGTAAAAATCTTGAAATTTTTCAAGATGATTTCCTTATTCATGCCTCAGATATTGAAACATACAAAAGGGTATTAGAGGAAATTCTTGAACGTTTTCGAAAATGGGGAATTACAGTTTCAAAAAGGAAAACACAACTCTTCCAAACTAAAATCAAATTCCTAGGTTATGAATTTGAAGCGGGAGAAACTAGAATTGATCCGGATAGGATTGACACAATTCTTAAATTACCTAAGCCCAAAAATAAGAAAGGTGTAAATCGTATCTGTGGGTTTTTTAATTATTTCCGAAAATACGTGAAAGATTATGCGGAAATCATGGAACCTCTTCACCGCTTAAGATCCAATAAAATTAAATTTCACTGGGGTGAGAGGGAAGATGAAGCCTATAATAATATTAAGCAAGCATTTGTTGAACATGCTGTATTACAATTACCAGACATGAATAAATCTTTTGTCATTCATGTAGATAGTACTTACAAGAAACATTCCGCTATACTTTCTCAATATGATGATGATGGCCTTCTTAGACCCGTATCATTTTTCTCTAAGAATATTTCATCAGTAGATTGGTCTAAAAGCATATATGAACTTGAACTACGTTCTCTTCTCCTAGCTATCGAAAAATTTGAAATGTATCTTATAAAACCATTTACTGTTTTTTGTGATAATTCATCAGTCACGTGGTTGTTACGGAATCATAAGCGTCAACGTAAGTATGGTACATTAATTGAAAAACTATCTAAATATTCCTTCAAGGTTGTTTATCTCCGCAGTAAGCAGAACCTTTTATCTGATTTTATTTCGCGCACGAACAATGGTGTGGAATTCTATACTAATGATCCTTCAGTTAATGAAATTGAAGAATTTGAAGGGAAACCAGTCAACCTTAGTTTCGCCAATTTTTGGAGTTCACCCTTGTTTAACAAACCGTTAAAAGAACATCAAATGGAAGATCCTGAAGTACGGAATATTATCCAAGAAGTGCGGCGAGGTCAAAGGGCGGATGAATACTGTCTTAAGGACGGAATCTTAATGAAGAAGACCCGAGGCAGAAGAAACCATGGTTGGAGGATAGTCATCCCTAAGGAAATGGTGTATCCTATCATGAAATATTTTCACTGTGATGAGATGGGCGGATTTCACGCTGGATATTCCAAGACGATAGCGAAGATAGCCTCCAGATGTACCTGGAAGACCTTATACCGTGACGTCAGAGAATACGTGAAAGGATGTCAGCGATGTCAACTCTGTAAGGACACCAACAGAAAAAAACAAGGAGTTTACTATAGTAGGAAAGTTACTACGCCAAACAACAGCTGGTATTTGGACACTGTTGGCCAGCTTCCAAATTCTGGACCTTATCGTCATATCCTCGTTATTACTGACGCAGCATCACGATTCGTCATGCTTCAACCTTTGCGTTCCTTGAATTCCAAGGTTATATGCAAACATTTAATGAAGTTGTTCATGTTAGTTGGACAACCTCAGAAAATCATTCATGATCGTGCTCAGGTGTTCTGTAGTCATCACATGAAACAATTTCTCTTTAGTTTAGGTATCCAGGATGTGAGGACAGCTCCGTACAATCCTAGCAGTAACCTTTGTGAAAGAGTGAACAGAGTGCTTAAGAACATGCTCCGTGTTTATTGTAATGAACATCAAAATAATTGGGCTGAACTGTTGGATAGAATCCAATTCACCTTAAACATCAGTAAGAGTGAGAGTACGGGATACGAGCCATCTGAATTGTTTCTTGGGAGAAAACTTTATACACCTTTGGACGTGTTGTGGGAAATAGACTTCGACGAGTTAACTAAGGCGCCGGATAAAGAAGAAAGGTTGAGGAGAGTCATCATCAACATTGATAAAGCCTGGCGTAGAAAGGAGAAATGTTATAATAAAAATAGAGAACCTAGTAATTATTCGGAAGGTCAGAAGGTATTGGTTCGGAAGTTTCAAAAGGCTTCATTACTTAAACATTATACTCCTAAATTATCCCCCTTATTTTATGGGCCATTTGAGGTCATTAATAAACCTACGTTAAACACCCTTTGGTTAAGAAAATGTGATCAACCTAATGTTATCATTAAGAGACATATAAATCATGTTAAACCTTATGTTGATAATAATGAATCTTAATATGTATATGTTATCTTGTAATCATTGTTAGATATTTTTGTGGGTTTATTATTTTTTCTTTGCAGAGAGAAGTATTCCATATCCTCCTAATACTTTGTAAAGCAGGCATGGCAATAAGATGTAATATGTAAGAGAGTAGTTTATTATAAGATTCTGGAAAACTGTAAGTAGAAAATTTTTGGTCAACAATTCATATTCCATTTATTGTGGACTATTCCTTTTGTAGTAAGGTTAGTATCCTATATAGAGAGAGGGGTAGGATATATTATGTAACGTAATAGTCCCAATAAATGTATATTTTATATATATTTTGTATAAGAACATTTGTAAGAGCGCAAAGGATAAAAACTACATAGAGGGAGAGATAGTCTATAATTGACAGGCCTATGTCTGAAGTGAGCTACCATCTGGTGGGCAATCTCGGTACTCGGTAGAGAACTAAACCGGGCCGTTACGAATTTGCCTCACTTTGGATTTCGCAGGTAAGGAGTAATGACATATTTAAGTTACTTCTATTGAAAGGATTTAATCTATAAAAATGTAATACTTTAATTTTATTTAGACTATATGTAAATGGAAAAGGAAGTCTTTAGGTATCATCCCGGCATATTTAGGTCTCATGGAAAAATATATTTGGTCTATATTAACCTTCGAAATTTAACCTGCCACGAGGCCTTATGCAAACTAATCATTTGTGCTCACAATTAAAAGTATTAAACTTGTTATTTGTCTTGAGACTTTACGAAATTAATGGTTTAGAGTATATAAAAGATACCGTATTTAAATTACGATTTCGATATTGAATATTTATATTACTTGTTGTTCTTCGTTACATTTTCACTACTTGTTTAACGTGTATAAAAAGCATATACTTTCCATGTTAATAAAATTGTTGCTTTAAAATTAGTATTATATTTCCCACGATATCTATTAATAATCCTTGTGCTGGCCTCCGTTGAATTTATAGAATTCACTAGAAGCCAAGCATGTTACACTGTCTATTTCTGTTATGCTGTATGTGTGATAAAGGCTTTCAAACTTTGAATGTTTGTGATACTATAACATTTTTACTTTGCAACAATGATTAATAAATGTGGTATTTTAAGTTTTCGTTTGAAATGCTGATTTGAAAAATGTAATTATCTGGTGTAATACCATTTAAAAAAAAAACAACTTTATATTGGGTTGGAAACACTGTTTGTTGGATGCAAAGATGGCCCCTTTCTTATAGTTGCTTCGTACAAAGTTTTGCTTTTCTCCCTCTTTTGATTTCTCAGTTATCAGTTATATATACAGTTTGTTTCAAAAGTCCGGGAACACTTTAAAAAATATATTGTAGCCAAACTAGTAGCTTTGTAAACTAACGAAGTAAATAATTTGGAACATTGAAGTTCTATTTTTTTTTTCATTGGAGGTGTAACGTGTAGTTCCATGTATCGCCACTAGGTGGTACTAAAATCTAGATGGCGCTTTCTGGAGGTGAGAAGGCTTTCTGCGTCCTACAATTTGACAAAACAAAGAGTGCAACAGATGTCCAACGAAAATTTAGGTTGAAGTACGGTAAAGCATCACCAACAAGAAAGGCAATCTACAATTGGCATGAGAAGTTCGTTGAAACAGGGTGTCTGTGTGCCAAGAAGAGAAGTGGTAGGCCAAGCGTGAGTGCAAATGACGTTGAACGAGTGAGAGAGAGAAGCTTTCAGAAGGAACCCAAGAAAATCGTTAGTTACGCAGTGCTTCACTTGAGTTGCAAATGTCAACAACATCTGTGTGGCATATTTTGCGTAAAAAATTAAACATGAAACCATACAGACTACAGTTAGTGCAAAAGTTATATCCAAAAGACAAAGAAGAGCGTTTCCAGTTTTGTTGTGCATTGCAGGACAAAGAGGATTGGAAGTCTCCAGATATCACCCCTTGCGATTTCTTTTTGTGGGGGTACGTGAAGGAGCTTGTATACGTCCCTCCTTTGACAGGTGATGTTAGGGAATTGAAAAGGAAAATTGAGCAAGCAACAGCAACAGTCTCGGAAGACATGTTGGGTCGTGTGTGGCAAGAGTTGGATTATCGCGTAGACATTCGTAGGATCACACGTGGTTCCCACATAGAGTGTCTGTGAAATAAGCATTGTTCAAAACAAACTTTACAGTTTACCCTTTACAATTATGCAATTCGTTACTTTCCATTGTTACTAGTTTGCCTACAATAAAATATTAAAAGTGTTCCCGGACTTTTGAAACACGCTGTATATAAAGTACGGGACAAAATTAAACGATCGAAAATGCCATTAAAACTTATGACGATGTTGGTCGTTTATTTTTGTCCCGTACTTTATATATATCTTTCCGATAAACGATATATCTTTCCAAACAGTACCAATAATTATTTTTCACTATTTGATAGTCAGAGTCGCAGTTCTATATGTAATGTTTTTTTTATGATCAAAAATACAAACCAACTATGCTTTAGCCGTGAAAAGAAAAGTTAAACTTTAACAGGCGTGCCGTAGGATTTTAAATACACAGTTAAATTGAAAATTATTAGAAACAGAAAAACATTGAAAATGCTATTTTACACTCACGATCACAGCTTCACCACAGTTTTGCACTGCGTTGTAGTTGTAAATTTTGTGTTGTACTGTCGAAAACACTTTTGTTGCCTCCTACATATTTTGTGTTAAATTATAGTTAACAATCTCATTTGTGCATTTTTTTGTGACAGGTGCCGCAACCGAGATTTTGCGTCTATTATTCCTCACCAGCCAGCGAGGTTCCGAGACAGATCGAACGAAGTGTTCCTTGACTTCGAAGCTTTCCTGTTGAGCACAATGAAAGACAGGTCAACGCTTTGGATTCATTCACAGATCAAGGCCTGCATGGAGCCATCCGATTGCCAACCCGTAAGTACAACAATCATCTACAGCTCTTACTTATCATAACAGGGTAATTGTATAACGAAAAGAAAAGAAAATTTAATTATTTCCGCACAAAGTATGGTTAAGAGTTAAACAAACATTATTCTGACTAATATGCATTGAATTAAAATAATTTTATTTAGTTCTGAGGACCATATGTTCTGCACAATCGCACAAAAATAGCATAAAACTGGTCACAATACAAGAACCCCAAAACAAAGCAAACACACATTAAAAATGTTAGAAATTACAATGCTGAACATCATATTGTAAAGTACCCAAAATCCTTATATGTATTTTGGAAATTTATTTTGATTATTGTAAAACAAGGAAGTGATATTCAAACTGTTTAGGAAAATAAAAATAGATAACGTAGGCATCGCACCACAATTATAGGAAGCTTTCCTATACGGAAATAACAAAGTAAGGCATTTCATAAGGAGACCTGAGCTAAGCTCTACGCTACAACCAGGAAGCATCCCGGAAAGGGGTTGTGCTGGTTGAGGACGGAGAGTAGACTGGGGAGTTGTAATTAAGATCGCATAGTGTAAAGACATCGATTGGAGATTATCAAAGCTGAACTACCTGTGAGTATTACATCTATTTACGATGTTGGATAATCATAATGGTTAACCTTCTGTGCCATTACGATTTAGTAGATTTTTATAGTTAAAACCATTTCAAGTCCTGATAGCTTGTGGTGTGATGTCGAAAATATCCAAAAGAAATTCATTACCGTATTTCATTTCTTATTTTAAGAAGATTAATTAAATCCATCATTGAGTTGGCTAAATACACGGTGTTACAAATTTCAGATGAGCTACGCTCTGTCCCCAAGTATAAAAAGTTTCTAAGATACTAAGTCATTCCAGTTAGAAATTTGTAGCACACGTTAATATTATATTTAATCTGTAACAATAATATGCTATTTTACGTATTAATCATAATATATAACGATAATGATAATCTGGTAATCTGTTATTTACAATATATAGCTGAATGTATGAATATAATGTACTATACGAAAGAAATACAACGTGTGATCAAAAAGTAAGGTGAATGTAGTTTCACAGTGCCATCTATTGAAGTTGTATCCATTTCAACTAGTAAACCCGGTCGCCTAAACCTTTGGTACGGTCAGTGTCCAGTTTGAATAAGTTGTGACATGAAAGGCAGAAGAGTGAGGACATGTTAAGAATGCCTGTCGCGCGTCAACATTAAATTTTATTCTAAGCTGCAAAAAAGTGCCGAAGAAGCTCACGAAATGTGAAAATCAGTGTATGGCGATGAAGCGGTGGTATTGAATATTGTTTACAGGTGGTATGAGCGATTTAAAAGCGGCCAGGAGTAGGTGGAAAACGAGTAACGCTTGAGACATCCTTCGACGTCAAAAACAGATAAAAATGTGCAAAGAGTGGCGCAAACAATTTGTTCAAACAGGCGAATGAGAATTAGAGAGCTTTGCGGAGAACTGAATATCTTGTATGTGTCCGTAAAAAACATTTTAACCTCCAATTAAATGGGTAAATGTGTTCCTTCTTCACCACGAAAAGGTGTCGTGCCATAATTTGCTTTTGATGCACGAGTTTTTGGCCGATAAAGGTGTCCGTCTCTCCACATCCACCTTACTCACTAGATTTAGTACCATGCGACTTCTGACTCTTCCCAAAAATTAAAACCATGCCTAAAGGTAAACGTTTTGACACCATTCCTGACCATTCCAACGCCCTTCCAAAAGAAGCCTTCCAAAAATGCTTCCAGTCATGGATTGAACGTTGGGATAAGTGTATTGCTAGTCAAGAGCAGTTCTTTGAAGGAGATTAAATCAAATTCCATGTAAACATATTACTTTGTTTCTAATTAAATGATTGATTGTACTTTTTAATCACACCTCGTATATACACGTATATTTTACGAATATAATATATATAATGATAAAGCTGATTCGTTGATCGAATAAATATAATGTCTTAAGAATAACGTTCCACGCATATACCCTTTAGATAAGTAATAGAAATCAATTATGAAACAATGTTGGAAGGAAACAGAGAAAATAGATGGAACACGATTTTGTCCATCACAAAGTCATGTCCTGGGATCGAACCAGGAAACCCTTATTCCAGAGAGGACCATCCTATCACTGAGCCACTGCATTCCCGAATTAACTGACTAGTTTACCGTGCTATTCCTTTTAGCATAGAAACTATATGAGACATGCATTGGCGTCTCTGCCATGTAAAATTTGGGGGGGGGCATCAAAGGAAATGATCTAACTGTTAGTGAGTATCTAAATAAATTAAATTAAAATAAAATATTGAATATTTCGTATTTCAAAATATTGGGGGGGGGGGCGCGTCCCCCAGTCCCCCCGCCAGAGACGCCCATGGAGACATGACATATTACTTAAAGTAGGATCCGAAGAAGTAATTGGATTTTTATCCGAGGTGAGCACCCTTACCGAGAATCAAACTTGAGACCACGCACAGAAAGCACATTACTACCACTTGGACAGGATCATCATCATAGGTATTCTGCCATTGTTGGCAGGTCACTTATCGCAACTGAGAATCTTCCATGCTCCACGGTCTTCAGCTAACCTCTTCGTCTTCACGTACGATTTTTCTATTTTGATATCGTCCATTAATTGTAGTGTCCTTCGCCCTCTCACTCCCTCTCTCTTGTCCCATACCCTCTAGCACGTCACTCATGATACAGTTCCTTCTTAGCCAATGTCTCAACCAATTTCTCCTCCTCTTCTTAATAATATCTAAAATTGTTCTTTTCTTCCCTACCATTTCGGAATGTAATTATGATAGGGTTAAAACGGGCCCAATTCTGTGAATAATTTCCTACAGTGAGCTGTTCGAAATTTTTGAAAACACAACTTTTACAATTTTCTTTTCTTAATCCAAGATTACTACCGTGTTTTCTTATACCACTATTAGTACCGATACGTAAGTTTTACGAACACGAAACACTAGCATATACTAGCTTTCATGCGATTCTGGAGAGAAGGGGTAAGCAAAAACATTGCTGCATGTAAATTTTACTCACGATAGTAATTTAGGGTAAAGAAAAAACTTCATTTGAAGTTGTTGGATTTTTCCAGATGAATATATCTCATGTAAAATGAGAGTTTCAAATTTGCGTGGTAAACAACTTCTAACATTAATTAATAGAAAGAAAAGATAAAGAAAAAACTAAACAGGTATTCGAAAAGTGGAAAGAAAATAATATACGATAGAACACAAGAATTAAAAGAACATCATTTTATTTCACTGAAATATAAATTGTTTCAATATTTCGTTACTGAAAATTGGAACAACACAGACAGAATTTCATAATTACTTTTCTTACGAAATATAGGGAATTTAGTAAAGTTTGGGTAATAGAATAAAACCTTTAAAAGTCAAGAATTAGCCAGTCTATATCAAAGATATAAAATTCATTATGATACTTACTATTTTCGTTATACCGTATAAGTGATTATATGGCGAAACCAGTGACAGTTCTTGAAAGAAATCACACTAAAATTTAAGCTAAGAAAAAGAAAACTTAATATGTATTAATTGTTGTGTAAAGCATTAGCACATTAATTTTCTTCCTTAAGCGTATAGGGATAAAATGCTAATTTTTCCATGTCACTTCCTCAAGAACATCCAAGCCAAATTGAAAGCTTAGTCCTAAAACGTTTTAGAATAGTGCTTGCAATGTAGAATCTAATGCTGAAATAATGATTAGTTTGGTTCGTTTTAAGTTTAGCGTCCCGTTCAGCAACGAGGCTATATGAGACGTGGACCTACAGCTTAACGCAGAATTCGAACCATATGAACTGCCGGGAATTAAACCCGGGTCTTCCTTAGCAAAGGCGCGTGCCATAACCATTTAGCCACATGACATACACGCTTAACATTCTAGGTAAGACATGGACATCTACATGAATTATGTTATATCAGCATTGCAGAAAAACCTTCTAATATTCACGCGAATTAATTTATTTAAACTATCTACGAGTACGCTTAAAACCATTAGAACAAAAATATTCACTTTTAAGTTGAAATATTAATCATTTGCAATAATGTTTCTACGACAATCAGGAATTTTTAAGTATACGTCTTATCAATGTTTCTGGATGAATTTGTTTAAAAACGTTAAATTCTGTAAGAGATAAATCGAAATTTAATACTCTTTTTTAGAAGAAATATCTTCAATTTCAGATGATGTAAGAGTTGTATATGTACACTCATGTCCAAAATGATTATCACATATCTATAACTGTCTTCTTGTAAGAATATAGCTTGATAATGATTTTGCTGGGTACTTTTAATACTGATGCTGTGTGTATAATCCAGAAATGTATATTTGTGGTAAATTTCATAGGAGAAGAACTATAAATGCGAAAATTAGAATGATAAAACAAAATGTTGCTTAATTTATAAGAAAGTTTTATTTTCGTTTTATTGTTCTTATTTACTGCTCTTTTGACATGAAATTTGCCACATATATGTCTGACGATTATACACATACTAACATTATAAGAAATACCGGGCGAATTTGTTATCAAATTATATTCCTATAACAACATATTTATAGACATGCGACAATAATTTTGGACATGAGTATACATACTGTGTATATACGAGTAAAAGAGTTGTGTTATACATATGAGCGGCTCGGGAGAACATAATGACAAGCGCTCTCTCCGGTGAATTTGAATTATTAAATGGGATAGGTAGTGATCAGACCGTAGAACAGTAATGTACGTAGGTAGTTTTATTTCTGAAATATACCTACAGATGGTGGGAGATGCTTGTTTGGTATATGCCATTACATTCAATTACATAGAAATGGTCAACCTTCTTTCCTGGTTTACTAGAAATTTAGAAAATGTCACTTACCACGATGTTCGACGAAGTTGCTCATATATAAATGAACTACCAGAGAAAGTAGTGAAAACATAATTACACGCACATACACATAAAAGAAATAACTATAACTACTTTCGCTAAATACTTTATCAGATAGGAGCGAAAGAAGAACGAAAAGAAGAAAGTACAGTAAACTTCCCTCCGCTACCTGATGAGACATTTAGCGAAAATGGCTATTATCTTCCTTTTTTTCTGGTGTATATAACTATGTTTTGTCAAGAAATTCATTATATATATATGTAAGATTAAATTAAATGTAATTAATTGATATATATTATGTATTATCTATTTTTAGGAGTTTTGCTTGGACTTATTTGAACCGTCAGGACATGGCAGAAGGCGAAGAGACACCGGAAACAGCTCCATTGAGCAGATTCCAGAACCTTCAGCACTTACCAATAGATACAATAAATCTGCCATGCAGTTCACCAAATTCAATGAAAACATTGAGTACAAAGTACTTATGCCTGGAGGTAAGGCATTATTGTAATGGATATAAACAATTTATTTATTTATTTATCAACATAACAGGCAGATGTCCAATTAGAGCATTGAAATATTACAAAATATTCTTACAACAGTTCAGGCCCGTGCCGTGGAAAATCAGCGCCCCGGGCGAGGGTATACGACGGCGTCCCTATACATATATTCCAAGTATATTTTCCTTTCTTTTATCCCTTTTTCTCCCGATTTTTCGCCCCTTACTTCAGCGCCCGGGGCCGTCGCCCCCATCACGGCACGGCCCTGCAACAGGTTTTTTAGTGCCTTACAAGAATTTGTGCATATATAAATTTTATGATATTTTGGACATAATTTGTTGTAGACATAATATATTCACCAGATTGATGACTTCAGCATTATGTTGGTCCTAGACATTTTGCAATAGAAGGGATCTTGTATTATTATTTTTATTTCTAACTGAAAGAATATGGAAGTTCCATAATGATATAAAGTTTGAACAATCGAAATCATTTTGAACCTTGTTTTTTTTTTTTTTTTTTTTGTTGTTGTTGTTGTTGTTGTTGTTGGAGGAATACTAGATCGGCAATATTACGCCTTTGTTTTAATGAGTAAATATTAAAATTGTCTATCGATGTACTATAAATTCCTGTTACTTTGTATATCAAACACCTGAGAAATTTTGATTAAACTTTTTCAGTTTGTTGGCGATACTTTTGTTGCGAGGGGTTCCAAATTACAACAACACATTCCAACTTGGATCGTACATATGAGTAATACATTTTCAAGAGCGTTTCAATATTACTGAAGTCCTTATTACTTATAATTATGAATCCTAATCATTTAAAAGCATCATAAATAACATTTTTGATGTCTTTAATGAACTTTAATTTCGGATTAAATGTAACACCTAGATCTTTAACTGTATTCGTTCTACTTATAGAAGCATTACTAAGCATATAATCATATTTAAGGGTATTTTTGCTTCTGCTGAACGATAATATGTTTATGTTTACTCCAAGTTTATTTACTGAACACCAGTTCGCAATACTATCTAAGTCGTATTGTAAATCAAGACAATCATACACAAACTTTATCTTGGTGTCTACCCTGAGATTATCAGAGAACAATAATTTTTCACTGTTGGGTATGTGATGTGTAAGATCATTGATGAATAATAGAAATAGTAAAGGGCCTAGATTGAAACCCTGTGGAACTTCTGATCACGCAAAATACTTGTGATTTAAATTCTTTATATACAACTGTGTGCTTATGTTCACTTAGATATCGTTGCATGAGAACCACAGGAACGTAACTCCATTTTCGTAGTTTTACAGGCGAGAGGACAAAAATATTATTTTGTTAGAAAGATGTGTTTTTAATAAGATGGTGATTGAGCTACATTACAACAGATGATCAACAAGGAGAACAGATGGCGTTATGTTCCATTTATACCAAGTGGGGCTTTCAAAATTATATCCAAACATGAAGAAAACGAAAAATGCATTTTTGGAATTACGTTCCTCTGGTTCTCATGCGACGATATGATGAAAAGAATTTGGTGAGGGCTGAAGAGAAATGATAATGATATAGTATATTTCACAGTATTTCATGACATACTCTATCGAAGGCCTTCTCAAAATCAATGAAAAGTGTATTGTATTTCTCTTGTGGCTATAGTAACTAAGTTGAAGTATTGAAATCATTAATTAAACGTTCTATAATTATACATGTAAGCTAAAGTAGAAGACGAATGATTATCAAATAATTTGTTTGAATGGTGAAGTGGAACTACCTCCGGAATACCTCCGTCAGAGATATCCAACAAAAAGCTTCAATGAATATCATGGAATTAGGACTTTGAGGCATATACAAGGTGTTACAAAAATGTGTCACAGTATTTTGGGAATCGATTCCTCTCATAAAATAAGAAAAAAGTTCATATGGACCTGTGCCCAAAAGTGCATAATTTCGAAGTTATCGGGTGCCGAAAACGTGAAATAAGTGAGTTTTAAAAGTACATAGCTTCACTACTATGGGACCTATCGTAGTCGGGTCAAGACATTGAGGAGCTAGTATATGAACTATCCAAATATCTATCTTTCAGAACCTCCGGCACTTGCACTATCATTTTTAGAGAAGCTGTTTGGGACTACTTGATCACTCTCCACCCACCTCTCTAAAAATTGGTGTGCAAGTATTGAAACATTCTTAAACATGGATATTTGGATAGTTCACTTACCAGTTCCTCAGTGATATATTGACCCGAATACGATAGGTCCCATAGTAGTGGAGCTATGAACTTTTAAAGTTCACTTGTCTCACGTTTTTGACACCCTATAACGCCGAAACTATCCACTTTTGAGCACTTGAGGATTCGACGTAGAAAGGGGAAGTTGGTTGCAATTATTATAAGACGACCGTATCTCAGAATCCTTTACGATTAGCATCATCAAATTTAGTATTTCGACTTATTGTTTAGAAAAGTTGTACATGTATTTCAGCGTTTCTTGATATTTGACATAGAAAGGTACAGAAAAAGATGGAGGAAGAGAGAAGCTTGCGCTGTTTCGCCATCTTCTTTAACCGGATATAGACGTAGTATTCATTAAACCTTATTCTCAAGTGCGACAAAAGAGAACTTCTGCTAGAGCTGTACGACAGAAGATGTCCATGGAATTCGCACTGCCCTTCATAGATATTATCCAACATGGCCCAAACACGAATTTTTCTCTGTATGTGTGTTTTTACTTCCAGAGGCAACAATGCAAAAGAAAAAAATCTTGTAATCCTAAAAAAATCGAACTTAAGTTCTCATCCGTATCAACGAAGTTCTTATACCCTTCATGACCCAAAGTGTTTTATTTTGGATGCTCTTTAGTAGGTTCGGAGCCAGTACTAATCAACACCACTGAACGTACTGAAAAAAATGTTTAAACTTAAGCTATTACGGGATTTCCTAGGGAGGGAGTCTTTCGAGTTGTTTTCCTATACCCAAAAAACAAGTGTAGTTTACTGGCTGGATGAAAATTGAAGTTACTATTTTTTCAGAAATGGATCTCGGGATTTTGTTCACATTTCTTAAACAAAGATATCATTTATAATCTTACAAGGGTGATTTAGAAAGTAATGCCTCCAAGGTGATATTTTTATTTGTGTTTGACAGCAGCGATACAGCTATCAGTGGAAAGCTTACAGTGTCAGCTACAAGTGGTTGCATCATTTTCAACATAGTCCCTATTACGGGCATCATACTTGCACCAACGCGAAACAAGGTTTTTCATGCCGTCGACGAAGAATTGTGGTGGCTGTTTGCGACATCTTGCCAAACTGCTGCATCCACCTCCGCGTCCCAATTGTAGCGTTGGCCCTTAAGGTGATCCTTAAGTTTGGGGAACAGCCAAAATTGGCAGGGCGCAAGATCCGGACTATAGGCAGGATAAGGCAGACTGTCAACAACACTTTGCCAACAGATGGGACAACTGTGAATTTTTCGGTGGAGGAGATTACGTGTGTCGGTACTCCATCGATTGATGCTTCGTTTCTGGGTTGTAATGGTGTACCCACGACTCGTCGCCGGCAGTGAATATTCCTGGACACACAATCTTAAGCAGTCAGAAACTCAATGACAACCCGCTGTTTCAACCGGACGTCACCACTGGATATCATGGATTGCTCCATTACTCTGGAATGAAAAGAGGAGGGTGAAACAAGTGACATTCTATAGCTTAAAATCAGTGTACTAATGATAAACAGTTCAGAATGTTTGCGGTACTATTGGCCAAGTAGTGTGCTTGGATGCATTACTTTCTAAATCACCCACGGACAATATGACATTGTTCATTTCTGTCAAAAAGCCCATGAAAAAGTTTGATGTTTGTAGAGGATTTCTTGCAGAAAATTTTATCCAAAGAAGCAAGATCAATATGTAAACGGGCTACATTGTGACGTTATTTGCTAAAGGGCCTGCTCTGTATAAGAGTGGCACGTAATGCCAATTTGTCTTAGCTCTGAGAGGACATAGCTCCCTAAAGTATGCCTAAATGAACACTGTTTGCGTTTTGTTTTAACAATTTTGTCAGAAACGGCCACGTAGATTTCGTTCATATTTCTTACAAATCCCACGGTATAATTAAACTTTCACAGAAAATCCAATAAGGGTAGTTTAGTGAAAAATTAGATTTATTTGGACATTTTCTTTTCTCTAGAAAATAGCTATAATAATTCCGCTCAACTCGACACTGTAACATTATTCAATTATAAAAAGTGGAAACAATGAAATTTAGTAGGCTGCACTGTCCATTTCATTTTTCTTTGCATAGACAATCGGTATGCTTCCTAGTTTATTTTATACATTACTAGCAGAATACACGTTTTCCGCACGGGAAGAATGTCTCATTTTAGATATAAAGGGTTCAATTTTGATTTAAACGACATCAGAACTGTCACTGTTCGTCACTAATATCGGTCATTTTGGATCATTTTTGAAAATGAAAATCAAATGAAATTTTTAGTTTTACGTCCCACGCTTATGCCGGTTAGGCTAAAGGAGACGGTGATTATGAGAAATGAATGAAACGGTGGAATGAAGAAAGTGGGAGGAAACGGGAGAACCCCAAGAAAACCCACGAGCACGATGTTTGTCCACCACAAAGTCCGCACGGCGCGAGCTGGGATCGAACCAGGGACCCCAAGCACCGGAGGTGAACGCTCTACCACTGAGCCATCGCGCCCCCTGTGGATCATTTTTATATATTTTTCCCTCCTCTTCGTCCCAACTTGAGGAGCTGATTTTGGATTTAAACGGCATTGTTCATCTCAGCGACACCGAAAACTATGGATTTGGCACCAATATCGGTCATTTTCGATGATTTTTTAAATATCTCCCTCTTCCCCAAGTTTCACCGTCAAAGGGAAATTATAAAAATCATCCTAGGCCCGAACTTTATCTACGATGAAAATTTGATCAACATCGTTTCCCGTGGTTCAAGAGTTATTAAGTTTTATTTATTTTTCTATATCTCCCCATCCCCGTTCCCAACGTTGTGCCATCAAAGTGAAATGATAAAAAACATCCCAGGTCAGAACTTCTAAGTTAAAAATTTGATGAGATCGGTCGGGTGGTTCAAGAGTTATTAAATCACAAATATAGTCACTTTCATGTTTATTTACATATATACATTAACTTATAAACACTATTTATACAGGGTGTTTCAAAACAACACCGACAACGTTAGGGAGGTGATTTCTGACACTAAGATAAGACAAAACGTATAGACCAACCTGGGTGCACAAATGCTTTCTTTCGGAGTTATAGACTGCCGAAAACATAAAAAAAAAAAAAATGAACTTTAAAGGTCCATAGCTCCAAAACTATAGGACCTACTGTAGTCGGGTCAAGACTTCACTTAGGAACTAATATGTGCACATGAAATACATTTTTCAGAATCCTGCGGTACTTCCGCATCAATTTTTATGGAGGTAGCTGTGAGTGCTTCACATTAAATGCTCGTAGAAAAACACCCTCTGTAAAAATTGTTGCTTGAGTACCTTAGGATTCTGAAAAATGTATTTCATGTGCACATATTAGTTCCTAAGTGAAGTCTTGACCCGACTACGGTAGGTCCCATAGTTTCGGAGCTATGGACCTTTAAAGTTATTTTTTTTCATATTTTCGGCAGCCTATAACTTCGAAAGGAAGCATTTGTGCATCCAGGTTGGTCTATACTTTTTGTCTTATCTTGGTGTCAGGAATCGCCTCCCAAACATTGTCTGTGTTGTTTTGAAACACCCTGTATAAAGGAATAAATAAAATGCAAGGAATCATTTATATACACATTTTTATTTAAAAACGAAAACAAGAAAAATAAAGTCTAGACAAAAGTTTACTGAATGACAAATGAGAAAGATGTTCAAAAATTTAACGGGTATTGCATTAGAAACAAAATGGCTAAAGAACGAGTTTTTGCACTTCTCTGAACATGAAATACCTCACAAAACTTCATCACATATTAATGTTATTTACCTGTAATGATTTTGTAAAGAGTTCAGGAAAAGGGTCATTTGATGACTCACAAATAAACCTTTCGATGTCGAAATCGACTTTGTTGACCAAACTTGGAACGGAAGTGGGGAGTGTCACGAAACGAGTGTAAGAGAAATTTAAAGTGCTTCCGTCCATAAAGACGGCCACAGTGGCCAAATCCCAGATTGATCAGAATATGCCAGAACAGTGTGTTACAAGTCTGAAAACTTCAGTATAAATGTAAAACTGGTAAAGGGATGGAAACTCGGAGCAAGTAGACATCTATTAGAGGAAAGGCTTTTCACGGCCGCCATCTTGAAGACGGTCATTTTATATCTCGCTCGATTGTTTTAAATAGGAATGGAGTAATGTAATATATCAAACTGGGCTAGAATTTTAAGAAAAATACAGTGATGAAGTCTATCTTGCCTTACACTTATATTTGTGAGACAAAATTGGAAACATTGACCAATGTCATGCTGTTGATTAGCTACTAATTCCTTCTTTCCTTTGTTTTTCTTATAGAGTACTATCACCAAGTGACGGCTCTGGAAAATTCGTGCAGCACTTTCTTAGCTGTAGCAGCCGTTCTTGGATGTCTTCTGTGTTTCTCAGCGTTCATCATGTGCTACCTGGCAGCTCGACTCCACTCCACGGTCAACTCACATCGTCGAAAATCCATCGACGAACTGGTGAGGGAACACAAGAGGAAATATGCCGCATCCTCCATCGATGACAGTTACAACAGACAGTGCCAGTAACCATAAAAGAAAATGGAACACAAACTGTAGTGTATATGTTTTTGAGTGAGATCCAAATTACAACTTCCCTACCTTTGAAGAAAAGGGAAAAGAAAGAAAGACTCGTGGAGTCTTCTTTTAAAATGTTAATTATTGTTGTTATTGTTGTTGTGTTGACATAAATGAAGAAAGAAAAAAAAAACACCAAAGAATGTACAGTTATCTGAAGTGAGTGTTTGTAGCGTATCTTAGCTTCTAAGAAAATAATTTTGGGCAATTTTAGTCCTTTTTAGCTTAGGTGGACAAAGAAGTACAAAGCGAGGTTTAGGAGACTTTTCAGTTCTGTACAAGGGAACAACTATTTATAAACAGTCGTATTTTTTACCTTTGTGCTGGTAACACTGCCTTACTGTATGAGTGTTACCTGTAGCGGTAGAGTTTGGGAATTTCGATTTGGGTTGCCTGGTTAACGGTATAGCTCGTAACATTGTAGTTTCTTGCATTATTTCATTGCATTGAAACTAACAGTTCTTTTTTTAAAAAAATTTAAGCTAACAATTACACAGATGCTGGTGAACAAGACGGGACTTGCGATGAAAAGTTTCATTTTTAGGAAGGGTATGCATTTGTAGCGTTTATGATTTTCTTGAAGTTAAGATTATTCTACAGTGATTAAAAAAAAGAAAAATGTGGGAGTAGAAGAATACCATTGTATGGAAAATACGGTACAAGGGTTACAATCCAAACCATTACCAGAATCGACCTAATGAACTCTAACGTGATCGGGATTGATATCTGACTGAATCGTGGAGTCAAAAAAAGTAATTGTGAAGTGAAACGACGTATGGAAGCACAAGCATTAGTTTCTCTGCTGTATTGTGTGTTCATGTTAAGTTTTGCTTACTCAGAGATCAAATTAAGAAAGAATACAAATAGGACGATAAATCGTCAAAATTAAAGACTGTGGACTACAGCAAACAATGTGACGAAGAATGTATAATCTCTTCTCGTTGTTATTATTGTAAGAACGATAGTTGTGCTGGTAAACTCTTACGTTTCATAATGACATTAATAGTTAAAAAATACGATATGGTTTTAAGGTGTTTTATAAACTTCCTTTTATCCCTTCGTTTACAGAAAATATTAGGTGAAAGTCACCAGAAGGACAAAATTTGATATAATTTTGGGATATCTTCAAGTATTGGTTAACTTTCGTGTTCAGGAATTGTAGTAAATACACTTTATACATGCATTATAATTTTTTGTTTTAACGGAGAAGTATAAAATGTATGAAAATGTATTTACTATAGGTAAGGGTTTCAAAAGTAGATGATATGGTTGTTATTGTAGAATAAGAGGTTCAATACGAACGATTGTATTTTCCCACCAATCATTTTAAATGTTGAAACAAAGATATAACGAAAAAAATATGTTGAAATCTTGAATATTCGATTAATGTGCTGCAGAATATAAGCAGAAATGAAGAGTCCTTTTATACTTGTTTGCTTCCATATTTTTGCTGTGTGCGCTAAACGATAAATTTATTTGTAGATATTGGATTTGTATTTGCTTATGGGGCATATGACTACGAGGGTGATTCAGAAAGTGATACCTTTGTTTGTGTTTGACAGATAGCACCGACACAGTTATCAGATGAAAGCTTGTAATGTCAGCTACAAATGGTGATGTCATTTTTCAATACAGTCCCCATTACGGGCAACACACTTGCGCCGACGCGAAACAAGGTTTTTCATTCCGTTGACGAAGAATTCTGGTAGTTGCTTGCTACACCATTGCCCAACTGCTGTATCCACCTCCGCGTCACAACTGCAGCGTTGGCCCTTAAGGTGAAGCTTAAGTTTGGGAAGAGCCAAAATTGGCAGGGCGCAAGATCCGGACTATAGGTAGGAAATGTCAACAACACTTTGCCAGCAAATGGGACAACTTCGAATTTTCTGGCGGAGGAGAGGACGTGTGGTGGTATTCCATCGACTGACCTTCGTTTCAGGATCGTAACGGTGTATCCACAACTCGTCGCCGGCGATGAATGTTCCTGGGCGCATAACCTTCCGCAGTCAGAAATTCAATGACAGCCCACTGTTTCACTTGTTTTACAAAATGACGTCACTACTGGATGCTATGGATTTCTCCATTATTCTGGAACGAGAAGAGATAGGGAGGTAAAACAAGTGACATTCTATAGCTTAAACATCAGTGTATTAATGATAAACAGTTCAGAATGTTTCCAGTACCATTGGCCAAGTAGCGGGCTTGGAGGCATTACTTTCTAAATCACCCTCGAAGAAAGTAAGCTACGTAGTATCTATAAAAATGCTATCAAATAAACCAGTAACTGTTTCCAAACTTTTTCTTATATGTCACAAATTTGGGTGCGCAGTTTATGACCTCATTAATTTTAGGCACCCACATCTATACACTATATGAAAGTTCTTGAACCAATTATTAGTCCATATAATAGTATTTTACAGATATTATTAGGCTCATTTTTTAAATCTTTGTTTTCTAAATTGTTAAAGTGTTCAGTAAAATTCAAAGACAGTGTGAAGTGAGTGTAACGAAGAAGCTTAAACACCACTATGATTATGATGATACTTTTAATCTAAAATATTTAACACATATTCAAATTTGACACAGTGGCATTTATACCTTTATTAAATTTCAGTGATATATTCTCTGATTGCATGTATGGATTTTGCTAATTTAGAAGAAAGATAAATTCCGATTTTAGCACTTGAGTAATCCAGACATGAATTATATACTAGGGCAGCTCATGTTTTGAGAATAATTTCTAAAATTCTTTTTGCATTTTCATCATTCAGAGTTACTGGTTTCAAAACAAAGATAAAATCACTCTTTGTTTCAACAACTGTAGGAAAAAAATGTTTCAAGTGATTGGTGAGAATGATGTAAATTTTTTTTAGTGTAATGGCGTTTTTATTTATACGTCTCTCGAACAAGTAAGCTTTAAAATGAAAGATAAAAATATAGTGAACATTGTACTTATAATGATGTTCTAGAATCCGTTTGTAGACATACTTGTTTTTCTCCGGAACTATGTCAAAATAATAATAATAAAAGAATATTGTCTTTTGTACGAATGCTTTTTTGTTTCATCTTCAGTGGCAATCCTATTCCTTGGGGATAAGCAATATAATATAATAGATATATTGCTTATCTCTTATATATAGTTAATTGAATTGAAGAAAATTATAAGGGTAAGTGTAAATCTTCATAAGTAGTTTACGTCAAAATCGAAAAAAACGAATTTTTTCTGAGACTAAAAATTCATGATGTATGATAGCTGCTTCAGCTATTAATATGATACTGATACCGAAATACAAGGTATAAACGAAAATATGGAAACACCTGGTATAAAAGAGGTGGTCGTTTCAAACACGATTTGCGTCTGAATGGTAGATGACGTTGTGGTCACCAGCACATCCTGTGAGGTATACAACCTGGCCAATCTATCAGACGGGCCAGTTACAGTTCGGTGACCTGTTCGTGCAGGTTATCGTGAATCATGTCTAAGCTGACAGAGTTTCAAAAAGGGCAAATTATGAGTACGCGTATGGTGGGAGCTTCCGTGATGAAAGTAACGGAAATATTTGGTATACCACGAGGCACAGTCTCGACGATCATGACTGTTTATGAGTGTTCCGGAAGAGTAGCATCATCGAAGCACCAATGTGGACGCAAGTGTGTATTGCGTGACAGAGACAGACGCACATTGGCTGGGATTGTGACCAAGCAGATCACCACGGCGTCAAAAGTTACAGTTGAGCTGAATACAGTGCTTATAAACTCTGTTAGCGTGAAAACAGTCAGAAGAGAACTCCAGAAGCAGGATAATTATGGCAGATCTGCAATTCCTAAACCACTCGTGACTGTTGACTACGCTGCTGTACGGAGTGGTGCAACGCCCATAAAAATTGGACAATGGAGCAATGGAAGACAGTCATCTGGTCGGGTGAGTCTTACTTTACATTGTTTCCTACCGCTGGCCGAGTTTGTGTGTTCAGAACGCCAGCACAAGCGTACGATACACTGTTACCAAGAGTGAAACATGGGGGTGGTTTAGTGATGATTTGGGCAGCCATATCCTGGTATTCTACCGGACTCATCACCTTCCAAGAACATGTCACTGCCAAGGACTACGTAATTATTTTGAGTGACCAGCTGCATCCTATGGTGCAAATTCTGTTTCCACATGCTAATGCCGTGTTTCAAGATTACACAGCCCCTGTTCATACATCTCACATCATCCAGAACTGATTCGATGAGTACGAAGATGAAATGTCACATCTGCCATGGGCTCCACAATTGCCAGACCTCAATATCATTGAGCCCTTGTGGTCAGTTTTGGAGACCAAGGTGCGAGCACGCTATCCACCCCACCGTAATCTCTATAACAACTTGTAACTGCTTTAGCAGAATGGTACAACATCCCTTTGATAACCATACGCAACCTGTATTTCTCTATTCCCCGTCGACTGGAGGCCGTTCTGCGTGTCAAAGTGGTCCTACTCGCTATTAATACATGTAATGTGCAATTTTCTAGGTGTTTCCATACTTTTGTCCATCCCCTGTATATTCCCTTTCGAATCGATTAAGCTCAGTCATAAAAAATAAGAAATAATTTAAAGTTCCACTCTTGGAAGATAAATATGTAGTGAAACAGTTAATAAGTATACTGAGACCCTTCTCGGGAAAGCTGCAATAATAAAGAACAAAAGCTTTTCCCTCATTATCATACCTTCGATAGTTGTGTCGGTGGTCTGACACAATTTTATTCTAAGGCCAACATAAACTGAGCTCTGACAGATCTAACATTGTTTACGTTGACGACAGTGTTACGAACTGTCATAGCAACAAGAATCAAAGCGACCACTTGACGGAACGATGAAGAAATCGAATTACTTTATCACTCAATGAATCAGATTATAAGTTGAAATATTTACAAACTAGATGTTTTAAAAATAATCGTACTTCACTTTACTTCTCAACGTCCAAGCACAACATAGTTCCACTAGGCCTAACGTTATTGCCACAGTAATGAATATTTTTGTCTTTTTCGATTGATACAAATCTGTCCTTTTGACAAGATTGCTATGGAAATAGAAGTGGGGTTACACGGAACAACAACCGGTCAACCTTCCCCTGACGCTGCAGAGAGTAAGTTCTCGTAGAATTGAAAGCGAGGAGGGAGGTGTCTATGTATATGGCTCTTCTATAGTTAAAGCACAATATGACCCTTGATTTGGAATGTCAAGCTGAAATTTGTAGGATTTCTAATGGTCTTTGTAGGAAATTTGTTGACATCGGAAACAAAATATACATAGTCTATATATTACAGAGACCGTTACAATGAGCTTTTCATAATGACTGATTTAGAAATTGAGTAATTGGAAAGTAACAAACATGATCCAGCTATGTTTGTCTTTTTCGTAGAAGGCTTTTTTTTTTTTTTTTTTTTTTTTTTTTAACCCTATGTGAAGAGGAGGATAGGTTTAGAGCCAACAAAAATACATTTGGAATACAAAATACATTTGTTGTCTCCATGGTAACAGAACACTGTTGTTGCATTTATACCTACTCATTACTGTGGAAGTTTTTGTGACAGATTGTTTTGATTTTTTGTGTTATCATCTCAGTGCATTGGTGTGAATATCGTGGTGAAATCATTATTTTCATTCATCAGTGGAACATAGTTTGTATTTGTATTATTCATATAGACCTAACATATAAATTTAGTATGTGCATGTGTTTGCGTAAGAAGTGCGGAAAGGGGGTGCCCTTGACTACTCAGGCACTGGAATTTGTGTTTAATTTTAGGAAATATTACAAAAAAGAACGTAACGACGGTCATTTATTGCCATTGAATAAAGTGATTGAAAGAGTAGCTTCAGCTTTACGCATTAGCCCTGCGACTGTGAAAAGAATCACAAAAGAGAAGTGTCCGAAAGACCTCGCTGAACCGACGGAAACTTTGTCTATCCTAGGAAAAAAGCGCAGGATTTCTACAGCAAACGGGATTAAACTGTCTACAATTGAAAACCATTCTCTAACATAAATAGTTTTCAATTTTTTTTAAAAAAAGATGTAACATTATGGTCCTTACGCAGTCGTTCTGATGCGTGTTTAGTGTCATGCTAAAGAGTTGAGTTGATTTTGAGTTTTATGTCCCTTTCAGCAGCGAAGCTATATGAGACGTGGACCTACTGATTAACGTGGAATCCGAATCACATGAGCTTCCGCCCGGAATCGAACCTGGGCCTCCCGTGCCAAAGGCGTATACTAACCGCTTAGACACGAAAAAGCTCGATGTCATATTAAAGAGTTCGACTAACATATGTTTCCATGCAGTAGTCAGGCCTTTCGTATTGTGAAGTAGCTGTGTATTAGATGTGAAGTGACCATGTGATAATTGTGTAAACTCTTAACTTAATTCGCTAAATTCAATTATTTTATTAAATTACATTATTAACGACAGAATCATAAACTCTTGAAATTCCAAAGGAATAAAAACTTTGATCAAGACTGTACATTCCCAGACGTCTCTGTAAACACATATTTGTTAATAAACTTGACTAGTTTCCTTATTGCCTTTCTGCATACCTTCAAGCATAGCCTGATACTTCCCCATTCATTGAACTCCGAAGTCATCATTCTTCAGCCGAACAAAACCACGGAGGACACATCAACAAAGGGATATTCGCCAGGAAGTAAGTTGAGGAAGGTGCAGGATCATCGGAGACAAGCAGATCCCACCATTGGAGGACGACCGACTCCATGTCCAAAGAATGCCATTCTGCCTGTTCATCGCCGCAGACACTTTTGAGTTTGTCAGCAGAGTAGTGGAATGAAGCTGAAGAATATTATCGCATAGACGTATCATAGAGAGAGTTCGACGCCCTTAGCAGTCCAGCAGGATTGAGTTCCAGTTGTTGGCTGATTCCAGAACATCCAGGTTCTTCCACGGCAAACCCTTCATCGTTCCAGATGACCAAGACGACGCCAGCCTCGTTGGAATTATCACGCTAGTGTTCATTCCTATTTCTTAATTACATCCCTTCTCTTTCTCACCTGTTTCCACAACTAGTCATTTTTCAAAATTAGAAACATTTGAATTTTATTTAAATTCAACCTCAATTTTACAGTTAAGTACCGTGTTGTGCATCAGTTTCATCTCCATTTGGTTGCATTCATTTAATAAGTATTGTGAGCTACAACTGATGGCACAGCACCAGCACAGTATGACGCTAATCATACGTCTAAATGACTCTGCATAAGGCCCTGTGTATTTAGAAGTAACCAGTGGTGTTATTCTAATTTTTTAACAATCGGTAATATTATATATATAAATAGAGAGAGAGAGAGAGATTAGACACAAAGGTAGATACATAGATATAATTCTCTTAGAAAACAAACAAGGTAGACAAAAGCTTTTGTTTTATTGGATACCACAAGTGACAAGTAGGGACCTACACAGCATCCTAATACAAGGTGCTGTGACGAAATTAGGTAGCACTACGAATATTTTGGAAACGAAATATCCAAGATAGATGGTTGTCAACAAGTATTGGAAAGACCCTAATCCAGCAATGGATCGACAATATTGTTGGCATGTATGCGTTTCAAATATAAATAGCCCTTACCACTCACTCATGTAAACCCAGTTCTCATTCTTGGTATCTGAGCATTTGATTGATTGATTTTGAGTTTTACATCCCGTTCAGCAGTGAGGCTATATGAGACGTGGACCTACTGATTAACGTGGAATCCGAAGCACATGAGCTCCCGCCGGGAATCGAACCCGGGTCTCTCGCGCTAAAGGCGCGTACGCTAACTGCTTAGCCACGGAGGAGCTCTCTGAGCATTTGAGATTAAGAAGTAAACGTTTATACCTTGTTCTGAGAAAGCATATGTTTAACCCTGCAGCTGTAAGAATTTCTGAGAACAAAGACAGTTAAACTAAAATTTACTTGTTCCTGGGTGTAAGTGGGTAAAATTTACTGTTATATCTTCGTATAACAAACGGTTCTGCGAACTGGAAATATTTTAACAAGCGGTCCTAGCGAACCAGCTGAATAGCACCATTGGAAGTAACGATTGTTTTCTTTACGATTTTGTAAACAATCTTAACCCTATATTGCGCAGTGTTAATCAAAATTAACAAACCATGTTGAGTGTGATACTTTGAAAGTCATACCTTAGATGGTGCCACTTCTGTTTCAGATGGTTTCCTTTATGCCGTGCCATCTGTTATGAACACTCATAATTGCATCTCCTTCGGAAGGAGAGGTTTTCCAGCAGTTTCTGTTGCGAGGGCGGATACAGCGTGGGTGAAATGCATTGCTTTGTTTATTTTTGAAGCAAGAGGAGTCGAAAACAGGGAAATTTTTCTTTGAAAAAATATTTTTCTAGAAGGTATGTGTCTGTTGTTTATTTTAAGTGCTTGTAACTTATTACACTAATTTCGTTTTGTATTTGATCGTCCGAAATTTGTTTGTATATTCTAATTAACATTGAGCAACTACGAACCTCTTTTACTAAGAATCAAACATTTCTTCGATAGGCCTAATGGAAAGTTTTAAAGGTTGGTTTCTTACCTTCTTTTCTTTGACTTTTGTTGGAATTTTTATTGGCTCATGGAAAGCATTGTTGCGTGTAGTGTATGCTTTCAGTGTTACCAACTTATGAATAAAAATAATATGAAGTTGAACACGAAAAAAAAATACTAAACGTAACAACGTCATTTCAGACATCTTTCTCTATTTTTTTTTTCGATTTTGTGTTACTTTGAAAACCTCAGTTACTCTTTATCTTTCTTTCCTTTCTGTTACTCTTTAGTATTATTTACCGATTTATTGCCCGATAAAGATTCTTGAAGACTGCAAAAGTTTATATTACTTTAACACATGAGCAAGAATATATTTCGGAAAAACGACTCGTTCAGCCATACATACCTCCTGACAACAGTGAGGATGAGCAGCTCCAGGTAAGCGATAGAGTTAGGAGTTCTAGATTCAGACGATGAAGAATGGCGTCCTAAATCTGAAACTTCAAATGGATCAGAAGATATGTTCAAAACTATTGTACTCGAGTATTTTGCTTTGATTTCATTGAAATCGATACTTTCAGATTAGTAAATTGGTTGAATCGTTTGCATTTTTTTACAGATGAAACTGTAAATGCCAATTCCAGTCAGGCTACAACTGCTGCCAGTCGTCAGCCCCAATAGAAAAGAATAACAAGAAATTATCCACCTTTTCAGTCACCACAATAGAAATCGCGTTTGTCTTCTCCAAATAAAATCAGATCTCCAATTGAATATTTGCAAATGTTTTTAGTGCTGATATTCTGGATTTAATCGTTCGTAAAAGTATTTTATATTCTAACCAGAAGGACCCCAATAAACCTTTGGAACTAACTAAGTTAGAATTAGAAATATTTAGGAACCGTAATGTTCATGTCCATTATTCGTATACCAAGGACAAAATTGTATTGGAGTTCGATCTATAGAATTCGCCAAGTTGCTAATATCATGTCTTACGGCATTGTGTTTCACTTCAAAGAAAAATTGTTTACTGTCATTCTATACATAATAGGTGTGATCCATGAAAGATATGTTAGTAATTTCAGATTAAACATACTATGTTTCAGCATACCTTATTATACATATTGTTTACTAAAGCATGTTATGAAAATCTGCGCAATACTATGTGTAAAGAAAGTCTGTAACGTCTAAAAAAATCTGTATTGGATATCAATGAAAAATTAAACAAATACGGTTCATAATTGCGCAATGTTAATTCAAATACACAATTCTCCTGACGTCATATGGTAAATGTGAAAGTCAAAATTTATTATTAGTTCGGTTTAGATACGCGAATGCAGTAAGAAAAAACATCTAAATATTTTTTTCTCGAAACAATTAATAAATTGCACAATATAGGGTCAACGCAATACTAATTTGTTTGTTTCTTTTTACTGATAATTTCGTCAGGCATAATGTTAAATAATATTTTTGTTGTAATACATAGGTGATTCTTTTCCAACAAAAAGTGCCCCTTGTTATATTGTATTGTTACAGAAGATAATTGTGGCAACTGCGCTTTATCGCACGTGAGAGTTGTCAGAGCTCTTCTTCGCGCGGCCTCGCTCTAGTAATTTACGGCTTTTTTATTTTTATTTTTTTTTTTTTATTTTTTAAATTTGCATGATTTGAGGCATTCAGAAGCCAAAACGAATAACTCCATTTTTTGTTGCTTTTTAGTTCTACACATTTTTGACCTGGAAATGATACATTCTTTTCAGAGGCAAAATCGATTAACTCTATAATGTAACATTTGCCACTAGAATGCGTAAACGTCCTCCCCACTCTTGTTTAAATACATTGGGCCTTATGCAGAGTCGTTTGAAGTGTAATTAGTGACATACTAAAGTGTTCGACTAACAAATGTTTCCTGCAGTAGTCAGCCCTTTAGTATGACTCTAATCATATGTCAAAACGACTCTGCATAAGGCGGATTGTATCCAAGTTACTAAAATGTTCAATACTGAAAAAATCTCGTTTGAGGGAGTTAATCGGTTTGGCACCTGAACGGCTCATTTGTTCTAACACTAAGGAGTTTCAGAAAATGGAATACCTTCAGTATAGAACTGTCAAAAATAAATAACAAAATATAGTCCTTTAGTCTAAACCCTCCAATAACATATTAAAACTAAAATGAAACACTGAATGAATAGCATATAACAATTTATTTTCTTTTAAAAATAACAGTAAGTGAGAAGTAGGCATAACAGGAATAGGGCAAGCACAGAGAAACATCAAAATTCAACAACATAACAAACATATATGAATATCTATATATACATAAAAACATTTAAATAACTTGCATCAAAGCGTTAAGATTATATTTTCCTTAAAACTTAAAAAATGGAACAGAAAATAAAATACAAGTTTATATCTGATATTGGTTCTATATAAGTAACATTTAAAATATATTTGGTTGGATTCTCTTACATATAAATGAAACTGGGAATCCTTTAGATTTGGAATACCATGGATGCCATATTTCGAACAGATTCACCTATTACTATCACTGAAGGGGTGTTATCCAAGTAGTACCAATGAATGATACACTTGAAGGAATTTCGTTTATACAGGAATTACATAAACATTCATGGTAGGTTGGAAAAGTGTTCTCATTTCCTTTCTCTTACCATTGGGTATATACAGGGTGTTTCAAAACAACACTGACATCGTTTGGGAGGTGATTCCTGACACCAAGATAAGACGAAAAGTATAGACCAACCTGGGTGCACAAATGCTTGCTTACGGAGTTATAGGCTGCCGAAAACATGAAAAAATGAACTTTATACCTCTAAAAGTATGGGACCTACCGTAGTCGGGTCAAAACTTCACTTAGGAAGTAGTATGTGCTCTATCCAAAAATATATCTTTCAGAATCCTAAGGTACTCAGGCAACAATTTTTATAGAGGGAGTTTGGTTACCGACATATAATCTGAAGTACTCACCGCTTTATATATAGGCTTTAGGCTCTTTGGTTGCTGTCGCTTGCCCACATTTTGCCGTGGTTTCACAGTAACTTTTACAAGCAAGTTGCTTTTACATATACATAAAATAAAGTGAAAATGATGATGTGTTATGTTAAGAATTGTATACAGAACGATTGATAACACGAAAACTATATCATATAGAGTACACTTGTCCATTTTCAGTTTATTGTAGTACTCTTAGCGTACGTTAGAATCTTAGCAAGAGTCTGCTGTAATGAGACTTTTACAATTACTGAAAGAAAAGTCAGAACATGCTTAAATTATTTATATAGTTGCTAAACTGAATACATAAGATAAGAATATTTTACTTATTATATTGAGTCCTAGTGAAATTCATCGTCGCTTACAATCAATTTGTCTTTTCAGTGCGGATGTTTGGACCTGTTACACACATTGGCCGACCATTTCGAAAGTTCATCTTCAATGGTTGCGCTGCCATTTCCGATGCATGAACTTCTGTTTTTATTATGATTTGGTTTTTAGCTCAGTGCTCCGTTCAGCAGCGAGGCTATGTGACACTTGGATCTACAGCTTCACGTGAAGTCCGAGCTCCTTCGTGGCTAAGCGGTTAGCGTACGCGCCTTTGGCGTAAGAATCTCGAGTTCGATTTCTGGCGAGAGCTCATGTGGTTCGAATTCAATTAGTAGGTCTATGTCTCATATAGCCTCGTTGCTGAGAGGGACGTTAAACTCAATTTGACGTGAAATCCCAACCACGTGAGCTCTCGCCGGGAATCGAACCCACGTCTCCCATGCAAAAGGCGTGTACGCTAACCGCTTAGTCACGAGGGAGCTCTTGTATTCTTATTGTAAACGGTTTACAAGCAACGATGAACTTCATTAAAGTTATTTTTCCGCTGGCGGTTAAAAATTCAATCTTTGTGAGATATTGTAACCGCTGGCTCTTTCATTTTACATGTTTCTCAGACAGAACGAGTCAACGCAATTCCATGAAGCTTGGTACGTTTGTAGAGAGGGGGAAGGGGGTCATAGCTACCGAACAGCAGTCGATACCACAGTTTCATTGTCACGCAACGCGAGATATTTCTTTGGTGAATCGGTTCTTTACCCTTGGCAGAACAAATAATTTTGTTCAAGTTATATCTTTTGTAATTTGGAAGTGGATTCCCAGTTTCACACAATATACCAAACTTGTGATGTATAGCAAGAAATTTACTCAACAAATAAGCTTTAATCCTCAACAAAATAAACATATTTTAGAAAGAAATGATACTCATGAAAATTTATTAATGGATTTAGTACAAGATTAACAACCGCTAACCTTTAATTATGTACCCTGGGATGATTACTTTCCTGGTTTGGCAACCAATCCTCCGATTAGAACTCTCAAGCCAAATACATAAAGGTAAATGATCGTTAATCTTGACAAAAATGTGCCACACTTTATGTTTGTTAAAGTACTCAGTGCACGGTTACATGTTTCTTGAGATCTATCATACCTTCTATTATTCTTATTCTTGTTTCTTTGTTTGGACATTTACTCCAAATGGATAAATTGCACAAAAGTACTGTTTTGTACTCCATTTACGCGAACTTACTACAAATATAAATAAAATAATATTTTCTGAGAATACTACTGAACACGACTTACTGACCTAAATTCAAATTTGGCTTCTTACTTGGTAGAGATAAAAACAAAAGTAAGTAGCATCAACATACCAGAAACAATCTATTATAACGGATTTTCCTTAAAGAAAAATTTTAAAAGGTACAGTCTTCAGCAAAAAAATATACTCTTCTGTACAAACCGTTTAGCAAGTAATTTTGGAATAACAGTCCACGTAAGATTTTGTTTGATGGAGACAGAACTATAATATTACAGGGATTATTAAGGAGAGTGATCGAACACGTCAATTAATTGTCATATTTTCTTCTTTTCAAATTTAATCACATTTATCTTCAGAGTAAAAGCAAACAGAAGTTGAAATAAAATAATTCGAAGCAAAACCAAATCTTACAAAGAAACAAGTACGTTCACGAAGTTAGGGTAAAATCATTTATTGTGACTTCGCATATATTTTATATAATTCTGTTTATGAAAAACATACTTTTAACACATCGTAAAGTTCTTTATAGCTTCAAACACGGAGGATGATAAATAAAGTCCGGTGGTTACCAAATGATCCAATCTTGGGGTTCCGATGGTTAAGCCGACCAGACTTTATAAATATGTACGCAATACATAATAATTATCATAACATATTGGAATTAATTTTAACTTTGAAGTGGCTGAGTAGTTACATATATATATTTAAAAGCTTCATTTGTAAGACGAAGAATTTCTTCTGTCACTTACGATACATCAACAAGCAACACTATACATTTTATTCGCAGTACCTTCTAAATGCTGTTGCCAAAAGTATGGCCCTCAATTAATGGTCGAATGGACAAAATATAGAGCACACTTTTCTGTCACCTTTTATATCATGTTAGAAACTTAAGCAAATTTATTCATTCATTTCCAATGGGACTAAGTTTTTGGTAGAACAGCATATATGTATACATATGACTGAAATGCCCCATCATAAATTTAGCACAACTTGGAAGATTTTATTGAAAAGAAGAAGAAAAAAAAACAGTGATATTCAATTCGATATCTCAAATATATTCTGAGAGAAATCCCGAGTTGTACGAAAGGAGAGCCATACCAATTTCTCTACTCTCTATAACTGGCACGACAATTATAACGTTGCTATGCCTCCTAAATAATCTTGTATTATCCTTAATTACCATAAAATCAAAACATGACTTGACTCACTAAACGCCATTGTTAATTTGGTACATCTGTCACAAGAAATTATACATTTCTTTTCTTAGCTTGCAAAGACTATTGTGGAATGTGCATACAATATCTTATATTTTCAGGACAGTCATAGAAGCAACATCTCTTACTACTAAAATATAATAAAGAGAATATAATTTGGTCGTTGCAAAGGAATACAGTTTTAGACAAAATATTGAGAACTTCTGTTGTATTATTCAAAAAACTTAAAACTGGCGAACGAAATATCAATAACCTTAATTTTACGTAATGGAAAGGAATGGACGCAATCCATTTAGAAAAAAAGAACAATCAACTTACTCAATTTCGGGCCCGCGTCGAAACTTTAGGTGACTGATACTGAGAGAAGCTACAGTACCCACAACTAACATATGTGTAGATATTTATATAATAATAATAATATACAAACTAATACGTTGCGTTTACAAAAATGCGTTACAATATTTTGAGGATACATTCCTTACATCAAAATAAGAAAAAAAGTACATATGGACCTGTTCTCAAAAGTGGATAGTTTCGGAGTTATAGGGTGCCGAAAACGTGAAGAAACGAATTTTAAAACTCCATAGTTCCACTACTATAGGACAGATTATAGTCAGGTCAATATATCACTGAGGAACTGGTATGTGAAGTATCCAAATATCCATCTTTCAGAACCTCTGGTACTTGCACAATCATTTTTAGAGAGGCTGTTTGGGAGTACTTGATCACTCTCCACCTATCTCTAAAAATTAGTGTGCAAGTATTGGGAACATTTTTAAACAAGGATATTTGTATAGTTCACATACCAGTTCCTCAATGATGTCTTGATCCGACTACGATAAGTCCCATAGGAGTGGACTATTTGATTATTTCATAGGAGTGGACTATTTGATTATTTCATAGTGGATTTTGATTATTTGCTAGGAGTGGAGGTATAAACTTTTAAAGTTTACTTGTTTCACGTTTTCGTCACCATATAATTCCGAAACTATCCACTTTTGAGCACAGGTCCATATGGACTTTTCTTCTTATTTTGATGTGAGCAATCTGTCCCCAAAACATTTTTGACACATTTTTTTAACACCCTGTATATCATTAGGTTCCGGGTATTGATATTGATCGATTGGTTCCGAGTATCGAGTTTTTAGGCATTGGTATAGATAAATAAGCAATTTATTATTTCAAAATCAATGATAATTCAGTTTGTTAATGCTTGACAATATGGGGCTAAAATTCTTATATTAGTCTTGTTTTTCCTGTTGTATAAAATAATATATAGACATATATTAGTTATCAACTCGTCTTAAATATGTTACACACAGATCCTATTTACTCTCTAATTTTTGCTTAAAAATAAAATAAAATAAAATAAAATGATTCTTGTAACGAACAG
This sequence comes from Thermobia domestica, assembly GCF_964235325.1. NCBI lineage: Eukaryota > Metazoa > Arthropoda > Insecta > Zygentoma > Lepismatidae > Thermobia > Thermobia domestica. The sequence continues at coordinate 4,643,027 of NC_137456.1, forward strand.
ACAACGCATTTAGATCAGTCTAACTGCAAAATGTACAAAAGAAAGAAATATACAACATCCTTCACATAAAAACAATGGCAACAAAAACTTGTATTTCTTTTCTTCATACGGAAACCAAGCAAGTAGTAAATATTGCTGAATTTTCTACAAAATATGTTCAGCCTTCTATTTTTGTGATAGCACATTTACAAAGGATTTTTTTTTAAGTTCCCTAGCTACTGAGTTCTTTCTTTTTTCAAAAAATAAAACTAATCTAATTATCTATCATGGACCAGCCACATGACTAGCATTAATCTGTCTACTGTATCTACGCGAGTCACTTTAAAAACTCAATATACATTACATTTGATTTGATTGTTTTATATATAAGATTTATCAACTTCTTTAGCCAAGTTTTCTCACTTTGGTATTACTATGACTACAACTAAATACGAAAGCTATTTCACTTGAGCAAATTAAGAAATAATTACCGTATTTGCTGACTTATAAGATGCGCTTATTTCCTTTGAGAATAAGTCCAAAAAAATGGTATGTGCCTTATATTACACCAATACAAAGGTTTTGATTATTTCGATTTCAATAAGTATTTTGTATTTTGTGTCGTTTGATGCGTTCCTTGTTTCCTTACTGTGTGCAACAGCATAACAGCTACGTGAAATTCAGTGAATCAGTAAATGGAATTTGGGTACACCAGCTTTAATTTACCGTTTCACAATACGTATACTTTTTTCTGGCTTCTCATGAACTATACGAGGCGCATTCAGAAAGTAACTTTCCTATGCGTCCCATAGCTAGGAAACCGTATGCTGCGCGAAGCGATTGAGTGCACGTGAGAGAATAAGGTTCTAGCATGCCGCATGCATTAGCGGAGCTTCCCTAGTGCTCTCAGTAGCGTCGTGGCAGTGGTTGAAGATGGGCGTTCCTATTCCAGCTCCCGCCGCGTGTGAAGTGCGAACAGTGATGAAGTTTTTGAATGCACAGGGCATAGCGCCCATTGCAATCCATCGTCAGCTGTGCCAGGTCTATAGGCCTAACATCATCAGCAAGCAGTTCCTGCAGATTTCCCGCTCCTTATTGCACACAACTGTCACGGAGCGCCTGTTGTTCAAGGAATTGCGTGCCAGATGGGTGCCGAACCAACTGACTCCAGAACACAAAGTAAGGAGCATGGGGTCAGCATTGATATTTTTTACAACGATACAGCTGATGATGGATTTCAAACGGCGCTATGTCCTGTGCATTCAAAAACTTTATCGCTGCTCGTACTTCCCATGCGGCGGGAGCTGGAATAGGAACGTCCATCTTCAACCACTGCCGCGACGCTACTGAGAATACTAGGAAGTTCCGCTGGCTTATGCGCCACACTAGGACTTTACTCTGTCACGTGCACACAGTCGCTTCGCGCAACATACGGTTTCCTAGCCATGGGACGCGTGGGAAACTTACTTTCTGGATGCGCCTAATAGAAATTTCTACACGCGCGTGCAATTCTACTTAGTTAGATATTATTAACTTCGAATATATGTTTAAAATATTAGTTTGAATTTTAAATACGTTATAATATGAAAACAAAATATGTTTAATTCAAACTTCAATACAGGAAATGATGTACACGTCTTATATGCCGGCAAATAAGATATATAATGTGGTCACGACTGAAACGCCACCACCTTTCAACATTAATATCTTTTGGATTTAGAAAAAAAAAGTCTTGGGGAATATTCTTTGTATACAGGGTGTTACGAAAATGTGTCACATATTTTGGGAAGATTCCTCACATCATAAGAAATAAGAAAAAAAATTCACATGAATCTGTGCTCGATACTGGATAATTGGAATTGTAGGGTGCTGAAAACGTGAAACAAGTGAATATTTATAGCTCCCCTACTATCGGATCAGTAGTTGCGTCAAGACATCACTGAGGAACTTGTATGTGAACTATCCAAATGTCCATGTTTAAGAATGCTCTAGTACTTGTATACCAATTGTTAGAGAGGTAGATGGAGGGTAATCAAGTACTCCCAAACAGCCCCTCTAAAAATAATTGTGCAAGTGCCGGAGGTTCTGAAAGATAGATATTTGGATAGTTCACATACCAGTTCATCTGTGGTGTCTTGACCCGACTACGATCGGTCCTATAGTAATGGAACTATGGGCCTTTAAAGTTCACTTTTTTTTTCTTATGTTTTCGGCACCCTATAACTCCGAAACTATCCATTTTTGAGCACAGGTCCATATGAACTTTTTTTCTTATTATGATGTGATGAATCTATCCCCAAAATATTGTGACAATTTTTTTGTAACACCCTGTATACGTAAATGTAATGTCTTCACCCTACTGAAGAAATTACAGAAAGTACGTTTACTCACATGAAGTGGGTATGGTAAGGTAAGAATATTCCTGCTTTGTATCGCCAGACACAAGTACTGATTTTTGCATTTAAAAAAAGTACTTAGATCTGAAACCCATGTTCATTTCCCAACATCCCAGCAACGAAACAGCCAAGAAAAGCGAATTAATTTACAGTTTACTCAAGTGTGTATGTATATATATATTTTTTTTTGGTACAACTAATCTAGATCAAATACATTTCCTTAAAATAAACAGAACACACTATCCTCACATTCTCTCTATGAAAAGATATATTTTTTGGCTGTTACATTGCTATCTACAATACATTTTAATTTACAAATTCTCGATCAACTTTATAACTAGAATGAATATACATAAAAATCGAGAATACAATAAAAAATAATTACCAGAACTAACACTATAATAAAATTCTACTGATTCTAATTGTATTTGCAATTATTTACAAAACCAAGATAAATGTTGAATATTCATTTACAAAATACATGGCATTCACTTAAGTTTAATAAATTCTTATAAGCTCGTTTCCTTTAACAGCGGAAAACTAAATCAGTTATTATTATATTAACATCTAAATAATTATACATGGTACATAAATGCTCTACAACATTTTTATTTTTATATTTTTACGTGACTAGAACATTGAAACTATTTCACTTTGTGTACTACTTCTAAAGGAAAGTTTTGTAACTAAATGCGTGAAATCTAGGTGGGTAAGTTGCCTGGATTTTACCAGCTAACATTTCCAGTTAACACTCTTCAGGCGACATATTGACGGAAATTGCAACATCGTTTCCAAGAAATGATTCATCTTTACATATTATTTTTTCTAAGAAAAAATCTTTCAAACACCAGCATACATGCTATACCTACAATATGTATGGTGAACTAAAGAAAATAGTAGACTTTTCTTCTATACTTGAATTGTTCTCTTCTTGCCATAATGTTTAATTACAATAAATTTGGCAGCACTGAAATTTTCAAGTTCTAGCATTTTTTTTTTTTTTTTTTTTTTTTTACTAGACTTATCAAAATAATTTAACGTACTGATTCATGTAAGAAGATCACTTACCTATTGACTTTCTTTTCTTTTTTTAGGTGTAATGTCTAACGGTTATGTCTAATAGGATAAAGGACACGAATTACGAGAGTGAGTCAAAAATTATCCGCAATGCAGCTGTAACTTTTCTTGTATTGTGCATACTGATCTCTGAGATAATTTATTTTATTGTTATGCTGCTGTGGTCTTGCTATGAAAGTTTGATCGTAATTCCTCCATTTATCTTTCTTTTGTTGCAGATAGATCATGGCTGCTCCATTAGCAATTCACGCTAAAGAAGAACAATGAGCTGTGAACGAGACGTTTCTTTAGACAGACGAGTGACTATTGATAAAGACGCACATCGTCTGGAAATTAGTCATGGTTCTGTGTGCGAAAGCATCCACAACAGACTTGGATTTCATAAAGTCACGTTCCTCTTTGGTGCAAACTTTTAATGGAGCGGCCATAATCTATCTGCAACAAAAGGAAGATAAATAGAGGAATTACAATCAAACTTTCATAGCATGACCACAACAACATAACAATAAAATAAATTATCTCAGAGATCAGTATGCACAATACAAGAAAAGTTACAGCTGCATTGCGGATAATTTTTGACTCACCCTCGTATAAATACAACTCAATGATTATAAAAGAATATTTATATAACAAAAGTAATTGACATATTTTAAACCATAATTTAAAAGACTAGTACCCTGGATTTAGTTTGTTTATTGCGTATTTAAAAGCGTTCCTGAACGGTTTCAGTCACTTATATACCCTGACCTTTCTCAAAAGGTGACGTCAGTTAGATGAAGTTCGAATCACTTCATGAAAACATCTTGCTCTTTAGGTGCAAGGGTTCTAAAATTGAAAACTGAACAACCGACCTCTTGATAAATTTATTTTTGTACAAACGAATTGTTACTGAGATTCGTTGGTGAAAGACTGTATCTTTTACGAACCCTCATTTGGGCAGCACTACCGTGTTTACTTGCGTAATAGTTGCACTTTTGTACCAATTTTTTAATGCGAAAATCCAACTGCGACTATTACGCGAGGAAAGCTGCCATTCAATTATCTCGAACCAATTTCGAATTTCGATTTGTGTCAACATAAAATGGAGGCTGGAAGTAGGTTGCTTGATCTTTGTTGACGGATCGGTCACGATATTACGTATCAGTAAACAGGAAAAGTTATTTGCTCGGATTTGCGCAAGATAAACCATTTCGAAGGAAATATCGTTCACAAAGACAAAAATCCTGTAGACTGCGACTTTTATGCGGGAAAATTTATTTGGCGAATATTTTTACTTCAAACTTGAGGTGCGACTATTATGCAAAGGCATTTATTACGCGAGTAAATACGGTACTTCTCTTGAAGATACTTTTACACATAAAGGGTAAGATATTTTCATAAAGTAATTTGACTTTCACTTCAGTGATTAATTGCTGAAACCGTGCAGAAAATTTTAAAGACGCAACACTGGAAAAGACACTGGCAAAGCCCGGAAAAGCACTTGAACACGGTGCTGTTCGCAGGAAGCTCGTATGGCTTAGGATCAAAGGGACCCTCCATGACACAGCTGAATTTTCTTTTGTGTCCGCCTCCCATGTATTAAGGGATACAATCCGAAGACTGTAGGACTCATTTAAGAGCGAATGGGGTATCGCTAATAAAGCAAACTATATGATTTTTTTTTTTAAAAAAAAACGTACTAGTAGGATATATCTTCGTCGATTTCATTTTATACAACACAAAGACGAGCTTCAATTCAATATGGCATCACGATTCTACGAAAAGTTGAATATTATTAAATACATGTGTATATGCTACGATGGTATTAACACAGTTATTCTTTTATTACATCTACATTTGCTTTAAAGTCATTATTTTCATTAACATACACTAACATTTTATTTCTCTTATAATAAGCAATTCGTTTAAGATAGCACCATTTTCATTTCCTCCGCTCGCTACTTCATCTACATACAGAGTTGCGAGAAGTCAGTTTAAATAGTATTTACAGTATAAAATTTACACTGTTGATCACAGATGCGTATTTATTGCATTTGTATCATACAATACTAGAAGCTCCACTTAAATTATTTTAACCTTCTTTTCTTAGATTTATAGTTACATTTTAAGTGATTTATAATATTTTATTACTCATATATAGTATATCTTTAAAATTAACCATATACAGGGTGTGGGAAAAGTCCCGTAACAGCCCAATATCTTGCGAAATATACAGATCAGCAAAACAAACAAAAACATATGCTAAGTAATTTTGTAAAAGCTATCCAATGATACCTTTCGGGGGTTAGGGGATAGCTTTAAAATTTGAAATGGAAACCCCCATTTCTTATTGCACATTTGGATTCTCCAGAAAAAGGAACAGTGATTTGACCCAGAATTGAACATAATGCCTTCACGGATGGTGCTTGAATCGACACACACAAAAAAGGGGGGATTAGCAAAATGTTATGAAAATGCGAATTTTCAGTCCCATACTCTGGGTCATACGGTTAGTGTCCTGGACTGCGGAGTCCTCAGTGCGATTTCCGCGCAGACTAACTTTTTTATGTTTAATTTTTTGTACTCTAATAATGAATTCATACATTTTAACTTCGATAAAAATAATATATTTGTCCATAATTTATTAACTTGCAAGAAAATACAAATTGCGACAAAATTGGTTTGTTTTTGTTGTAAATAACCCTGTGAACTCTAACCCTATTACTAAGAACCATTTCATAAAGCTGGTTTGCAAAACAATTATCGAAATTTGTATTGTATGTAACTTGAATAAAGTACTAATTGAAGTTAAAACGCATGGACCTATTATTTGAGAAAAATAACAAAAGAAAAAACATTTACTTTGAGCGGGAATCGAACTCAGAACCTCTGACTCCGTAGTCCAGCACGCTATCCGTATGACCACACAATACCGAACTGATAATTCGCATATTCATAATGTTTGCTTCCCCCCCCCCTTTTTTTTTTTGTATGTCACGTCAAATTAGTATTCCTTCTTCTGGAGAATCCAAATGTGCAAAAAGAAATGGGGGTTTCCATTTAAATTTTTAAACTCCCGTACCCTCGAAACGGGTGGGGATAGGAGATTGCATTTGGTATCATTGGATATCTTTCTCAAAATTACTTAACGTGTGGTTTTGTTTGTTTTGCTGATCTTAATATTTCGCAAGATATTGAACTGTTTCGGGACTTTTTCCGCACCCTGTATAATAAATGTGCAGCCAAGCGTGTTACTTTGGCACTTAAGTTAGAGAACTATTAAGGTCGGAAAAACTTTGTTTGCACTAGCGAGTGTATGAATGAATAACAATGCGACTTCTAAAACATTTACAGGTGGCGAAGAAGGGTTAGAAAAATCTTTCAAAGAATTTGTTACTCATTTTACAAGATTCTTCTTTTGCTGCTATGCAATACATAATTTGAAGGGAATAAATGGCCTACTGATCCACTCTGAGAAAAGCTTTCATTTTTCAAGAAATCCAAATTACCAATATGGTAATTATTTAATTTTAATAACTGTATGTTACAACCATTTAGTTTATTACAAACTAAATACAACTATTATTTAAGAAGTAGTTCACGGGATTCCAAGACAACATGATACGTAATCAAATGAAGTGGAGTTCGTTCCTGCAGTCGCTGACTTAAACTTAGATTTTGGGGGAAATGTTATTCTGGGAACACTGTTAATTTCTATGGTTAGCAACACTGAAAATTCTTCAGACTCATATTTGCTGTTGTAGAATAACATTATCTATGATTATGGTAAGTTACATTACGTTACCTCCTTTCAGTTATAATAAACAAGCAAAAGAAAAATTGTAAATTTTGTTTTAGAAATCTTCAATTATTTTTTCTCTCTCAACCGTGGTAATTTAAAGATATGCACAAATTGTATCGATACTTATGGTCACCTGCCTTAATCAGAGCGTAACTGAGTTGATTTTGCGTTTAACGTCTCGTTCAGCAGTGAAGCTATATGAGACGTTATGACGCTATATAAGACATTACTGGGAAAAAGTAATCTGAAATAGTAATCTAGCTGTTTAAAAGATTAAACTGAAGTAACCAAAATTTGTACTCAGGAATTACTACATTACTTACGAAGAATTAAGTATGTAACAAGTACTCACTTATTAAAATTTCCATACGAAATTTTCTGCAAGCAATCTGATTTTTTTTAAATATGCATAAAAGATGAAATACTTTTAAAACACCAGCGGCCATTCTCACAAATATATTTCGAATTTTATGAAATACAGTAATTAGTTATTCCATATAATTCCAATGAAAAAATATATTCCATTTTAAGTCTTAATTTGTTTCATATTTTATGACTACAGATATATTTAAATTTTTATTCACAAATTTATACAAAAAAATAAACAAAATAAATTAACATATACAACGCGTACCCTAGAGTACCTTAAAATATAATTTATAACACTCATCAAGTAGAAACATTTTTTTTTTTTTTTTTACAAAGTATACACATATCTATGCATTATAATAAAAAGAAACTCTTATATTGTGAACTAATTCATATAACATATAAGATAATTTTTAGCTAAAAATGACCAATTTCGAGATTCGAACAAGTGAACCAAATGTAAGAAAATGTCTTATCATTTTTAAGGGTGAAAGAACGATAGGACAATATCTAAAATAAATAAATAAATACCTAACAACGTAATAAATAAATTAATTAAAGGACTGCCAAAACAACCGAAATGTAACCCACTGTAAAAACACATTAATAAGCGGAAATTGACGGAAATGAGTAAATATTTCCAACTGAAGTTAAGATTTTGAATAAAAGGAAAAAAAAAAATGACAATGAGATTATGTAAGACTTGTTAAGAAATCATTTAACAGTAATTTACACGAGTTTTCTAATTCTAATGACAAGTTTCAGAAACAATTCTATCTATATTCAATTTGGATTTTGATTTTTTTTAAATTTTTTTAATACAAACCGACTTTTTTGCTTTTAGAACCAATGAAACAAAAAGAAGAATACAGCCGTTTTATGGATTTTAAAGTTAAAAACACATATTTCCTATAGTTTGAACATATATCTGAAGAAGGAAGCATTTAGCTGTTGAAACTATCATAAGAAATAATTCTTTTATGGAATTATTTTTGTGTGTGTTCAATCTTCAGTATGTGTTTCATTCGTATTTCATACACAATATGGCATAATAAATTATTTTGCAACAAAGTTACATAAAACTTATCACATATAATGAAGTTTTCAATGTGACTGTACGAAACATACAAAGAATTTCAAGTTTCCTTAGTGAACACTAAAATATAGACAATTTACCATGAGAACAAAATAAAAACCTAAAAACAAGACATGGACGTATTTACGATACTTTATTTCTAACATCAAAAAGGAATTTACGATAAAATAGATAAATACGAGAATTATTTTCTAAAGCCTTGTGCAGCAAGACGTAAAAAAAAAAAAAAAAAAAATATATATATATATATATATATATATATATATATATATATATATATATATATATATATTTTGCATAAATCTTGTAAGGTTACTGGTCTGTTGATTTTAAGGAATGTAGAGGATGATTAACACGGGACAAAGTATCACTTTCATTATAGGAGCTTAAGCTGTGGAAACTCTTGTACACATAAATACCTGAGTTTCTCCTTGTTTTCAACGAATGAAAGAATTGTTAATATCTTATGCTTGGCCTTGAACTTTGGCTTTTGTGAATGCCTCATACGCTGCCAGTTCCTTCTTCTCCTTCATCATATTGCGAGTTTCGAATTCCAACCTGAAACAAATATTCTTCCATGAACTAACACAAGCAACCAATTTTAACACATCACTCAATAAGTTGGTAGAATGACATACATATGTCGCTACTATTCACATATCCATATGATGCTAAAGAAGTACTATTCATCAAATGATACGTGTCAAAATTTCATGACAATCTCACGTTTAGTTCACAAGCGACAATGGTTTTAGTGAGGCTACTTGTGTAATTTTCAAAAGAATGGAAAAATCGGCATTTCGTGTATTGATACAGCAATGCTTTTTAATGGGAAGAAAATATCATTCAAGCAAAGCAATGGGTTGAGAAGTGTTTTTCGGACTCTGCTTCATCGAAACAATAATATGGAAGAGATTTGCTGATTTTACACACATCCGTGCTTGTACGTGAAATGCTCTGTTAGCCCAAATTCGGAAGTTATTCCAGAAAATGTGAAAAAAGTCCACAAAATAGTTTTGGCTAAGCGTAAATTGAAATTGAGTGAAATAGCTGACACCTTAAAGATATTAGAAAATAGCGTGTTCACTATTTTGCATGAATATTTGTCCATAAAAAGGTTTCGTTAGAAGTGGGTACCGCGTTTGCTCACAATTGACGAAAAACAAAACGTGCCGACGATTCAGAGAACTGTTTCAGCGCAATAAAAAGGACTTTTTCATGCGTTATGTGACAGTAGATAAAACATGGATCCATCAGTACACTTGAGAGTCAAATCAGCAGTCAGCTGAGTGGACAGCAATCGGCGAAAGCCGCCCACAACTGCAAAAAACGCAAACGTCAACTGGTAAGGTTCTGGCTTCCATATTTTGGGATACGCATGGTATTGTATTCATCGATTACCTTGAGAAAGGAAGAAATATATATATATATATATAAAAGTCAAATGAATAAGAAAAATGCTAATTCAGCAAAACAATGCTTTATCAGAAGTCGATCGCAAGAATGGCAAAATTGCACTTTGAATTACTTCCCCATCCACCATATTCTTTGGATATGGTTCCCAGTGACTATTATCTGTTTCCAGAACTAAAAAGAATGCTCAGGGAAAGAGGTTTGGCTCCAATAAAGAAGTATTTGTCCAAACTGAAGCCTGTTTTGAGACTAAAGATAAATCGTTCTAGAAAAAAGGCATTGAAATGTTATAGAGAAGCATTGGAATGAATGTATTACTCTTGAAGGAGATTGATAAAAAAAGTCGATTTTTTTCTAAAAGTTGTTGTTTCATTATACGAACTTATTGAGTGATGTGTTACGTATTTAACATAGTTGTTGCTACGATAATTTTACAATGTAAGGAACAATACTATTGACTTTTTCATCCACGATTAAGGGGCCGCGGTGGCTCAGTGGTAGAGCGTTCACCTCTGGTGCTAGGGGTCCCGGGTTCGATCCCAGCCCCCGCCAAGTGAACTTTGTGGTGGACAAACACCGTGTGCGTGGGTTTTCTCGGGGTTCTCCCGTTTCCTCCCACTTTCTTCATTCCACCATTTCCTTCATTACTCATCATCACCGTCTCCTTTAGCCTAACCGGCATAACCGTGGGACGTAAAACTCAAAGATTTCATTTCATTTCATTTCATTTTCATCCACGATTAATTGAGCTGAGCGAGCGAAACTCTTTTGGGTTTAACCATATACTTGATTTATATTTCGTTTATTTATTTTAGTCACGAGGAAGAAGATAAAAATGGACAGAAAGAGTAACAAACGAAGAAGTTTTAAAACGGATAAGAAAGAAGAGGACGCTTCTAGCCACCATCCTTCGTAGAAAAATCAATTGGACTGGACACATCTTACGAAGAAATTGTCTTCTTCATACCGCCATAAAAGGAAAGACGGAAGGAATAGGAAGAAGAAGAACACAAGTGATCGATGATTTGAAAAATAGAAGAAAATAGTAGGAGTTAAAAGAGGAAGGTGAAGATCGAGAAGGATAGAAGAAACATTTCCAGGTTCAAATTGAAAATTAAGACGAAAAGAAATAGGAAAAAAGAAAACCTCGCTAGTCCCAGAACCTGCCAAAAGGCGGAATACTTAATAATAATAATTTTTCGTAGGTTTTTAGAGCAATCTTTTATACAATTTTAGAAGTCACGAAGGAAAATCTTCTCACGCCGAGCGTTCAAGGATTACACACATCGTCGAGGAGTGATGTCCGGAAAACTGTCGCATTAAAACTGTAATGCCCATAATTCGCACCTACCAGTTAGTTCGATACGAATAGTATATTAATAAAGAAATCAACAATTATCAGTGCGTTATGTGTTACAGTAGTGAGGTCGCTCTAAGCCTAAAATCTATATTTATAGAACATAAATAAAGACTCTCAATTTTTCTCATATTTGGGTGTAGATTATCAATACTGGCTCCAGTTCTTCAACTTCCCTTTCTTTTTAACAGAGTATCTAACAGGTATGCCCGTCGACATGAAAAGAAAAAAAAAATCAATAGCAAAGACCGGATGTTCAGTCACTAAAATCATATGAAAATGGGCAGGCAAATAGACACTTATAATTCAAGAAATAGGAAGGCAAATAGACACTTATAATTCAAGAAATAGGAAGGCAAATAGACACTTATAATTCAAGAAATAGGAAGGCAAATAGACACTTATAATTCAAGAAATAGGAAGGCAAATAGACACTTATAATTCAAGAAATACGAAGGCAAATAAACACTTATAATTCAAGAAATAGGAAGGCAAATAGACACTTATAATTCAAGAAATAGGAAGGTAAATAGACACTTATAATTCAAGATATAGACAGGAAAATAGGGACTTATAATTAAAAAATTAAGCGCTAAAATGTACCCGAAATAACAAAACTGAACATCAAATGACATAAAAACCAAAATTAGTGTTAAAATAATCCAGAATCACGCCTCATGGTTGATTTGAGAAAATATCATGTTCTAAAGAAAGAAACATACAATTACTTCCATACAATAAATTATTTAAATCGTTTTTCACTTCACACATCCATCCAGTTTTGCAGTATGTTACATATAACAGTTCAAAGAAAAAAAAAATTATGGGATACTTTCAAACAGATGTGCCCATCCCCTCCTGGAAGTGTTTGAGCGGAATCCCCTCCCCCATAAAAATTATGTCCGGTGATTTTCTACACTGATTTATATGACAAATACATAGGAACCTACTTCCCTTAATGGCATGTGCTCTCTTGTGTTTAAACATTATCAGCTTACATCCGCTTACGCTTCCAAACAGATTTTTGTTGTTTCATTCAAAAAAGAATGTATTCTTTGCCATGACAGTTATTTTAAACTGTTGCTTCACAATTATCGTACTTAAAAATATCATTATGGTATAATTAAGCTCTTTTAACTAAAAACTATGTCTCCAAAAAACCCTGTGGGCGTTAACAGCGCTCTAAAACCTGAACAGACCAAGCGTAATATTTTGCATCGTACAGGCTTTGCTTTTAACAGACTTAAATCTGTTTTAAACTACTCATTGAGCAAAACAATACATTTATTGCAAAAAAATATTAACGTGTAACAGTCTCGCCAACAATCCACTTTGGTTTCATCAGACATGATAGTGCCATAGTTGGCGAAACTATTACACGTTAATACAAGGGCTGTCCAGAAACTACGAGACGTTTTGGCCTATCGCGGCAGTGGGAGGTACTAGACTCGTCATCTTGGCGTCAAATGAAGGAGGTGATTGTCGACCGTCGAGAGAATGAAATAGATGATAATCTGTTGGCGTAAGTTCCGCAAATATAGTGCATGGCACAATGTCTCCCAGCCAAGTTGCTGAAAGGTCTTTCGGGTCCTCTTTTGCCACATGTGGCTTGCCATTGACGTGGAGGTACAGCACATCCTTGTGCTTCTTCTGCCGCAATGCATAGTGCACCCTTTGCAACTGCTGAGGGTAGGGTCAGCAATGATGGTCTGATCATGTGCAAGGAGCTCGTAATGCACCACTTGCCGACAATTCCACCTAACCTTTCCTGGTGCACAGGTGGTCTTGAAGTGTAAGGAAAAGGGTCACGTGGCGACAAACCAATGTCTGGTATGCGTGGGAAAAATGAAATCTGTAAGTTTTACGTCCCACGGTTATGCCAGTTAGGCTAAAGGAGACGGCGATGATGAGAGATGAATGAAATGGTGGAATGAAGAAAGTGAGAGGAAACGGGAGAACCCCGAGAAAACCCACGAGCACGGTGTTTGTCCACCACAAAGTCTACACGGCGCGAGCTGGGATCGAACCAGGGACCCCAAGCACTGTAGATGAACGCTCTACCACTGAGCCACCGCGCCCCCAGTGTGCATGGGAGTGTTATAGAGGACCCACTTTTCGTCACCAGTGACAAGCAATCAAAAATGGGTGTGTTCAGGTGTCGAATGAGCAAAGACAAACAGGCTGTTACCCGTTGTTCCTTGTTGGCTACTCACTTGCTTAACTTGTATGCATTCGCCACTCCATACAGCTGAGTCTGATTGTTTCAGCGGAAATATGGAACATCCTGAACGGAATTTCTGGAACCAATGCCTGGCGGTGAGTTTGTTCACAGCATACTCCCCAAATACTTGACATATGCGACTATTTGTTGCGGTAGCTGACAAGCCCAGTTTAAAGTCGTACAACAAACAGACACGAACAAGCTGCTTCCAAACCTTCATTTCTCTTCGACACTGAACGAGCTGTAGAGCTCCTCCGTGGCTAAGCGGTTAGCGTCGGTTCGATTCCCGGCTGGAGCTCATGTGGTTCGGATTCCACGTTAATCAGTAGGTCCACGTCTCATATAGCCTCGCTGCTGAACGGGACGATAAACTCAAAATCAACTCAACTGAACGAGCTGCAGCTGTTGTGCCTGTATTACTGAAGGCCATAGTCAGACTAACTTCCGATCCCTTGGCAGACAGATGCGTTATTTCGTTTCCTCTCTGTGAGTGCATGATTGATAGAATGTCAAAAACGGCAAGAACTTTTTTGGTTACCTTATACTCCACTGTGTTGCAGGCACTGTTCAGTCCGTGCGATGAACGGGTACTTCTGGTAGTTTATCATATAATACGAAATAGGAAAAAAAAAAAAAAAGTCATGAACACTGCGTTGTTACACAAGCTCAAATAAACTGGGGACGAACCAGGATTTCCTTCACTAGAGGAAGACGCTTTATCAATGATCTACCATGTCTCCTAACATATATTGGAGAAAGATGACAATATTACATATAGAGATACTTCCGCTAGTGAAACAATGAAAGAAAGATGCATAGGAGAAAGGATCTCAATCAACGTAACATTTAAAACATTACAAAATTATATTAGAATTGAAAGTTTAACATTCATTTTTAAAACTACTATCTGAAAATGCTTCAAATACCTGTGGCTAATAATACGCTCGACAATCTTCTCGGTTGTCATGGAATTCCCCGACTCGATTTGTAGGAACTTCCCTTGTCGCTTGGGCTCAGCGTATGGATCAGATCCATCGATATCCGGCTGAATTGGAGTCATGCCATGGCAAACTAAGTCCACTTTAAAATGTTCCATGAGATCTTTGGTCACTGGGTACGGAGCTCCTATCACTACCTCCGATACATACTGGAAAAAAATCTTTTCTTTAAAAAAAATAATATCATAGAAAATACATTTCACATTTTCAGACTTCTACTTCATTTTACGAATAATATTGTAACTGGCCAATTATAAACATTGATTTCAAATTTAATATTACTTGTCAACGCGAAGATGAACAAACCAGCAAAAAATTGCTACACATAACTTCATGTTAGAAAATCCATAGTAAAATGTTAAGAATTATGCAATTTCGTCTGTGGATTTGCTTTATGTGCTGAAGACAGCTTAATTTATATAATGAACTTCCTCATTATGTAAATCTTGCAAAGACAGATTTCTATCGTCTGAACCAAATTGTGATTTGAAAATGAACCTGGATTTTCTGGGTCAGTCTTTCGAGCGCGTGACTCTACGTCATAACCACGGGTACTTTGGGCAACAACTTCAGCATAGCATAAAACCTTAATATATTTTCTGGATGGCATGGTATGTAGCCAGATTTTATATCGTTGTTTCAATGTCGCTCTAAAACTGGAATTATATCATAACTTCAAACTCCGAACATCTTCGACAGTATCTATTAAAGTTCGGAAGAGTGACAGTTACTTTTAAACACCTCTCCTCTCCTCCATGCAGTCCTCTCTGTGGGTTTCTGCTAGATCAAATACTTGTGCTGAGACTGCACTTTAAAGGACCAATTTGTTTGACAATCACTTCAATTGAAAT
This sequence comes from Thermobia domestica, assembly GCF_964235325.1. Lineage (NCBI taxonomy): Eukaryota > Metazoa > Arthropoda > Insecta > Zygentoma > Lepismatidae > Thermobia > Thermobia domestica. The sequence continues at coordinate 4,658,565 of NC_137456.1, forward strand.
GTGCTTAAGAGAAATCTGCCAACTGCCGAGTATGTCACATCACATAAACAATTCATAGACACCACATAACAACAAACAATCATACACATTGAGGCTTGTATCTTAATTCACGGCTAGAATTATCAAGTTTAATTAACGCCATAAAACTCTACTATCAGAAATATAGAACAGAGTTTGGTTATGTTTAGATTATTAAAAACCTCTTGCAATGCACCCCAATTAAGATTTTATAGATGAACCGAAAACATAACCACATGGTGGAGATACTGGGCAAAATTCATGCCATTAATAGGTTAAGAAATTATAAACGAAAACTAAGAGCGAAAAGTATATATGCAATGCACTAGACCGCCACGCCCTGCCAATGTATCGGGAAGTTGTTCAACCACCGTCAGACATTCACACTGAGAGCCGCGGCAGCCCCATGTACACCATGTTGCAGCGAATCGTTAGGGAAACATTTTCCAGTAATTTGGGCATTGTATCCTGCACAAAGATCAAATACTGTGCTCCACTCAGTCTTCGGGGTAGTGGCGTGGGAGACCCGGGTTTGATTCCGGCTGGAGCTCGTGTACTTTGGATTCCACGTTAATCAGTAGGTCCAGGTCTCATATAGCCTCACTGCTGAAAGGGACGCTAAACTAAAATCAACTCAACTCTTCGGGGTAGCATGCATGAACCGATTAGTTGATTGAGTCCAAATGGTGTTGATGACGAGTGACAACCGCACCATGGGAATGTGCATCTGTCCACGCCTGTGTGTGTGTTATGAATGTTGTCGTTAGTGAACAATACTGATGCTTGAAACAGCATGAACCACTGGTAATGGTCTGTTGAATTAACCACTGGCAAAATGCTTCACGTGGTTGGAAATCCGCTTCTGTCAGTCCTTGTACCCTTTGCAGGTGGTATGGGTAAAGGCATTTTCATGTAACGGACGCCATACAGTCATGTGACTAACATGCACTTCACGGCTAAGTTCCCTCGTATTCGTACCTGGCTAATTGTCCAAAACTTCTAACACACGTTCGTCCGTAACAGGTGTTTGTACACGACGGGGTCAACCAGCATCCACATGGTCAGGCGGCTACCATACGTTGATAGTACAGTATTCTCGTACATTTTATAAATTTTCAGAAGAGAACAGGCGTACTAATTTATTTAATTTTGAATTAGATGTTGAAGTTACCCTTTCCCCGTATGTAAGAGGAACAACATGTATACAAATCAGCAGAAGTACTCGAGAGAAAAGTTATCCTGGAAAGAACAGTGTGATATGTGAAATACAATATCGAGTAATTACACGATGCACCAAAATATGCAACAGTATTTGCTCTTTTAGTTAATAATTAGTTGCAATTGTTAGTTATATAGACGAACAGAATTAGTCTACGCTCTCATACACATTCATATGAGATGTGAACAAAGAATAAGAGTGATAAAGCAACTTACCTTACAGGCTAACACACTAAGTACTCTTTCGTGTAGGTTCATGATGGGGTAATTGCTCCCCTTGTATCTATTTACAACGGGGTCTGTATGAAGACCAACAATAAGAAAATCGCCTTTCTCTCTCGCTTTCTCCAAGAAGTCCAGATGACCTACGTGAAACAGATCAAAGGCACCTGCAACATATATTATCCTATCGCCGGGCTGAAAAGCAAAAGAAGTATCTATTAATGGAGACCGCATTTGAAAATTCAACATATATGGGAGATTTGTATGTTAATTACAATCGTCCAACCGAACCTGACACGAACTCTCCTATATCTATAAAACGGATTTCGAAAATTTTAGAAAGTGTGAATTCTTCTGAAGTTCTAGCTGACAATATTAATAAATTAAAAATTATAGCGCAAGATTTGGAAATCATAAACTTATACCCAGTGGCGTTTTTACCACAAGGCGAGCATAGGCGTCTGGGAAGGGGCGCCAAGCCACCGGTATAAAAAAAAAAAAAAAAAAATCATAATAGGTATTCTGCCCTTACTGGCTGGTCACTTGCCGCAGCGGAGAAGATTCCATGCTGCACGGTCCTCCGCTAACATCTTCGTCTTTACATATAATCTTTCTACTTTTATATCGTCCATTATTTGTAGCCTCCGTCCGTTCCCTCTAGCACGTCGTTCATGATACAATTTCTTCTTAGGCAATGTCCCAACCAGTTTCTCTTCCTCTTCTCAATAATATCTAAAAGTGTTCTTTTCTCCCCCCCCCCGCATCATTTTTAACACCCTCGCTCGCTTTGCGCTCGACCCAACTAATTCTTTCCATTCTTCTCCACACTCACATTTCGAAAGCTTCCAGTCGTCTTTCATCACTTTTGCGTAATGCTCATGTTTCTGACCCATACAGTACAATACTCCACATGGAGTATTTTGTGAGTCTTTTTCTTAACAATTCATTCAAGGTCCCACAAAACAGACTTTTCTTCCTCCTAAAGGCTTCTCTCGCCATTCCTATCCTTGCTTTTATTTTCACTACTTCACACCCAGTTGAACATATTTTATGTGATTTGTTAACGTAGCTGCATTATAACTAAATTGATAATTGGAAAATTATTATTATTTCAATTTATCTCAATGTTTTATTTTTGCTCACCGTTAACAGTTTGCAAGCATGTTAGGTAAACTATTACTGGGTAACTCTTTGTTAAGACTATTTGAATGACACCATTTTGTGCATTGAAAACGGAATTATATCAAAAGTTGATTATCACCGCTTGCTTTGTGAATTTTTGAGAAACACAACAACACGCAAATTTTTGTAAGATGTGTGTCCTATTTAAACTTAAGACTGAGATACGAAATATGATGATTAAGGTAGAAGAATGTTAATTAAATGTGTTTCCACATTTGATATTAAGATTTTGTTCTTTTCTTAACCTACTACACTACAATTACAGGTAAATCAATTGATATTACACAAATTGGCAATTGGTATTGGGACAAATTTGGTGTTTATATAGTACTTTGTAATAATAAAAAAATGTTACTGGAAAACAACTGCTTAAACTTAAAATTTAGCTGACTAAAACCACAACCCATACTACTACTACTTGGTTTAACAGGGGGCGTTACATTCCTGCTTTGCCTACGGGCACAAATAACTTAAAAATGCCCCTACTGATCGCCAATAGTAACATTTTTAGATGAATTTACATACGTGTATCCAGCGGCGGCGATTAGATGTAAACAGTTGGAGGAGGGGTGGGGGTAAGATCATCTGAATATTTGTGTACCAATGTTTGTTTTCCTGGTTGTTTCTAACACTTTGTTTGACGAAAGGTTGTATAATTAATAGGATACTATCTTTTTCAGTTTTAATACCGTACATCAAATTTCATATTTTAATAGGTAAATTAACAAGAGCAACGCAAGTAGGTACTAGCCCTTTGTACTCTTAAACAACGAAAGTGTAAAAAGAGATTTGATTCCTTCATCATGAAGATCTTAAAATTCTGTCTGGAAAATTGAGTGATCAGATTATTTGATAACAAGTTTGCAAAACAAACAGAAAGGATAATATTAATCATAGTAATGAATAATGAGGCTTATTTTGCAGAAGTTATATTGAAACTGGGGATTAATGAACAACGTATATTTTTAATTTCACACATGCCATTAAATGTATGCTTTTACTCTTAGAAAATGAAAGACAGTAAATACTACAAGCATATGCTACGACATTTAAAGAAATATGCAATTGCAATATTAATTGCTTTGAATTTCAATTAAAACGCAGTTCCTATAGCTTTCTTAACTTCACGGGAAGACAAATAACCAATACGTACTCACGCAACGGCAAATATTATATGACACCATTTTTTTCTATGAACCAGTAATACATATAAAAACTTTACATTTTCAAATGAAACTCTATACATTAAGGCGTTAACTTAAAAAATGTGAGCGGCAACTGCCTCTCTTGTCCCGCCCCCCTTTTCGCCACTCCTGCGTGTACCTTTAAATGCATCTAAGCAAGGAATGAGAACCATTTGTAACTGAATACATAACACAGAACACACAAGTAATGCAGTTATGTCCTCTCGGTAGAGAATTCTTGTGTCTAAAATTGTCACTACGTCAAATTCGTGAACGTACATTTTTTTATTTACTTCACTCTGTAAATGTACTGTTCACTGTGTTCTTTCGGTGTTTTCAGACACCTACCTCAGTAGATCCGGGAAACTCATGCATTATCCATCTCATTTCTTATGATTTTATCTTATACTATTTCATGTGCATGGTAAACAATGATCAGGTCAAAAAAAAAAAAAAAAAAAAAAAAACTTGTGAGTATGATAATGTAAATTTCCTTGCACAAGAATCCTCTCCTTTTAAAATCTTACTGCTGTATAGACTTAAAAATTTATGGTAGTTTGTAATTTTGAGCAATATATCTTCGGTATTTTGCAAAAATGGGGTAACTTACATTTTTGATGAAATTGGGATAATAACATTTTTGAACTTGAAATAATCTTCATGCGAAACGGTTATAACTACAACCTAACCAATAAAGAGATAACTAGGGGTATAACTGACCCAAAAGTAGCCTGTGGTATACAGGTCAACACATTTTGTCTTCTGAAAAATTTATAATTTGTCAGTTATCCTCTTTTTTGCAAAATAGCGACGATATCTACATGTCGTATTTCCTCGTTACATATACTTGCGGTAAAATTTTTCGTTCAAATTTAAAACTTTTTTGATCTCATCGTAGTTTACCGTGCACAAGAAATAGTGTAAGGTAAAATTCTGCAAAGTACAAGAAGCTGCTGCGAGAAAGGTGTCAGGGATAATCGAAACATTACATTGAATATCACACGCAATAAACAAAAGAGTACTTTTCAAATTATTCCATAAGACTTTACGTAAGAAATTATGAAAGGATCAGATGTTACAACAAGAGAAGGTAACAGGGGTTGGAATGAAAATATCCAAAAGCTTATCATAAAAAAGATCAATAACGATTTTCTAAAGAGTAATTACTTGTGAGGGAATCTCAGTGTTGTTGCGTTGTCATGTCTCTTAGGAGGCAGGAATTGTTATAGATAAAACATCGAAAAAAAACCTCGAACCTCGAAAAAATCCACGCACATGGTGTTTGTCCACGGTACGTGACGTTTGGGCGCCGCCGTTTGGGCACTGGACGTTTGGGCGCGAAGGCATTTGGGCGCCAGACGTTTGGGCGCGAGTTAAATTAAAAAGTCATTATGTTAGGCGCTGAGTACTAAGTTCGAATCAAGATATCACAAGGTGTCTACTGCAGGGATTTATTTGTAGCCAGGGAATTTCCCCCCTTCTAAATTTTGATTCCCTGTCTCTAGGTTTAATTCAGCCTTCTCAGCCTGGGAAGATATTTTCCCCGTTTCTTAAGCTATAAACTCTTTTGAAGTGCAAGATTCAACATCATGTTTTAGTAGCGATTCTTTATTTTTTTCAGTATGTTTATTGTCGCGAGCTATGTTGGTCTTGTTTATAAAATTGCTTTCTGAAGAATTGTTCATAGAATTGCTTTCAGTTTCTTCTGCAGAGTGTAAGAGAGGCTTTTCCAACTTAAACTTACAGCATACTGACGCTAGAAACCATTTATCTGTAAAAACCCTGAAATCTCTTCTTTCCATAAACGTTAATGGGCCAGACATGACATCTTTCAATGCAGAAAAGTATGCCTTCAGCTGGATAAAAAATGGACACCATATTGCTACCGACAAACCAACTAAAAAAAGACGGTATCCGATGTAAACTAACCTCCTATTGCTTCACTATTCTAAAGTGGGATACGCTAAGAAAATATTGTTAATTTCTAAAGACAGTGTTAGATAACACGCCGTAAGTCATGCTCCAGCTTAACTCAAGGTGAAATCGGTAGTCAATCCTTTCCCGTTATTTTGTTGTAAAAACTGTAAATATGGTAGGCTACAATGGCTGTTTCAATTTCGAGAGTAAAAGTGAAAGAAAAGGTATTTTTTTCCTATGTAGCATTATATTGGTATTTATTTAATACATGCTCATGATTCTTCAGAGACCAGATTACAGTCTTTGTTCAATTCTGGATTCGTTTTAATACCAGTATGTTTTGTTGACCAGAAGTTTATTTTCAGCAGAACAATGCTAGGGTCACACACCCCTGAATCTAATTTTATTAAGTAGAAGGAGCAAGTGCAAAAACTCATTTATGATATGACGAATGACATTTAATACAGTCTTTCCCCTTCTATTTAATAAAATCAGGTTCAAGTGTATGTGCACCTATCACTGTTCTGCCCAAAGTAAACTATTACCTTTTATCATATTTATTGTTCGGGTGAGGAATTTGGTTTTCAAAGACCAAATTAGAACGGACTAAAGAATTATTTGTCATAACAAAACTGTTTTACGTAGGAGCGTGACACTTGTTACGACAAGTTCTGCAGATTGCAATGTAACTATAGGGCTTTTACTGGATGCTGCACACTTGTCTTCAGCAGTAGGACGAAAAGTAGCAAGGTAACACATGTAAACTAATTTACCTAACCAAATCTTATCTAACGCACCTATCCATATTTATCATAAAATTGTTTTTAAAAAGGTAAGAAAGGTAAAGAACTTGGGGACCGCCTATCAAACTAGTACCATAATTTTAAAGTAGATAGGTTTAAAAATAACGTTGTCCCAACCCGACTGTAAAGTTGTTCTGTTATACGGAACACAATCTTGCATAAACATTCCCCTCTTCTACAAAATCCACAAATAAATCACTGGTCTACTGTAGTGGAAGTCCTTGAATTATACTGGATTTTGTTTTACATACTAGAAATACTGAAATTTGAAAATTCTAAAAACTGGATTAACAATTAAATTTTGTGAATTTAAGTTTCAACCAAAGTTAAGTATGCTTTTTATTTGACAACTTTTCAAGCAAAAGGTAAGTAGACCAGACTAGATATGATTGACTGCATTACGTACATAGTGAACCTATTCCATTAGAAAAATTAAAGCAGGACTGCTACTGTAGTTATGCAATAAGTGTGCATGTCAAACACATTTTTAGTGGCTAAATGACCAATATATGTACACTTAACTATTATGTTTCACTTTGAAATCGTTCTTTTTTTCCTTTCGCCACTTTCTTTAGTGCAGATTAAATGCTTACAATGGGACGAAAAAAAATGCGTGTTAAGTTTCGATTTTTATATTGGAATGTTAATAAAAAAAAGTGATACCAGAAATACAGCATACTACAGTTCCTAAACTCAATGTCTTAGACACCCTGTATTAGAAGCTTTCCCTCAACTCGATTAGGATTTAGGATTTTTAGATTTCTGGGCTCTCGGCATGTAAGGCCATTTAGCCCATCACGTTTGAGGGGGCACACCATCCGGGGAAAGGAAAGGAAGAAAGGATTGGGGAAGGAAGGAAGCGGCCTGCGATCTATAAGTTAGGTACCACCCCGGCATTTGCCTGTGTGAATGAGGAAAACCTCATTCAGGGTGGCCGGCCTGAAACAGCGTGTTACACTTTTTCGACCGAGTGCCCCTACCGAGAATCGAACCCGGGACCGCTCGCACCGAAGGCGAGAGCGTTAGCGACTACGCTACGCGGGGCCACTTCTCTCAACTCGAGTACGCGGAAATCTTTTATTGGTAGTTCTTTATTGGACTTAAGGAAGAGAAGAGTTTGGTAAACGCAATACGAAAGAAAGCAAATTTTAATATTCATAAGTATGTAATTATTAACTTTTATAAAAAATACAAAAATTAAATCAATATGTTTTAATTAACATTAAGAAAATTATTAACAGTTCGTCTGATTCCTTCATTTCCTAGCTTTCTTATACAAAAATTAGATCAACATTAGATCAGAAGTACAAGAATCGTGAACAAGCGTAAAATCAATCCATGACGAGGTTAGGCAACAAATGCCACAAACGCATTAAACTATTTAATTTAAATGAATAAATAAAATAGAAAATAGATAGATAAATGAGGTGAGATAAAGATAAAAGTGTAGGAAATGTATATATCTTGATTCGCGCTTAGTTTTCAGTGCCTAGCTTACTATATATTATGCAAATTGTGATTTTTACTATGTATCTCGCGCCCAAACGTCTGGCGCCTAAACGGCTTCGCGCCCAAACGTCCGGCGCCCAAACGGCAGCGCCGAAACGTCCGCGCCCAAATGGTGGCGCCCAAACGTCCTGTCCCGTGTTTGTCCACCACAAAGTTCACTTGGCGCGGACTGGACTGTGATCGAACCAGAGGTGAACGCACTACCACTGAGACATCGTAGTCGTGGGAGAACGAAGTTTGGACAGACTTACTTTTGCCAATTACTGTCTAGCGCAGTGGTTCTCAACCATTTCTGACTGATGACACACTTTACTGAAACTTCACGACATCGCGACACACTTGTTCGATATTTTTATTATAAATCAGGGTTGGCAAAAAACCATGGTTTTTATTGAAAAAAAAACAACAACAAAAAATCAGTTTTTTTTTGTTTAAGCCTGTTTTTTTTTTGTTTTAACCAGGTTTTTTGGTTTAAATAATTTACTCTATGTATTTATATTACATATGGACAGAAGTTAGTTTGTTTCGCCTTGGTGGTGTTATGCAACAACAAGGTTATGCTGAAAGGGATCACATAAGCTTAAAGCGGAATCCAAACCGCTTCTCGGCTTACATCCAAGAGAAATTGTCCATTTAGACACGAAACCGGGACTAATTGGTCACAAATGCGATTGCTGACTTACTCACGAAGGACTCCTGATAAAAAATACGTTGTACTGATCTTTACATAGGCCTACTTGTTAATATAATTGTCAAGAGTCATTTCAGAAGGACAAAAAAGATAAACAGTTACACAAGTAAAAACATTATACAGAATTATATATAAATCGGGAAACTCCCGCCTTAGCCATTGGGAAAATCCTGTTATTATTTTAAATGTATTTGTATGTAAAATTTTAAGGTCAACGTATCATAATCACTACGCTGAAACTGAGGTATTAAATTACAAATGTGGTATGCAGATATCATTCAATAAAATTAAAACAAAATCGAATTCAAGCTGATGTTGGAAGCTACGTAGGCAGTTAATACATTTTACCAATTTCTATCAATATATTTAAGCAACCTTGGCTTCTTTATAAAACAACAGGCATTCCGGCAAGTAGAAATATATAATTTGGTTTCGTTTCGTATGTTTAGGCTTAACATCCTTATGAAATACCAAGGTTATCACGGAGAAGACTTTCGCCCAAAGGGACACCTTGAATCGCTACTTGGTTTACACTTGAAAGATGGGTTGTGGTTCGACCGAGAATTGAACACGGGACTCCTTGATTAAAAGGTGAAAAGTACATAAACGGAATGCAGATGGTGTGATATGTGGAGACGTCACCATGAAGTTCACACGCTTTAAAGCATTTTTCGTTCTTTTCTTCTTTTCTTTTTGGTTTAAACCAGTTGGATTTTTGAAAAAACCCAGCTGGTTTAAACCAGCCAACCCTGTTATAAATGATGATGATTATTATGATAGTGAAACCTGTTAATTTTTATGACTATATAGCACTGAGCATAATTGCTACCGCTGGAGGTGTTGATTAATACAGTCTGCCTCGGTTTTAACTATTATTATTAAATTCTTCCTGATTTTTAAATTCTAAAATTTTTTCGATACACCTTAGGGGACTGCGTGACACACCAATGTGTCGCGACACATCGGTTGAAAACCGCTGACCTAGTGTCAGGCGAATTTGAAGTTACTACTTTTTTTTATTTTTTTAACGTCCCACTATTATGTTTTTATGATGAAGGAAACTGGTAATTAATAAAGTAAACGATTATGAAGAAATTGCTCGGTGAGAATGTGGCACGAAACGGAAGAGCTGCGACAAAATCCATACAATTGTTTTAGTTCCAAAGGAAAATCTATTTCTAAAACGGAAATAAAAGTACTAATTAAAACAAGAATAGAAAGAAAGAAACATATAATAATACTAGTTTTATATAAAATATTACTTTGAAATGATATCAATAATAGTCAGGCCAGAAAGGTAATCCCGCCAAATATACATAGAACTGCCTTTTCTCGAACTCCTTCCCTAAACATTGATTTCTTGCGATGCTATTTTGAAATCAAAAGATCCAATATATTTCTGGCAAAAATTTTCTTGTAGGCCTTATATCTATAGAACTACGTATAGCGTAGCCAAACTGAAATGAAATGAAATTTTTGAGTTTTACGTCCCACGATTATGCCGGTTAGGCTAAGGGAGACGATGATGAGTGATGAATGAAATGGTGGAATGAAGAAAGTGGGAGGAAACGGGAGAACCCAGAGAAAACCCACGCACACGGTGTTTGTCCACCACGAAGTTCACTTGGCGGGAGCAGGGTTTGAACCCGAGACCCCTACCACCAGAGGTGAACGCTCTACCACTGAGCCACCGCGGCCCCATGTAGCCAAACTGAAACTATCACTTACTCAGTATGATGTGCTTATTCCGTAAAAAATACGAAAACTCGATTTAGGGGCCGTTCAAAAATTCTGTCGCCCCGGTGGCCACGATTGCAATCTTTTGATGCATTTTTGGGATCATTCCTAAAATTCTTGGCCAAAATCGCAATCTTTTGATCCATTTTTTTAAAAAAATAATTTCTAAAATTCTTGTTTCTACGATTATTATTATTAGAAATAATGAGATACAACTGTTCCTCCTAATTACTACAAACTACTAATATGAATTAGGAAGTATCAAGTTGCAATACTTCGTTATCATTAAAGTTTTCCAAGCTTTATTAGTAGTAAAATTATCTAACTATAGTCTCCTGATAGATTTCTTCCTACACTTAACTGAGAAGAAGTAAATGGACCCGTTATCCTCCACATTAACACAGCAGTTGCGTGGTTTTTTCAGCTATTATGTAATGGCTGCGAGAACATCCTTTCGAAGAAATGCTGCTGGTAAACTTACCATGCTTTGTGGTCCAAGAATCTTTTTCCCACCATTCATCTGTAAATGGAGATGATGATCAATATATTTGTAACAAAGGCTGAATTCTACCATCTACAGCGTGCTTCCGTTTCCTCAAAGCCACATCACTGTCATTTTGTTAGTGTCGCTTCGACAGTTTTCATGCATTTCAATTTCTAGCAACGCAATATACAGTAGACGACATAATTTAATTGTCCTACGAAGACAACGAGAGGCATGCATCTAAACGGTGACAAAATGGAGTTTCCTTTCTGTAGACAATAACAGTTTGAACACAATTTACGAACAGTTTTGAACCATACAAGAGTGATTCAAAGACTTGGTATAAAATATTGAGAAGTAGTTTATTAGACCATTTTGTATAACAAATCATTCTGCAGTTTTGACGGACATTTAGAACTGATCCGTATATCCCATAGAACGACACATTAACAGAGGAAAATGTACATTACGAAATGAATATACGAGGGTGCTTCTAAAAGATTCCAGCTTGACACTGAAATATCGAGCCACTGGTAATAAGCCGTTCATGGCATATAGTGTCACCTATGGAAGAAATAATGTATTTATGGCATATAGTGCCATCTATGGAAGAAATAATGTATTCATGGCATATAATGCCATCTATGGAAGATATAATGTATTCATGGCATATAGTGCCACCTATGGAAGAAATAATGTATTCATGGCATTTAATGCCATCTATAGAAGAAATAATGTATTCATGGCATATAGTGCCATCTAGGCAAGAAATAATGCATTCATGACATATAGTGCAATATATGGAAGAAATAATGTATTCATGGCATGTAGTGCCATCTAGGGAAGAAATAATGTATTCATGGCATGTAGTGCCATCTATGGAAGAAATAGTGCCATCTATGGAAGAAATAATGTATTCATGGCATATAGTGCCATCTATGGAAGAAATAATGTATTTATGGTATATAGTGCCATCTACGGAAAAGAAATAATGTATCCGTTCGAACAGTCTAGATTGGTTCACTTTGTTGGAGACAGTTATGTTGAGCTCAAATACTGCATGACAATGCTCCAGTCCTCACGGTTGTTGTTACCAAGATTGCAGTGCTACATCTGGGCTGTAGAGTGGCCGTCGAATCTGCTCGAAATCACAGTCTTCCACTGCAGCCTTGCAACAACAGTTGTGCGGACTGGGATGTCATGCAGTAAACAGCTCAACGCACAGTCACATTCAAACGACTGCCTCTAAAGAACTGACGCAGCTACATTATTTCTTCCACAATGGCACTCTATGCCATGAATACATTATTTCTTCCACAATGGCACTCTATGCCATGAATACATTATTTCTTCCACAATGGCACTCTATGCCATGAATACATTATTTCTTCCACAATGTCACTCTAAGCCATGAATACATTATTTCTTCCACAATGGAACTTTATGCCATGAATACATTATTTCTTCCATAGATGGCACTATATGTCATAAACTACTATATTATCAGTAGCGCAATATTTCAGTATGAGGCCGTAAATTTTTGGGAATAACCTCGTAATATACATGCTGTTTTCCTATTAAAAAATAAGTTAGAAAAAGCAAATCATGCGTCATCAATCCGAAAAACCCAACCTTAAGAGTGATAAGAACCCAACCTTAAGAATGGACAACACAGCTCCCGCCACCATCAACAACATAGAAACATTTTCTCTTTTTTACTTCATATCTACTTTAGTATTCTACTGTTGAAATAAATTAACAAATTTTCCACTTCACAAAGCACAAACACAAGGAAATGTTAATCTACGGAATTTCTATTTTACATTATTTGCCTTCAGGTCTTTTTCTACAGTATTATTTAGTAAGGGGAGATGGAGGAAGCTTCAATATTGTACAATTGTTAATCGCCACGGACATCACACTGTACATCATCAGTGGTGGAAAATTGATTTTACAGTCTACGGCAGGCGGATGCAATTCGTTACCACGGGATCAAACAACCTTCTGTACAGACGTGATAAATTAACTTTCTTTTGGCGTGAGATGGTTCCGGAGCGCAATCCAAAATTAGCCGCTGCTAAGAGGAACACGGAAGATCTGTACAGTATGTAACCTTCGGTGATTCGTGCGTACAAAGAATTTTAATATTGAGAGATAACTAGTCTAACGTCCCACACTTATGTATTAATACTACTAGCTGAAATACCTGTTTGTCTGGACAAATATCGTATTTGAAATAACGGTGAAATAAATAAGGAACAGCAACGCGTTCGGCGATGCCCCTTTCAATATGAATGTAATAAATAAATAACGAACAGCAACTAGGGATGTACCGATATATCGGTATTGGTATCGGTGATATCGGCGCCTTTTGGGAGTATCGGTATCATCAAATGAACACCGATATTTACCGATACATTTTTCGAACTTTCAAGTTCTTTAATATCAACAGTCACACTTACATTCCATATGTTCCTTTTTGACTTAAAGTTGATCTAAACTATTATCAATAGTATAATCCATTTCTTTATGTATGTGTGTGCCTTTGATATGCACTACTCGTATTCAACTGATATTTTTAGTCTCTCGATGCCAAAATAGTGGTGAAGAAAAGCCAAAGATCTTCAGTCAGGATCATGGGCGCCCGAAGGAAATTTTCTAGGGCTCATGGCTGCAACATTACGTCTGGTATTTAATGTACATGGTTTGCTATATTATGTATACATTTTCGTGAGCCAAGGGGAGTCCCACCATGCCGTCCCTCTTCGGGCGCTTAAGATCTGGATAGCAGACCCGTAATTTGAATCCCAAACGAGACAAGAGGCTTCGATTCAGAAGAAAATGCTATGGAAGAAACTCACAAGACGCTCACTTTGTCATTATTTTCTCCTACTTACTGGTTAAAAATAATTAGTTCTAAAGTTAATAAATAGTTATATCGTTTTCGACTTCGCTTAAATATCCATTTCAACACCTGGTTCAGCACGCATAATTTTGTAAATAATAAAAATTTGTAACAGTACTATCCGTTTGCATTATATGTATGTAATAGTCATCATCATAATAGGTATTCTGCCTTTATTGGCAGGTCACTTGCCGCAGCTGAGAAGCTTCCATGCTCCACGGAGTATGTAATAGAGACTAGTAAATACAATGTAACTATCAAAGTACATTATCACTCTAAATATCAATCCTGACTAATATAAGTATTTACTGCTTTTAGTTCATTTTATGTAAGCTGGATTAAATTTAGAGGAAATATATATTTTGTGTGGAACCTAATATGAAATTCTGTCTTTTGTCTTTGTATGTCAAATTTTGGCCTTATATTTAATATACCCTATTACAATGTTGATCATTCCATTATTCTGAAAATTCCTGACAATAAATAAGGAATATGTCTAAACGTATCGGTATCAGCAGTATCGGGCTCTTCAATATCGGTATCGGTACATCCCTAATAGCAACACCTTCGGCACTGTCCCTCAATGAGTGAAATGAAGTAAATACAGAAGGCCAATGCTTTCGGAGTTGCCCCTGTCACTTTCCAGACCGGCTGCTGTGTCCTTTCTTGCCTAAAGTTGGGCTGAAATGTCATCAAGACTGCCACCAATCAGTTTTTTAGCGATCCCGAAAACTATCAATTTGACACTAATATCGGTGTTTAGCCGATGTTATCTTTAACCGATCACGACAGGCTTAAAGTGGGCTCGAACGGTGTCAGGAGTGTTATTGTTCATCTCAGCGACTCCTAAAACTGTGTATTTGATATTAATATTGGTAATTATTCACCCATCCTCCCAAACCCCATGATAATGGGGGATAAAGTTGGACTTGAACGGCGTAGAGAGTGTTATTATTCATCTCAGCGAACCTAAAAAGTATCAACTTGACTCTAATATATCTAGGATCCCGGGTATTTACCATCTCCCTTTATGCATACATTTGACTGCCCAGTAAATCCAATCTTGTTAAAATTAAAAAAAAAAAAAAAAAAAAAAAAAGTTTTTGTAGGCGATTAGATCTGATTAATATCTATCCCGTACCAAATTCAATGGCTCTAGGCCATGGGCGCCTGAAGAAAATTTTCCAGGGGGGAGGGGCATGTCTCTGGCTGCTAAATTACGTTTGGTATTTTTTATTTGTATTAAGAAAATTTTAATAAATTTGAGTTGTTTCCGTGAGCCAGTGGGGCAGCCCGCCCCCCTTCGGGCACTCATGCTCTAGGCCATTGCTTTCTATGCGAAAAGCTGATGAGACAGACAGATACACAGGTGCGCTCATTATTTTATTATTAGCAAAAATTAAAGAAAGGCTAAATACCGTAATAATTTAACCACATGCCAAAGAGGATCGAAATATGAAAACCCATATAAAATGGTGCCCATTAACAAAATCCACACAGCCTAGGAACGACTCTTAGATACTGTACACCAAATATCGCTGCATTACTGAACTATTCACACCCCCGAGATGATGCTCTAATCATACAATTCAAAAGTATAACTACAGTAATAAATAAATTTAATTAGAATATTTGATAGTTTTGTTGTCGATTTACGACTTTGAAATAAAAAAAAATGTATATATATATATATATATATATATATATATATATATATATATATATATATATATATATATATATATATATATATATATGTCGCATGCAACCAAGTATATCATGCATTGTTGTAAGTATATTTCATATATAAATAAGTATTTATAAGATAAATTTACTCTACTTAAGATCAATTCTTCATATTCAAAAGAAATTTGTAATTCGTTGATTACATACATTCAATTACATCATATTGTACTGAGCCCATTCAAATTAAATTATTCATACTTAGATATCTGATACTTTTTATATATGATCAGATCACGAAGCAGAAATCTAATAATTCTTAAAATTTTTCCGAATTAAGCACTACATTTATGTTAGGGAATTCTCATATTACGAGGAGCGTCCAATAAATTATCTACCTAGACAGGAAGGAATGCCGATAGGTTCACCTGGTCATCACTGTTTTTCGATGTAGTCACCATAGAGGTCTATGCACCGTCGCCATTTTTTGGGCAGCGAAGAAATTCCAGAGAAAAAACAGTCTTTGTCACGGCAAGGCCTGCAAACTACTGAGAAACGACCTGTTGGACCTCGTTGCCCGACGAAAAACGTTGTCCCCGCTGGTGTTTCTTCAGGTCTTGGAAGAAAAAAATAGTCACTAGGGGCCATGTCCGCTCTATAGGGAGGATGAGTCAACCCTTTGAAACTAGGAATGGCCACAAAGTTCCGGTTCCGGCACGCGGAGATCCGGTTTTCAGAACAGGTTCTGGAACCGGTTCCGGACCTGGATCCGAAAACCCGGTTCCAGAACGGATCTTAGGAACCGGTTCCAGACCTGGATCCGAAAAACCGGTTCTGGCCATCCCTATTTGAAACCACAGTCCAACTTCTGCAAATCCATTGTTTGCGGCGTAACACAATCACACTACTCACAGCCACTGTGTTGCTCCGATTGACCTCAAATTGCTCAGCGGGGTTCCTCACAGTGGCTTTGACGTGCGCCGTCAAGCGTCGTTATGCTTAGCTCCTCGTTTCCTGTCTAAGTAAATAACTTGTTGGACGCCCCTCGTATAATGAAAAGCAGACACTTTTCTCATTGCTTCACATTATCCTTTACGTAAGTTTACAAGTAATCATGCTTTTTTCATGAACTTGTCTCGACTCAGAATATGTAATAGCAAGACTTAAAATTTCTAAGTTGGATGACACTAATTTCGTTTAAATCCACCAGTACAAAGCTCAGCAGGTTATCGTCCTTGTTTTATCGAAGCAGAACACTCGAGCAAGTAATATTGCTAGAAACTATTAATAAAAAAATTGCTGCTATTAATAAAAAAGTTTGGATGGAATCAGTATTGGACTATTAACACGACGACGATAATAAGAATATGCAGTGGCGTAGGGAAGGGGGGGGCAGAGGGACCGGCTCCCCCACAAAGCGGTTCGACAATGTACTTCGGTACTTTGATGTTTGTAATTGTTTATATATTTTTATGTTTATATATTTTTTGTTTGTAATTTTTCTATATGTACCTATAACAGCACTTCCCCCCCCCCAAACACATCCTGGCTACGCTACTGGGTATATGGGTATATGGACATATGTAAGAATTACGTATAGGATTACGTCAAGGGAGGAGAAATGCCCACTGCTTTCTTACAACACGAGTTTTCTTTCATTCTCTACACAAATTTTAAAACTTTCGTGATTTTTTTTCTCTGTAATAATAGCCGTAATCATGAAGAAATTGATATTTTCTTTCTAATCTTCCGGATCATCATCTTTTAAATTATGCACTGTATCCGGGTACAATAAAATTCTGCTGAGATATTAGTGTGTTCTTCACGAAACCGATCTACAAGTCTAAATGCAATTTAACTGCACTAAACCACTTCAGCAACGATACAATTATTATCATTATTTCAGTAATCTCTGTTTCCTTCGTCAGTAGCTCTGGGAAACTTACATGAAACACTGTTTTCATATCTCGTAATTTCACTTTACATTTTTTTTCGGAGCTCAGTAAAAAAAAAAAAAAAAAGCTCAAACTGCTGTTAATGTAAATCCCCTGTACTCGAACAACAATTCTTATGAACGATCTACTATTGAAATATCTTGCAACACAACAAAGGAAGACTTTTTCAAGCACAACAGATTTATATGAACAAAAGTTTAAACCTACCTCATCAGTTTTCAACTGTGCATACAAAAAGTGCAAAATGAAATTGTGAGAAGCGAAAAATTCTCTCATGTTGAGTTTCCCCAGAGCTATTGCCGAAGGCAACAATGATTGCGGAAACAGTGCAGTGCATTTAAAGTGCATTTGGATGCAATAAGTTGTTATATTTATCATTAATTATATTGTAATGATAAATATAATTATAATCAATAGCTCTTGTCCTGATGTGGACATGTGCTCTTGTCCTGATGTGGAAATCCTTACAATATAAATATGCATCAAATCATATCCTTAAATAGAGAGGGGAGGGAATACTTCGAAAAGAAAGCTTTTGTTATGATTATTTTTTGATTAAATCGAATAAATTAAAATAATGATTTATAAGAGTATAAATAATTCTCCCCGTTCTGTATGACATGAAAGCTGGACGTCAATCTGGTGGAAGAAACGAAGGCAGAAATTCTGAAAACACAATGAAACCTCCGAATAACGGACACATATGGGATATGATTATCTGTCCGTATTTGAGAGGTTATACAAATTTACATTACTTACAGCTCATGAGATAACTGTATGCAGTATACAGTAAGTAAACCCGTATAGCTATAAATGTAAATATAGAGTAATACTGAAGTACTGTATTTAGTGTATTAACGAATGGAGAAAGCAATCGATTTTAACACACAAATTCCTCTGTAAATGCGATACACAAATAGTGAAAAAGTGTATGACTGAACTGGAACTCGAATCCGGAATATTTTTTTTTTTTTTTTCGGCGTACCGTACCGATGATGGTGTTAACCAATACACTACCCAGCCTGCTCCCGGTACGTCGAAGACCGCGGGTTCGAGTCCCGGTCCAGTCGAGAGAAACAAAAGTGTCGCTGGAAGATGTGTTTATATGGGCTGCTAAATATACTACATGTGGGTTAATTTTCTTCTCTCAAGTACATTTCCCCTTAAAAATTAGTTAATTCACATATTGACTGTACTAAGAGCAAAAGTAGCACATGAAACATTGTGATTAAATTCTTAAACGTTATTATGGACAGACAAAAGAGGAATTTCAAGTTCAGCTTTCAATTCTTCCGTATGCTGTTCTATGAGATCATTAAGTTATGGGAAAGGGATTTTCTGTCTATTGCATTGCATTACAGATTTATTTTCTAATTGTGGAAATATTTTCTGTACTAAATACGTATGAAGTGAGAGTAATTATTGTTCGTTATGAAGAGATTACTAAAACGTTCGGGGTGGGGAGAGAATAATGGAGGTTTCACTATAATCGGAAAAGAAGGACAAACAAGATGGAGAGAGAATGTTACATAACGCAAAATACATAATATATACAGAATGAGTAGTCATGACTGTGTAAGAATGGGCGGTCATGTCTCTGCTAGAAAACAAGTGGACCCTGAACAGGACTACTAGAGAAGCTTGTGGAAAAGCTGCGTAATCGATTGGCTTGGAGTTTAACATCCCTTTCAATACCAAAGCCATTTAAGATGTGGCCTACATTTTAATACGCGATTTTTTCGACTTATGTTAAGCATTAAGTAGTAATGTCTTATAGAACAGCTATGCCTGTTTGTGTGTCGATAGATATTAGAGCGAAAACGGTCAGTCTGATATACATTGCACGGTTCTACAGTGCTCCCAACGCCACGCATTGGCTGTAAACACACTTCAGACGGCAATCGCAAAGACGACGTCATTAGCGATCGGCAAGTTATGAACATTCAAGCAGTCAGTAACATTTCTGCATAAAAGAAGCCAGAACACCGCAGAAGGCATCAATCTCCATCTACGATGCCTGGTCTCTGGATTTTATCCCTCTCTCTAGGACGCCTGCTCTCTGAGAGGTATCTCGGCCCCAAGATTCTTGGTTCATGTTGCCCCAAGACGCTTGGTCGTTGGGCTCGTACAAATTCATCTACAAACCACTAAGATATCTAGAGAATCATATATTTTATGTGTAATATTTACTGCTGCTAAGAAAGAGACTTTCATAATAAAACGTGATTGGGGAAAGTCCAAAATTCCCATGTACCATCTTTTAGCTCTTCCCTAAAAGAGAGAATACAATATTCAGCGCCCTAAGGATAGACTACCTGCATTATTATCCCTCTCTTCCACCCGGAAGTGACAGAAATTTACCATCTTTGATTTCAATGTTCATCGTCATAGAGCAAAAACAGAGACACACAGCGATGCACGGTTTTCCAATGGGAATGTAATGTCTCAAGAACAGATCCCTTCTCTATCCTATCGCAATATTGAAACCGGAAGCGGTTAAAAAGTGAACTCCAACTTCCTGTTACGATATTGATCATCATAGAAGAAAAATTGTAATAAGGGATACTGAGAAACTTTTTATATGAATTTAGTGTTCCAAGAGTAGATTCAATGTCCACTTCCCTCCTATATTCAAAGTTCCTCTATTGTAACTGGAAATGGCAGAATTCTACCATTTCCGGTTTTAATATTGATCACATAACAAGTAACAAAAAAAAACTGAGCACTCCAGGAACAGATGTGATCTTTAGCCTTCTACGGAAACTGAAAGCAATACAAATTTATTACAATTTTCGGTTTTAATACTGATTCCCCAAAGAGCAAAAACTCATTTCTCGATATGAATTTAGTGTTCTAAGATTAAAAATGCACGTTAGTAGAATTTTGTTAATTTATGTACTTTGTAATACGAAACATGATCGCTTATTCTGAGGGAAGAACGTAGCCTGAAAGTATTTGGGAATAAAATCCTTAGACGAATATTCGGACCCAAGAGGAACGGGAATGGGGAATGGCAGAAACTTCAGAACGAGGAACAACATAATTTATACGGTTTACCCAACATTGTTAGGGTCATCAAGTCTAGGAGGCTCAGATGGGCAGGTCATGTAGCCAGAATGGAAGAAAGTAGGAACGCTTTCAAAGCTTTAACTGGAAATCCAATCGGAAAACCACTAGGAAAACCTAGGCACAGACTGGAGGGCAATATTAAGATGGTGGATCTCGCAGAAATAGGAATATAAAGTAGAAACTGGACTCAATTGGCTAGAAACACAAGTCACTGGAGATCTTTTGTGAACGCGGCATTGGACCTCCGGGTTTCATAGGCCATAGAGTTAGTTAGTTATGTAATACGTATAGTATAGCGTTTATAAGTATAATAAATATGTCCCAAGATTAAGTTCGCTGTCAGTCTCAATCGAAACCGGAAGTTCTAGAAATATATTACTACCGGTTTAATACAGGATTTTCATTCAGCAACAGCGGTAAATCATTACAAAAAACTGATTTTTGATATAGATTCCATTTTCCCTCTTTATCCGTGTATTGAAACTGGATCTGACAATCCATCACTTCTCTTTACAATAACGGATCCCTCTAATTCTAGTACAGTTTCACAACATGAGATGAATCCCACTTACTTTGTAGTCATACTGTTAGTCAGGTGCTTTGAAATTCAAACTACAGGAGATAAATGACCCTACCTTAGGCTCCTTTCCCTCGCTGAACTGAATAATCTTCTGCGTCGTTGGAAGAAACTGTGAACAGCCTGTCCAGGGACTTCTTGCGGCTGAATCCAGTCCCATTGTGCTAGAACCTTCTCTCTCGACATCGTACTCCAGGGGACCTTGTCGGAAATGCTGCCTCGTCAAAAGAAGCATCCTTCCTACAAGATCCGTCGTTGACACGCCAGCTGTTCGCTTCACTTCCCTATCAACATAATACAAGCATGTAGTTAATGTGTTTTCAGAAATGAAAAATACAGGGTGGACATAAAGTCTCTCCCTGATAACAAACATTAATAACAAGAGAACTAAGAATGACAGAAGCATGCGATTTCCGACAAATAATAGGAAAAGTTTTTTTTATTTTTTTTTTTTTAACCTGATTTAGAGAATGTTCACATGTACTCCATTAGTTGCCCATGCGATGCCACATGCAAAACTTGTGTGTCGGGGACGGTCCTCTTGTGTTAACGCATGAACAATCTGCATCTTATATGCGTATAACTGCAGGGGACCCTGTCGGAAATGCTACCTCGTCAAAAGAAGCATCCTTCCTACAAGATCTGTTGTTGACACACCAGCTGTTCGGTTCACTTCTTTATGCAAAAGTTTCAACACAGTTGACTACGGGAAGCCCAGTTCACGTGATGTGCAACGCAAAGATTTCCGTGGGTTTCGGGTTAAAGCAACACGAACAGCTTCCACACGTTCCTCACTAACACATGGTCTACCGCTTTTATCACGATCTGAAACACTTCCTGTTGCTATACCATTCCCTTATGCTCTTAACACCTGGTGGCTGCTGTCCATACTCTCTCTTGAGTGTTCGTTGAACTGTGACGGGAGATTTTGTTTCATGCTACCACAACATACACTTCGCTTTCTGCTGTGCTAACGCTCTTTTTAAACAAAAGACTGTTGTGCTGCGGTCAGCTGCAGTAGATGGCAGCACAGGCTGTGGCAAAATCTTGAACTATCATACAAGCGATGTTTTTCAGATCGCATGCTTCTTTCATTCTTTGTTTTCTTGTTATTAATGTTTGTTATCAGAGAGAGACTTTATGTCCACCCAGTACATAAAGTACCATCAAAAATCATTGAGAATTTAAGTGAGGAACATAACTTGAAGACACTTCATCCGTAAGCCATTTCACATTGAATTAAGTTAACCATTCCCTCCTCCCATCCCCTTTTGGAACAAATGTTATTTATACATTCTCAATACAATGTTAACCCAAAAACATATTGAAAATAATAAAGATCACTATTACGAACCAGATCAATAAACTCAAAAAGTGCTCACTTTGCTTATCCGAATTAATATCAATTATATAAAAAATCATATTAAACTTATATTTTTCGTTGACATCTTTCAGCACTGCCAAGCCTTAAGAAGGAAATGCATTTAGTAGAGAAGATGTACAGGAATAAAGTTAGTAGAGTAAACGACCGGAAACGCCATTAAAACTAACAACAATTTTGGTCGTTTATTTTTGTTTCGCACTTTACCTTTTCCGTTTATTAATAAAATTGCCCTTCAAGCGGTTCACATTATAATAAATCATAAGCAAGTAATTTTTACTAACTGACATACTTGAGCAATGACATTTAGTCTGTGATATTTCCCATAGTATCGCACTAGTTCGCGTAAACATTACAGATGTTCCGAAATTATATAGATACAGATGAAATGAACTGGAATTTCTTGTTTTACGTTTTTCAGTTACGCCCTTTAGCTTACAGGAGACGGATAGTTAATAAAAATGAATGGTTATTTAAAAAATTATGAACTATGAGAGGAAACGGAAGAATCGCAAGAAAACTCCCAGATAGGATGTCATCCACCGCAAACCCACACAGCCTGGAATCGAACCAGGGAACCCTCGGACCAGAGGTGAGCGCTCTACACTGAGCCACTGTGCCAACACATATATAGATAGATAGTTTATATAAAGTAAGAAGATTCATGCAGTTCAACTTACAACATTAACTCCATCTAATCTCTCTTGAGTTCTCCTATCCCTTCCACCACTCCTATTATTAAGTTACAACGTTTATGCTAGAAAGCATCTCATTTCTTAGTCAAGATCCACAATAAATACGAATGCTAACCCTCCCGAATTTGTCTCATTATCCTTGCCTTCGACCTCACTTTTTCAATCTCTGCTGAGTGGTAATCTGTCTTTTTTTTTTTTTTTTTTTTTTTTTGCAATGTTATTAAACCGACTCAAACCTAACCACCAAACAGAAAATATCAACAAAACAGAAGAATTGCTATAACCCTACTCTTCCCAGATTTCAATCCCTTTTCACCTCAACCGAAGGGAGAGTGTATCCTTATTATTTATTTATTGATGACTTCTTCTACGTGGCGAAGTCTTGACCCCGCAGTCTTCTCCGAGCACTATTACCTCCAGCGTAATTGATGAAGCCAAACTTACATGGAGGTTCTTCTTTGCCCGCAATCTACCATGGCATTATTACTGGTCCACCCAACCAAATAAATCTAAGATGCTCCCCACAAGGAGATCATTCCAGTCCCCACCCCAAAAAATACTTACACATCCCTGAAAGAATGTTTTAGCTTTCTAACAGTTGTTTCCTGGAAATACACGTAGCCTTAATTCCCAAACAAACTTCCTATCTCTACTTCTTAAATAACCTCCAACCACAACGGTTGAATGCATAGGAATCTTGGTGCTGCAATCTGACCTCACGACCATCAACTCCGCAGACAAAGGTTTCACATTCGTGGAGGTCACAACCATGACTTTCTCACTAAAATCCAATTTCATCATGCTAATCACTGTCTCCTCGAAGATCTATCTCAACTATTATCTTGTACCTTAATCTAAAAATTCCTGACTTCCATCTTTTATCTAACATCTATAAACCCATCAGCACCCCATGGAAAGCATATTCTAGTTTTATGTCCCTCGATTATGTTAGGGACAAGCATCTTCCCAGTACTGACAGTTTAGTTTAAAAGGTTAGAAATCAATTTAAATTTACTTACTTGTATCTCCCTGCTGCCTTCACTAAGTGATATGTATCTACCCCATCAGCAGTCATTGTGATGTCGTCTGAAAGGAAATTTTGATTATTAATCTCTGAATGTAGTTTCAACCGACAAACTTGTGTTAGCTGAAACTATACAACACATCTAAATATGCATATCAATTGCGCAAGAAGTCATTTGCAAATCTAATAGAAGTAAAAACTTCACCGCAAATGCAACCAATCCCTGCTCTGATGTGCGAATTATCGGGAGGGAAGGGAGGTCGGATTTTCCCAATCACATTTTGATTCTTCCGCCCAAAGTAACAAAATAAAGTACCCCTGCTCAAACTATGTTTAGAGATAAAAAGGTTGAATACAAATATATGGACGAATTTCATTGGTTTTTGCTATATCATGTAATTTTAGTCTGCTATTAAAATTGAAATGAATTTTTTTAGTTTAATGTCCCAAGGTTATGGCTTTAGGCCACTAGTTGAATTCAGAAATGAAAGGAGTAAACTATTCACCTTTAACACACAGAGTGAAAAAAAAAATGACCGACTGGACAGGAATTCGAACCCGGAACCTCCAGTATACTGTGCCGATGCGTTAACCACTATGCCACCACACGTGGGTTGTACCAGAGACCCCTGCTGTGATTGAACAATCCTGTGTTTATATACCGAACATCTTATGACTGCTCTATTTGATATATATATATATATATATATATATATATATATATATATATATATATATATACTCATAAAAGGAGGAAACAACCGTGGTACAGCTCACGTGGTCCAAGATGAGGGCACTGACCGCGAGACTGAGTGGCTGTTCTGTGAAGCGGACTGAGTGGCGTAGTGGTTAACGCATCGGCAAGGTATGCCAGAGTTGCCGGATTCGAGTCCCGGTCTAGTCGGTCACCTTTTTACTGTTTTTGTGTGTTATAGAGTTCACACCTATAAATGATCTGGTATGTAAGAAAAATCGGTTGTTTCCTCTTTCATTAATATCTATATGAGATTTTATTTTTGGTAACTTATAATATTACTAAATCCATAAAATCAATAAAATGTTAGAAAAAATGAGAAAGGGCTTTGAAGAATATGGGATGAAAACAAATGTTAGAAAGACAAAAACCATGGTGATTGGAACGAAGGGGTCTGTGTCAAATGTAAAAGGAGGGGAGAAAATAGAATAAGTGAATAGTTTTCGATATCTGTGTAGTATTCTTAGTAATAACATGAAGTGCGAACGTGAAATAAAAGCAAGGATAGGAATGGCGAGAGAAGCCTTTAGGAGGAAGAAAAGTGTTTTGTGGGACCTTAAATAAAGAGTTGAGAAAAAGACTCATAAAATGCTTCGTGTGGAGTGTTGTACTGTATGGGGCAGAAACGTGGACATTACGTAAAGGTGATGAAAATCGACTGGAAGCCTTTGAAATGTGGGTGTGGAGGAGAATGGAAAGAATTACTTGGGTCGAGCGGAAAACGAATGAGAGGGTCTTAGAAGTGGTGGGTGAGAAAAGAACACTTTTAGATATTATTAGGAAGAGGAAGAGAAACTGGTTGGGACATTGCCTAAGAAGAGATTGTATCATGATGGACGTCTTAGAGGGTATGGTGGCGGGAAAGAGAGGGAGGAGGCGAAGGAGACTACAATTAATGGATGATATAAAAAACAGAAAGATCATACGCGAAGACGAAGAAGTTAGCGGAAGATCGTGGAGCATGGAAGATTCTCAGCTGCGGCAAGTGACCTTCCAATAAAGGCAGAATACCTATGATGATGATAATATTAATCGACAGAAGCCAATTAGCAATTTACAGAGTAAAGATGTGAGACTGAACCGGGTGTGTCGAAT
Source organism: Thermobia domestica (assembly GCF_964235325.1). NCBI lineage: Eukaryota > Metazoa > Arthropoda > Insecta > Zygentoma > Lepismatidae > Thermobia > Thermobia domestica. The sequence continues at coordinate 4,684,668 of NC_137456.1, forward strand.
TGGAGTTCCTGCCTTGTGGTGCCGGTGATACAAGTTCTCCGCTCACTTTCTTCGTAGTATGTACACTCACGTCCAAATGATTGTCGCATATATGTAACGGTCTTCTTGTAAGAATATAATTTGATAATGATTTTACAGGGTACTTTTAATACTGATACTATGTGTATAATGAGAAATGTATATGTGTGGTAAATTTCATAGGAAAAGAATTATAAATACGAAAATTAGAATGAGTAAAACAAAATGTTGCTAAATGGACAAGAAATTGTTATTTTCGTTTTATTGTTCTTATTTACTGCTCTTCTGACATGAAATTTGCCACATACATGTCTTTGCCAGTTATACACATACTAACATTGTAAGAAATACAAGGGCGAATTCAATATCAAATCATATTTCTACAACAACATATTTATAGACATGGGACAATAATTTTGGACACGAGTGTACATAATTTCACTTTTGAGGTCAGAGTTCCGTCATTTACACCTATAGTACGTGATCTAAGAGATATAGGCTGATAACTTTTTTCTCAACTAACGATAGCTTTTATACAATTACTGCGGTTGTTCTCGACTCGAATAACAGCTTAATAAACGAATAAACTATAATTTCTTACCTCCGTGAACACAGAAATCACAGTTGTATTTATCAAGAGTTTCCAAGGTGGTAACGTAAGGAGCGCCCTCTACAACTTCATCTACCCATTTGATACCACGAACCATCTTGTACCTGAAAAGTAAATGTTAATAAATATTACAATTCCACCAACAAAATTATGTAAATACTCAACTACTCAAATTTTCCATTTTTACTTCCTCCTTGTATCATATCCTTTTCCCTCGAAAAGATAATGGAATTCCATTATACTAAGAGGATATTGTACATTATGAAAGAGATCTTAATGGGCTTTAACCGCTAAAGACAGAAGTCAGCAACTTCCTCTCGATAAATCACATCTCCTTAACCCGACATTACATCCCAACGCGATTATTTACAGTGATACGCTTCTTTTTGGATTCAACTAATAAACGAGGGTAAATGTAACCGAAGTCTAGTGCGTGTCATTACAACAACAGTGTTACAAAACGATCTCCCAACGTAGAGAACTTTGCCCATACGACACGGTATCTCAAAAGAACCATTTCCAATATCCGGAAGAACCCCGAATTGGAAGCGCATCACAAAGCGAACAGTGGTCAGGAAACATCGTCGCAGGGGACAAATAGAAGTGGGGTGTGTGCCCAAGTGTATGTGCGTGTGTGTGTGTGTGAGGGGGGGGGGGGAGATGACCAACAAGGTTTGGTCCACTTTCTACAGTCGAGGAGACTACAAGAACCGCCGACGTTGTCCTGACTTTGTGCTGCATTGCAATGAGAAGTTTATCAAGAGATCTTTAATGACGGTGGGATATTGAAGCCGTGGAACGCTTCCACTCGTCGAAATGCTTTCCAACACCAAAGTCAACACAGCTTATTTTCAGCAGAACGTCAAGGACCTTCTGTATGACTTACATATTTCCAACCTTACGGTTCAGGGATGCGAGCTTTGAAAACGCGGTAGACTTTCCTTATGGGGACTGAGTTTAGCCAATCAGGAATTGGAATGGAGATATCAGGAAGCTAGTACTTACGCATCAAAAAGTCTCGCGGCTAATAACAGTGAATGTCTATCACATGAAAGTGTTTTAGAGCTGTTGTGTATCCATAGAAGTTATTTCAGAAAGTAACCGGACTTCTTTCATTTAACACTCGCCTATCACTTTCCAAGAATCTGATTTTTTGAGCTTTTTACATTACGAACCTTTGGTTATTGTTTCATCATGAATTAACATTAAACAGGGTAAGAGTACTTGCTGTTTCTCCTCGAATTATTTATTTCATTACTGCTACAAGCCAGTTCTTATATAGTTCGTATTCATAGCACTGTTGTTTCTTATTTCGGCCTTAAATTGATAGCTGTAGTTTAGGTTCAGTAATAGGTGAAGGTAATAGGTGTTGAGAATCAACTGTCTATGCAAGACTGCGCGCGTTATTCGAAGTCATTTTAAGAGGTTTTTAAATTAGGTTTGTTCATCACAAAAATATAGGATAATTTTAACAATTAAAAGGAAATAGAAAATATCAATAATACAGAAAACTTTCTTCAATTGTAAATTAAATCCTTCTATTTTACTTCCACGATATATACCCTGCAAGTTAAAGGAAATGGGTGATTAATGAAATATATGATAGAAGGAATCATTTATTTTAAGGCGGGAGTTTTTCGCATTATTTTCTATAAACGACACAAATGGATAATTAATGAAGTATATGATAGAAGGAATCATTTATTATTAGGCGGGAGTTTTTCGCATTATTTTCTATAAACGACACAAATGGATGATTAATGAAGTATATGATAGAAGGAATCATTTATTTTTAGGCGGGAGTTTTTCGCATTATTTTCTATAAACGACACAAATGGATGATTAATGAAGTATATGATAGAAGGGATCATTTATTTTTAGGCGGGAGTTTTTCGCATTATTTTCTATAAACGACACAAATGGATGGCTAATGAAGTATATGATAGAAGGAATCATTTATTTTTAGGCGGGAGTTTTTCGCATTATTTTCTACTAGTTGAATATACCCATGCTTTACACGGGGGCTGTATTTGGAATTCAACGCCTGTGGAAGTATCACTATTGATCTCAGCAACCGCGAAAACTATGGATTTGATACTAATATAAGCCATTTTGGGCTATTTTTTACGTCTCGGTATCCCCCCCCTCCCCGCTGACTCCCGGCCAGCATACAATTGTAACTAAATTTGCAAGTCATCGCTAATGGAAGTGTCACCATTGATTTCAGCGACCGCGAAAACTATGAATTCGACACTAATATCGATCATTTTCTACTACTTTTATATGTCCCGGTAAACGCCCCCCCCCCCGGTTCGAATTTTGACAAAAGCGTTTAACTCTGGTCTGGAGCCTGGACCAAGGTATTTGTGACTAAAATTTGGTAACTCTCGGTCAATTTGTCTGGTTCCCAAGCCGGTTCCGGTAAACGCCTTTCTCCCCTGAGACCCCCGGTTCGAAATTTGAAAAAAGGACTTCGTCTTAATCTGAGAACTGAGCCAAGGTACCAATGACCAAAATTTGGTAACTCTCGGTCCACTTGTCTGGTCCCCAGGCCGCACACAAACAGACAGACAGACAGACAAACACAAAAACAAACTCTTTATTTTATTTATATTAGATAAACGACACAGGCAATTTTGTTCATATTTCACAAATAAATATTTCATTAATAGCATGGCAATATGGCATAACTCATTTGTCTCGAAAAAGTTTTACAAGGGGTAAGTATTTCTAAGGTGATATTTGGGACGGGACACTCACCCTATTATCTATGGCACTAATTTTTATTTATTTATTTATTTTTTAATTTCACTTTATCTCGGATACTCTGGTAGCAAGGTGATTTCCGATTGCCTTTCTTGGGATGATGACGTTCTAAGGACGGGATCTACTATTTAACGTGGGATCCCAACCACTTGTGTCTCCACTGGAAATCGAAGCCAGGACGCTTTAATTGCAATAAAAGTTGTTAGTGTATATTGCAATAATGACTATCTTCCAATAAAGTACTTTATTAGCTTTTGAATTTAATGTTTTATTAAGTTCATCAAATGTGAAATTCGAATTGTAAGGGTATCTTTACTAAAGTTAAAAAAAAAAAAAAAAAAAAAAGAAACATACAAAATAATACTATGTGTTTATTATATATTGTGGAAAAACATATTTATGAGCCTTCCAGAAATCAGTCTATTTGGTATAATATTTCTAACAACCTTTAAGAATTGCTGCTTGACATTCTACTAACATACATTACTACTATTTCACAATATATGAAATATACCATACACATTTAAAAAACCGAATATAATCTTAATGCTGAAGATAACTGTAATTCAATTCAAAACTATTTCTAAATGTATAAATACTAGGTGAACCTACTGGTTGTTCAATTTTTAATCAATAATTTCGCTAAGTAAGCAAATTGGACGAAAAATAAAACAGCAACAGTTGACTTGTTGGTTTCTAGTGGTTGCGGAGCCATAGAAAAGGCATTTTCTGGAGTCCGAAAAAGCGGATGATGCATTTTCGTGGTAGAGATTGTTAAGTGGAAGGACGATTATAGGATCTCAAAAGCGGGTGGTACCTGCTAAAATCGGACAGTACGGCAACCCTACTCTGATTATTTGTTTGATCACCCTGTATGCTCAAAAGTTTTCACTATTCTAAAGCAGTGTGTACATTAAAGGACAATTTACAGGGAAGATAAAGTGTACATCAGAGGAAAATTTAGGGTACAAAGTAAAATCTTTCCAACCCTTGTATTTCCATCTTGTTTCAATGGAACTCTCGTAACCCTTCTACAAGTAAAAGGGATATGTTAATTTGCTTCCAAAGTGGTTGAGTTGAGTTGATTTTAGATTAGCGTCCTTTTCAGCAGCGAGGCTATATGAGACGTGGAATCCGAACCACATGAGCTCCCGCCGGGAATCGAACGCTTCCAAAGTGGCAACACACATAGGTAATGCTCAAGCTATAAATTGAGATTTTAAGGCGAAAATCCCCAAAACAGAAGTAATAAGCCCATTTGTATTATATACCTGGTGAACAAATTATCTACACATATTGATCACAAAATACTGTAATTAGCTCACAAAGTACAAGAGAGTATTAACAGAAATACTGTAATTAGCGCACAAAGTACAAAATACTGTAATTAGCGCACAAAGTACAAGAGAGTATTAACAGAAATGTTCCGATTATAATTCACTCTGGTATTATATATGCTTTTTCACTTGCTTTTCGACCGTAAGTCACGTTTACATTTTTTGCGCAGAACTAGTACTTGATTTTTTATCAGCCTCTATCAATGATTACCATATCACTCTAACTTGGAGAACACTCAATTCTGCTGTCTCAAAACAATGTATCAAAAGCATATTTTAATTGTTTCATTAGTCTCGAAGCTAAATTTTGTTGGTTAATATAAGAATTCGCACCTGCACTTTTATTTACGCTCTAGAGTAAATGAGACTTTTTGATGCATACATTTCTCATACTATTTTGATGATATATCCATTCTAACTCCTGATTGGCTAATCTCTTACCCCATAAGGAAAGTCTACTGCGTGTTCAAAACTCGCTTCCGGGACCACAAAGCCTCGAGCGAAACAGATCGATCGTCACAGGCGTTCTACTAATGGAAGGCAGGAGAGATAGGAATTCGAGCGATCCCATTTTCTTCCATCCACGTAAAATCCTCGGATGTCTTACCAATGGACTACCTTAGATGTGAGTCACTATATCTTGCAGAACATTCTGAAAATTGTCAATTCGTTATGAAGAGACATTTTCCTTCCCATTCTAAGCAGGGGTTTGTTACAGTGGAAACTACGCTGCTGGCCGTCACATCGATCACATTCGGTGGTGGAGAAAAGAGAAATAGCCAGGTAAGTTGTTCGACTACTTCTGTCGTAGCCAACCTTCTGTATGTCATTCAAAAAACACGGCAATGGGCAAGGTAACCGTGTCTATAAACATTTTTCAACATCTCAAATATTTCCGCTGGAGTGTTCTTTAAGCGTGCACAGAACCTGATATTGACAGTTCGTACAATTGTTTACACGATGATGAGGTATTGGAACACCAGCCTAAACTTAATCGCGCTACATGCCACACTAGTAATCGGTGGAGATGGAAATTTTTGTACGTATTCCCGAGACTCAAAACTATGAAATATTTCCATGAAAAGAAAAAAAAAAAAAAAAAAGCAAAAAGAATCGATCTCGTTTTCTAATTGCTGCACTATATATATATGGTCACTCCTTTCTTGCTTTTAAAGCCTTCAATACTGAATTATAAAAGTATATACAATGTTGGAACAACATACGCTTTAGACAAGTACTAAACAAATATGGGGCTTTGATTCTTTTATCCTTCAATAAGATCTCACACAACAGTGATTGAAAATTATTCGAGGACACAATAACTGCATTACAGGAATAAGCCAGTTGGGCGAGTAGTACTCAAATGAAGTAACCTTTGCATGTAACCTCGAAAGTAAGCTTCACTTTAGTATAAGTCCTCACACAAATGACAACAGAAGGGCCTCGAGTGACCATTTCTAAAATACATACGGGAAAACTTACCTTTCCTCTTGTGTAAACACTGGTGGTCCTTTATGTTTAGTAATTTCTTCATCTGTATGAACTCCTACAATCAAATAGTCACCGAGAGCTTTCGCCTGCCGCAAGGAATTTGCATGGCCAAAATGAACCATATCATAGCTGGAAATAAATAAGTCATGAGTAACATGCTTTATGTACAACTATACGATTTTTAAAAAGCTATATTTTTTAAACAGAAAATTTTAATTGCAAAATATTACAACTGTTTTAACCTTCCAGAAACCATCTAAAGCAGATACAAATTTTGAAGTATCAGGAAGGGATTACTCAATTCTAGATCAACTTGTTTTTATTGTTAAAATTATCTATCTACTTTTTAAATATAATAGTTTTTGACTTTTCGAAATATATCAGAACATGGTACCTTATACATTGTATTAATAACAAAATCACAACCCTCAGCTCTCATTCAGTAACAACAATTCAGTGAAATGATTCCTTATGCTTTTTCCAAAGATTACGAAACTAAGCGTCGCAAAGCCTGCTTTCGTCTAAGAATTCGCAGTTACAAGTCACTAAGGTTCGATATAGTTTCTTGTGGAGAGTATGGAACACATTATAATATAACGAATTACTCACCTACTTATCTCATTGTGCTAACTGTTACATCTGATATTTCGAGTGCTTTACTCGGGCAGTCCTCGTATTGCAATAAGCTCGTCATGTGATTAGCTGTATTAACACAGTGGAAGTTATAAGAATGAGTGATAAATTATATCAATATTTGGTTTTAAATTACAAATCTCCAGTAAAATTGGTACTCCATAGTACTTTCCCAACAAACACCACCTTTACAGAGACACTTATGAGTCGGGTGGGGATATTGGTGATACAGTGAAATTTAAGAGCTATGTCGGTGGTAGTTCACTACCAGAAGGGCCACCTCTACCGAATTGGTCTAAATGGAGTATCCAGACGAAGAGTGTTCTTGAAGAAGACAGCAATTCTCCAGTAGCCAAGTTGGCGGAAATTATAGTGATTGATATGGTAACTTCAACATTAGTCCCAGGCGTGGTCAGAGTGACTTTAACGGTTGGAATATTGTGGGGTGGAAGGCAACGGGAAATCACCACTTTATTTTCCCTACTTGGCTGGCAGCAAAAAGAGAACATATATACAATGGAGAAAAAGACTCACAAAATGCTTCGTATGGAGTCTTGCCCTGTATGCGTCGAAAACACGGACATTACGCACAAATTATGAAAAACGACAGAAAGCTTTCGAAATGTGGGTGTGGAGAAGAATGAGAATTCACTGAGTCGAGCGGAAAACGAATGAAAGGGTGTTAGAAATGGTAGGAGAGGAAAGAACAATTTTAGATATTATTAAGAAGAGGAAGAGAAACTAGTTGGGACATTGGATAAAAAGGACATGCTAGAGGGTATGGTTGCAGGAAAGAGACGGAAATGGTGAAGAGACTACAATTAATGGACGATATCAAAACAGAGAAATCATACGTGAAGACGAAGAGGTAAGCGAAAGACTGTGGAGAATGGAAGCTTCTCAGTTGCAAGAGACCTGCCAATAATGGCAGAATACTTATGATGATGATGATGAGTAAAATTGGAGGCAACTACTATTCTTTCTCTAGTGCTATACGCAACAAATATGAATTGATTTTTTAAAAAAATATATTTCCTGGTTTTATCAGCAAATGGAGTCTTTGGAATAAATGAATTAAGCATGCATCTGTTCCTGATGAGGAGTGCATGAGAGAATCACCCGAAATATTGGATATAATAATTGACAAACCAATACAACAAGGTGAGTGATTCGTTATACAGGATCTGTATCAAAAGTAATAAGACTGGTTGTATAAAACACACTTTTATTGACAATACTGTTGAATACACATACTACCACTCAAAATAAGACTCATCCACAGTGACACAACGCCTCCAACGATATGTCTATAGTTGCTATTCATGGTGGAACTCAAGTTTCGAGAATCTCGCTCAGGTAGTATGTTATGGCATCTCCGGTCGCAAAGTTGTGCTCTTTGAAGTCTCTCTTCAGCCTCAAAAATAGAAATAATCGCAGAGTGAAAAATCCGGACTATACGGTAGTTGAAGAAGCGTTGCTATGTCTTTTGTAATCAGGAACTTTGAGCACAGTCTTCGAACACACTTTGCCATAAGTCATCGCTACAATGTCATGAACTATTGTTTGCGGCATGCTCAATTTCTCTTCTATTAAACAGACACTCAAGCGTCGGTCAGTGTGTAACAAATGGCACACACACTAACCACATTTTCTGTCTTTGTCGCGATAGGGGCCTAGAACAATGTTTGTTCCACATGTTTCCTCTCTCGTTTTCAAAGGCTTTGTGCCAGCTAAAACCTGGACATGCACTCATTGCCACAGGGACTGCCTTTAATATTAATACAGTCCTGATTTACCGAGTTTTACGCAAAACTTGACAGCGAAACGCTTTTCCATATTACTTGTTCTTATTCGTGAGACGCACCTCTCGCATATAAATTCGATTAACCGGCTGTCCGCTCACATACACTGCTTTCTATCGACTAACATGCCACCGTTGCACAGCTGAGTGTACCATTACCTCCCCTGGTTTAACCGTCAAATGCGTCTGCGCGCGACAGTGGCGCCAGTCTTAATTGCAGGACTGTTCCTATATGTTCGATACGTTTGTAGTGCTAGAAGTAAGTTAAATGTGCAAATGTATCTTTTTATTTTATTTTGTAACTTAATTTTAAAAAATTTAATCATAAAACTAGAAGATGAAACAAACGTTAATGTATTCAGTTGATTTGCGTACCTGTATAATAATGCATAATAATAAATAAAAGAAAACTTACTTGAGTACATCGTCTTTCATTTGTTTACTCGAATTTTTACTAACTATTCGCGATTACCGAAAATTCAAATAAACAAATAAAGGAAGATGTACTCAAGTAAATATTTTTATTTCACTTGCTGTTACACACTATTAGAATCTAAGACGTTACCCATGATGATAAAACTATACACAGAAGGTCACACGTCGCGCCTCTCTCAGAACAGGTGTACAAGGAGCAAAGGTTAAATCCACACTTCCTCAACTTGGGTACATAGTAAAGATATAGTGAGTGCCACGCTCTGGGCGTCTTTCCTCTCAAAGATACCCTTTTAGAAAGGCTGGGTGATCCTCAGAGCCGTACTGGAACGGAAAAAGAAGTCCCCCCTCACCGCTGGCAGGTAGAGGTCTTAACGAATATTTTTATGCCGGAAAACTGCCCTTTGATTATTTCTGAAGGAAACAAGAAATCTTCGGTATATGTTCTTATGCTATATGAAGTCTTTTTCCACTATCCTCATTTATGCGTATAACAAATGTCGCTGACGCGCCTGGTCTACGGACGCACTTTCGTGTTACCATGTGGTCTTCCCTCTGCGCTCCTGCCCTTACAAAGTTGGCCAATCTTCTGTTGATGGTAGCTCTGGTTGACATCCTGTTTTCAACGTTGTATTACTAATTGCTATTTTCTGTTATTTTAATCTTACACAAAATTACTCGTATTTCATTTCTAGTCTTCACTCGTAACTGTTAATCACAAATATTCATTTTCATGCTTTCTTTGCTCTTCTCTAAATACACATGCATCCATATTGTATCACTGCGAAAAATTAGAACCTTTAAACTGTAAACTGTTGCAAACTGCTAACTGTGACAAATAACGAAAATAATAAAACCTTACCTTTTCACTGCGATTGAGGATATAACTTCGAAACTCCTATTAAGAATTCGTGAACGATGTCAATCTTTCTGTTGCATGTTTGAATATATATTCTGTCAAAATATCCACTCTCACTGTATTAGAAAGTGATTCTTAAGAAAGGATTACTGGGTGCAGATTCACTTAGGAGAGCTAAATATGAATACAGCATGTGGACATGTGTCAAAAACTACAGCGTATAAAACACGAATGAATTTAAGAACGCAAACCAACTTGTACTAGGAGGTCACTAAAAAGCAAGAACGCCGAGTCAGGGCAGGAGCGCAGATGGAAGACTACACCGTAACACGAAAGTGTGTCCGTAGAGCAGGCGCGTCAGCGACAGTTGGTATACGCATAAACAAGGATAGTGCAAAAAGACTTCATACTGTATAACATAAAAACATGTGCCCTGCGTGTACGGAGATTCCTTCCAACATCAAAATACTGTCCCAGTTCAGGCACATCATGCTACATTCATAAAGTAAATCTCAACCACATTTGGTTAAGATTCAATTTCCTTCCGCTGTACATATCTGTTCTTTCCTACACTATTTCAGCACACATATCCTAGGTTAGTTACTACAAGAGTGGGTTTAAAACACTGACACGTTACGCTCTGTTACCTGATTACCTAATACCGTACAATATGCAAATTCACATTCTACACAATTTAACTTTGTCTTTCTCCCTACTTACTTACTCTACAGTGATGACGTTTATTATTTTTTACCCTCAGACTCATGCTGACATTTCGTCTGATTCAGTTATTTTTCTTATTTCGGGGCCACAATCTGCGGCAGTTAACAGATAAAACTATTTATATTATGCATACATTTCAAATATTGTAATGAACTATTATATGCATATTAAATGTGTTTAATAAATCCTACAAATGCATAAAGTCCATGAACTTGTCAAATAATTCAGTATAGTTAGAACTTGCAAATCATTACATTTTACCAACTGTTGAAAGCGTGAGTATACAATTCACTTAAACACTTTAGCGGTATACAAATATAATTAACATATCTTGAATCCCAATTTACGGAAACATACATAAACTCATATGTAGTTCTTTCATCACGAAAGGAACTGCTAGTATCTTATGGATCATTTCTTGTGGCAGGAGTTCCACGGTCCGAATACACTTTAAAAGGGCTTAAGCATTATGAGTATAAATATACAACGTACCAAGCCTACTCTATATAAGGCTAGGGTCAGACACGCCTCTTTTTTCTCCAGGGGAGCAGTGGTAAAACCATGATGTCACATGGCAACAACTAAAGGGACAAACACACACACATACACAAATACAAAATAATGGGAAAGATGTGTGGCTGAAAAGAATAATTTGAGAAGCATTTCTGTTAGAAATCAGTTTGTTTCTTGATTGTGTTGTGGACTGTGTTTAGTTGTGTGTATTTTTCCATTATTATCATATATTCATGTGTTAATGCTGAGTGAGTGAGTGCATGTCTAATATCTAAAGAAAATGCCGTCTGAGTGTGCTGTTTCAACTTGTAAGAACAACAGCAGAAGTTGTAATAAAGACATTATTTTTCATCGTTTCCCAAAGGATTCTACGGTCTCTGCGGTGTGGACAGTGAGGTGCAAACGAAAAGACAGTTTTAAGCCCGAAAATAGTAGAATTTGTTCTACGCACTTTTGTAGTGATGATTATAAGCGTAACTTGGAACATGAACTATTAGGCCTACATCCCAGAAAACGTCTTAAACAAGATGCAGTCCCCAAAATAAGTTAACCGTCTAATTTTTCTCCCCAAAAATCAGAACGAGGTGATCGACAGTTAGTAAGAGAGAGGAAACGACAAATAGCGAGCATACTACAAGAATCACCGTCATCTCCTAAGAAGAAGTGTAAAAGTGTACCGAGTGATAATATATATGATAATGATAATGTTCTCCAAAATAACTTAGTAAGAGAAAACGAAGACTTACGTGCACAGCTAAATAATTTAAAGAACCAACTAAAAACCGAAAAAAGGCGCAATAGAGCTTATCAACCTCAAATTTCGAATTCGTGTAATAAAAAATTGAATCCCAGTAGGCAGCGCAGATTCGTTGCGAGTGAAGTTTGAAGAATTTTACAAACGTCATTCACTGATAGCCAAATTGATTGCCTACTCAATCAGAAAACGAGAACTAAGTGGCAACAAGAAGATATGACAATGTGTTTGTCTCTTTGGACTTTGTCAAAGAAAACATGCATGTTCTTGCGCGAAAAGTGCCATTTTCCACTGCTGAGTGTAAGTAACATTCGCCGTTGGTTTCGTTCAATAAATTTTAAACCAGGTCTTCTGAAGCAAGTCATATGCACATTGAAGACCAAAGGTGAAAGTCTATCTGTTTCAGAAAAATTGTATCTGACCTCTTTGATGAAATGAACATTCTCCAAAAAGCTTGTTATGAAAAACGGACTGATACTGTATATGGACCTTCTAAACAGGTGTCAGTGGTGATGGTTCGAGGATTAGTGGGTAAATGGAAACAACCAATATATTTTGATTTTGATATTAGGTTTACAAAAACATTATTTGACACAATTGTCCAAGCTCTAGAAGAAATAGGGTATCCTGTGGTTGCTGCAGTATCAGATCTTGGAGGATCAAATAGGCGTCTTTGGAAAGAGTTAGGGATAACAATGAGTAACACGTCATATCGCAATCCTTTCGACACCAAAAGAAATATATTCTTTTATGCCGATATTCCTCACATGATTAAGTTATTAAGGAATCATTTCTTAGATGAAGGCTATGTAACACCATCAGGAGATAGAATTTCAAAATTCTCATTAGTAGCTCTTTCGAAATATGACTAATGAAATTAAATTAAAATATGTCCCAAACTTCGTGACATTTATATTAACGTTCATGGAACATACAAACAGTGCGTGAAATATGCGACAGAACTTTTTTGGAAAGTGTTGCAAAGGCAGTGCGGTATGTGTATCCAAAGCAAGAAACATTATCGAACTTCATTTTGGCTATAGATACATTTTTTGATGTTTTTAATTCGCGCCTACCTTTCGATTTTAGAAAGCCCTTAAGAAGTGCTGTTGGAAATTCTATTCAATCTCAATTAAGTATTTTGTCACAAATGCTAAATCTTACCTTAGGTATAAGAAAAGTAGGAAGCAAAAATATTTTGCCATTTCAGGAAGGTATTGCAATATCTAATGAATCTTTAATACCTTTATTCGAATATGCCAAAAGTAAATATGGTATACAATATATATTAACGAGTAGACTTAACCAGGATTGCTAGAGAATCTCTTTTCGCAGCTGACCCCTTGCTGGTGGACAGTATGATCATCCTACACCAGTTGAAGTTAAGTATTGATTAAGGAAACTAATTTTAAGTCGCAATGTTTCCGCTGTAAGTTCAAATTTGAATGTGAGTGAACACAGTGACGAGCCGTATGTTTCCTCCGAGTTTTATGTATCACTATTGAAAGAATCACAGAGTATAGTTGAGAACCTCGAACATAAAACTGGTGAATGTTCAAGTAGTAATTATACAATTGAACATGAAGGGCTTCATCGGAACTCTGTACACGGAACGCTGGAGGAAAATAGTGATGAGAACATAAACATGTTAAACGAAGGTTTGTTGTATATAGCTTTCAAAGAAGGTAAAAAATATCCAGAATTATGCTCAGAGGACAAGAAAATAATAGATGGAAAAGTTTCATGGTTGTCGTTTCTCTCTAGAGGTAGTCTTGTGCACCCGTCGAATAAATTTTATGAAGATGTAATGTTCATGAACAGAGAATTTTTGAAGTTTCATGGTTCAACATCACTTCGACAAAGAGCAAAAGTTGTGAAAACCCTATCCGAATTGACATCGCGCAAGATACCACATGTGCCTCTTAGTGTAATCGAAAGATTTATAAGATTAAGAACTATCATTAGGATTAGGCATATAAACAATGTTAGCTCACCAAGTCACGCTCAACAAAAGAAAATGAAAAAGTTAGTGAAGTAGTCACACAATGAAGCTTAACGTATCGATATAGCGTCGATGGAGAGGGTAAGTTTTTCATTTTATATTTCTCGCAAAAAAAAAAAAAAAAAAAAAGTCTTTTAGTAGAATAGTTTTTAACCTTATGCATTTTTTTTTTTTTTTGTAAATATAGCAAGTCGATTCAAATTTCTTACGCAAATTACTTTTTTTTAGGGATTTGTTAATTACTTCTCATTTACTTGTTTTCATTTATGCAGCTAGTTACTTCATTTCGGTGTTTGTGCGTATGTCAAGGGGGGAGTAGACTGTTGCAACTTCTAAAGTTAGTGTGAAAAATGCTATTTATAAGTAGCATTTTTTTTGTTTCACCTTAATTTTCGGGGGAATCTACACCCCATGGACTATCCCCTGGCTACGTCCCTGTCGCCAAGTTACAAATAAATTGCTTAGATAGCTGAAGGAAGGAAGTGATCCCGAGTATTTTGTATCTTATTTTTAATAATAGAAATGTAGCTAAATGGGGTGATCTGGGCGAATATTGTAAAGTTAACGTACTCCAAACTAGGAAATTATTTATTTTTTATTTTCCCATTTCGTTTCTTTCATCCGAAATTTTTGTGCTATTATCTTCTTTCCATAGAATTTACAAGGTGGTAAAATCGCCGTATTTCAATAGGCGCGGGAAATGACTTCAGCAAGCTCTGTGGGTCCCCTAGCTTGATTCTTGACGCCACTCAATATCACAGATCACGTGACAAGAGTACGACCCCAGCCTTGTATAGAGCAGTCTTGACAATGTACGGATACATGCAATACAAACTAACTTAGGGTGCAAACAAGCATAAATAAACTTGTAATAGGTAGCCACTCAAAAGCACGAATCAGGGCAGGGTGAAGTTGGTGGATGTCTGAAGGGGGCAGCCGGGTCAGGGTATGCGCGGATTGATCAAACACCTGTGTTTCTCATGTCACTACTAGATATCTTACGTGTCAGAAGCTTTAAAAAGAATGAAATGAAACCTTTAAGTATTACGTCCCACGGTTGTGCCAGTTAGGCTAAAGGAGACGGTGATGATGAGAAATGAATGAAATAAAGAAAGTGAGAAGAAACGGGAGACGACATGCACACGGTGTTTGTCCACCACAAAGCTCACTTGGTGAGAGCTGGGATCGAACCAAGAACCCCATGCACCAGAGGTGAACGCTCTACCACTGAGCCACCACAGCCCTCAGACAGCTTTAAGTATTGTTATGGATCATGATTTAGAACGCTGCATTTACATAAAATTTCAGTACATCAAGGCTTCCTTATGTACTATTATGTCCTTAAAAACATACAACGGATTACGTTATAACAAACACACATACTATTAGGGACATCAGCGGTTAAGATTCACATAATTTTGATTATTTACATTTTTCCCTTCAAACAACATTAAGCATCTTTTTTTTTCTGTACGTTTTACAAATTTATGCAACCGTTAACTGAAACAGCATCAGTATTTAGATAAATTTAGGTTGAAAGTAGTAAACTGAATCCAAGCGAAACTAATTGAAAAGTTGATCAAACGTCAAAAATTAAGTTTTCAAATTATGCTTATCAAAGCAGTAAAACAAATATTCATACAATAACTTATACGTGCAGTATAATCCAACAGTTAAGTGAAAATAATTACACTCTCTGCAATATCATGCAGACTACACATCTGAAGTGCAAGGAAATAAACATCTGGGGACCGGTTGTTGGATACACACCGGTACAGAAATATAACCTGGGATCCCAATTTTAGATCAGCAAGTACCTCATGAACTGGTATATAACTGAAAAGCTTTTATATACACACATGCGTACTTAATATACAAAAATAATCCCAGGTGAGTCAATTTCTGTTGACATGACAACCGCTGTTATCGGCCTTTTAAAAAAAATAACATTAAAAATAGCAGTAATAATATAAATATATATTTTTTACAAAGCATTACAGCTTACCATCCGTCACACCAAACACGGATTTCATTTCTATCTTCCATTTCTTGGTCTCCACGTCCATTCATATTTGTAAGCTATTCACGAGACGTTCTACATCCACAGTGTTCTACGCTAGAATACGTTTTCGCCCCTACGTTGTTCCGTCCATCATTTCATCACGGCTGACGCCAGCACAACACGCTGCACCGCATTGCACTTGTTTCTTATCATCGTCTACCTCATTGGTTGACTTGAAGGAATCTTCTTCTTACGTAATAGATCACCTCACGGAAAAAAAAGAAAGAAATTTATATATATATATATATATATATATATATATATATATATATATATATATATATATATATATATATATATATATATATATATATATATATATATATATATATTTAAAAAAACGAGTAAATTCATTACGATAACATAAACGCATTTAGTAGCCTACAAGAAGAAGAAAAAAATGAAATAGTTTCCGACCTGCTTTTCGGTGTACATAGTCTTCCTAAAAGCCGTCGAGGCTGTCTAATCTTTGAGGCAACAAATCTTTCTGGCAGTCAGAGATTATTAAGATTAAATGATTAGAAACAGTAAGATAAACTACTTAAATATATATACATACATAAATTAGGGCATTTTTTTTTACTTTTTGTTACTAATTAAAGTTGTCTAAGGCACGCCCACTTTTGCACTTTACAATCCGTGTCATTTTAATGTATTTTCTTCTTCGAATCCCCGACCGAACCCCCGATTGGTTGTGGAGGGGAGGTGACTGTGGCAGTTATACTTTGCTCCGGAAATCTTGTTTTTTTTTTTTTTTTTTTTTTTTTTTTTAAAAGTTTTTTTATTATGAAAAATGTTTGTCGTTATCTATGACTGTTTCTGTTTTACTGCGGTAAATGTTGAAACCGGAAATAGTTAATTCGAACCATTTCTGGTTTGAATAGAGGGTTAACAGAAGAGATGGAAATCAGTATTGAAACCAGACGTTCATAGTAAGTACTACGTTTACGGGCGCATCGTCGTGCGGAGGGAGAGGAGGACATGTCCCCCAAATGGATGAAGGCTGAAATTAATTGTATGGAAGAAAGGAGGAATACTAAGTAACAGTATTACTCTGCATATATAGACTATACATACATATACAGTGTGTTTCAAAACAACAACAATGTTTGGGAGATGATTCCTGGCACCAAGATAAGACAAAAAGTATAGACCAACTGGGTACACAAATCCTTCCTTTCAGAGTTATAGGCTGCCGAAAACATGAAAAAATGAACTTTAAAGGTCCATAGCTCCAAAACTATGGGACCTATCGTTGCCGGGTCAAGTCTTTACTAAGGAACTAATGTCCAAATATACATGCCTCAGAATCCTGCAGTAATTCCGCAACAATTTTTATAGAAGGTAGTTAGTGTCAGTACTTCAGATTATATGCCCGTAACCAAACTGCCTGTACAAAAATTGTTGTGTGGGTATCTTAGGATTCTGAAACATGTATTTTTGGATAGAGCACATATTAGTTCCTAAGTGAAGTCTTGATCTGACCACGGTAGATCCCATTTTTTGGAGCTATGGACCTTTTAAAGTTCCTTTTTTCATGTTTCCGACAGCCTATAACTCCGAAAGGAAGCATTTGTGCACCCAGGTTGGTCTATACTTTTCGTCTTATTTTGGTGTGAGGAATCACCTCCCAAACGTTGTCGATGTTGTTTTGAAACAACCTGTATATCTATATCTATATCTATATCTATATCTATATCTATATCTATATCTATCTATCTATCTATCTATCTATCTATCTATCTATCTATCTATCTATATATATATATATATATATATATATATATATAATATATATATATATATATATATATATATATATATATATATATAGAGAGAGAGAGAGAGAGAGAGAGAGAGAGAGAAATGAACTCGTCTTCTGAGAAGAAATTGTCTTCCTGAATGCCATGATATGATCGGAAAATATGAGACAGAGAAAGACTATACCAATGGTAAAAATAAAATATATCTAGAGAGAAAAGGAGGAGACAAGTTAGATATTGGAAAGTTTAAAGATGAGGAAATTTCTTTGAAATCTCCAAGAAAATTATATCAGTTGAGAGAAAGTAGATGCAGGAACTAACTATTACATAGGTAGTTGTAGAGATCTTTTGAACGTTGAGAGTAAAGGTAATGAAGGTAGCTCAAATTAATCAATAAAAGGCGGCTTGTAGCAGAAGCTTTACAACACTAGGAAATAGTGTTGAATTCAGACATTTTCACCCGGGGGGAATGTGAACTCCTCGGGGGAGGGGAGTTTTGGGTGAAGTAATTTCTACATTTTGTGATTGAAATTTTGAGAGTTTTTCCTGGGGGGAATGAATTTTCTTCGGGGGAGAGATTCCCCCGGGATACCCCCTGAATTCATCCCTGCTAGGAAAACAAGATTATAGAAACAAATTTGAGCTAAAGAATGTAAAATGAAGTCAACCTACTATACTACTCAAAGGGTTGGTTGTTAAATGTAGGGATGGTACCGAGACCGAGACAGACCTCTATAAATCGAGACCGAGTCTCGGTCTCATCTCGAATATTGATAGCTATTAAAATTACCTTTACTCAAAATTTGTTTCGTTGCCGTGTTAGATAATATGGGAGTTGCTGAGTGATGTACAGTGGCATATTTAGGTGGTGGCTACGAGGCTCAAGCGCCTCCCGAAATAAATTTGTGATCATTTTTCGGCACTGCACGTACAACAGAAATGTTTCTTACTCCTCCCTCAAGTTTCTTCCGAAACAAAATCCACTGCTGATGTATATACTCTCTCTCTCTCTCTCTCTCTCTCTCTCTCTCTCTATATATATATATATATATATATATATATATATATATATATATATATATATATATATATATATATATATATATATATATATATATATATAATATATATATATATATATATATATATATTATATATATATATATATATATACAGAATGTCTGAAAAAGTCCCCTGACATAGGATAACTCTGTTATTATCAGAGTTACAACAAAATGTAAGGGGGGAAAATCATCTCCAAATGTGATGTTTTCAATCTAAAGTGAAGGAACTTTTTAAATCGGACGAGTTATTTGGGCTGTACACTCTTTATATGGCCAATGTTAGATGAAAAGGCAACGTTGCCATTTACTTGATCCCACGACATAAGTAAATGAAGTTGCTGTCTTTTACGCTAACGTGTCGATGGGCAGCACCCATTTAAAATAGTTGTAACAGTTTTAATTACAACAAGTCGCAGTTATATTATTTTAAGCAGTGTTGCCCACTTAAATAAATTACTAAGCCATTGAGTCAGTTTTGCCAGATCCGAAGATTTAAAAAAAAGTAGCGTGTCTGTGCACTGAAAGCAGCGCATTTGAACTAGTTTTAGCCCAAATATATAGAAACGAATTATTTAGCAACTAATGACTGGTATTAATGAACTAATTTTAATATGAAGTGGAAAATGTTCTGGACATATTGCAAGAAAAAATTATGATTGATTGACGAAAACAATTTTAGACTGGATACCACGAGGCAGAAACAGCCTAGGAAACGTCCACATACAAGAAGGTGTGACGAAATCAAGAACCATCATTGGGGTGTAACCTGGAAAAAAATTGCTCAAGATAGATAGTTGTGGAGAAAACTTGGAAAGACCTTCATCCAGCAGTGGATTGATAATGGTTGATTAAGAAGATGATGATCATTTTATTATATCGAACCCTCAGAGGTAAAGTAAACCAAGTCATAATTTCGTAATTTTACAGAAGCGAAAAATCGATTCCTTAAGTGAGACATACGTGGTGTGGCAATTAAATAACGAGACTGGTGTCATAAATGTGATGTATTGTAAAGAAAGTTACAGTTGACTGTTATGACCTTCAATTCCCCTCCTCTATCTATACACCACTGCATATGTGCCTTCCATTGTTCCAATTAATGCTGTAGGTCATCAAATGTCACCCTGTTCAACAACTCTGCCGTTTTTCGTTTCACCTCTTCCACAGACTGAAAATGTGTTCTCTTCAATGCACTTTTCACTTTTGGGAATAGATAAAAGTCACAGGGAGCCAGGTCTGGGGAATACGGAGGATGGTCGAGTACAGGAATGCGCTTGGCTGCTAAAACTGCTTCACAGAAAGGCATTATCGGCAGGCGCAGTCTTGATGGAGGATCCGTGCATCGTTCTTCCACAAATCCGGTCTCTTCTTCCTTATTCTTTCCCTCAGCTTGATTAGGACTTCTTTGTAGTAGGTCTGATTCACCGTTTGACCCTGAGGCATCCATTCAGTCATGATGATACCCCTGATATCGAAGAAAACAATGAGCATTGCCTTCACTTTCGACTTGCTCATTCGTGCTTTTTTCATTCTTGGCGATGTGGGAGTCTTCCAGTGCATGGATTGACGCTTAGTCTCAGGGTCATACTGGAAAATCCATGTTTCATCACATGTGATGACACATGTTAGCAAGTCTGGTTCTGCTTTGAGTCGTTCCATGACGTCAGAGGAAATGGTCTTTCGAATGTCTTTTTCTTAATGAGAGAGGTTTTTCGGGACAATTTTTGCATAAACTTTTGTCATGCTTAAATTGTCATGCAAAATTTGTCTTACTGTCTCTTTTTTAATGTTCATCATGTCTGCGATCATCCGGATGGTCAGACGTCTGTCTTTCCTCACAAATTCATTAACTCTTCTACACTGTCCTCTTCATGCAAGTACGCGAAGTAAAGAAAAGCTGTCAGAATCATGAAACAAACAGTGGCTGCTCATGAAGGTTCAAGATCAACAACACATCATTAGCTACCTTCACCCCCACGATCCTGCGCTACAGAAGGTGGGCAGTCTCTTCTATTTAATTGCCACATCTCGTATAGCACTATTTTTCAGATTGTGCTAA
Source organism: Thermobia domestica (assembly GCF_964235325.1). Classification (NCBI taxonomy): domain Eukaryota; kingdom Metazoa; phylum Arthropoda; class Insecta; order Zygentoma; family Lepismatidae; genus Thermobia; species Thermobia domestica. The sequence goes on from NC_137456.1 coordinate 4,705,555, forward strand.
GTAGTTACAAAGTAGTAGGATGCTTTTAGACTTACATTATTACACCACTAAAAAGGACATAGTCTATCTAAAAGTATTCTTAACTGGATTTTGACCAAAAAGTGACAGCATATTCTATACCCAGGGCTGGATTAACTCATCTGGAGGCCCAGGGCTAGGAAAAATATGTGGCCCCTGCTGACTTAACCTAATACATTTCTGTCAAAGCACAGTAGGAAAGTTAAGGGAATATGTTTGCTTACATTTTATTTTATGATGATTGTATCTTCATAATTCTTTTTAATATCAAGTTGAGATTTTGATCAGAGTTTAGAGCCCTGTCGACCTGGAGACCCGGGGATAGCCCCCTAAACCCCTCTTTGAAATGACAGCCAAAGCAGAATGTGTTGAATAATAAATGAGATTGTGAAATTTCAATTTCGTACTATTAAATACATTCGTGCTGCTATGTGGTGCGTTATCCGCTAGGAGGTATTGAACAATCTGATTCAAAGGAAGGAAATAAACTATTGTATAGTACTGGAGTTAATTTAGTAGAGTTTAATTGTATAGGCCGTACTAAGGCTATATGAAACAAAGTCTATTGCTGAAAGTGAAATATGGGTTACTATTAGGGTTTTATCCCAAGTATGGTATACCCACTGATGACTGATCGAAACTAAGATCGCAATTTATCAACCGAGACTGTATCGATACCATCCCCAGTTAAATAATTCGACTAATGCCACTGAATATAGTCTTGAGGTCGTACATCTCTCAATGGACTATTATTGACGTGCTTTCTTAATTAAGAATCAATTTCCAATCATAAAAATTTACAAGTATCACATGCGTTTCCTATTGGTGTAACTAGAATATTTTGCTAGAGGGACCATGGCTCCTTACTTCTGAGAACTGAAACAACCTTTCAAGAGATTCGACTATATTCCAGGGAAAGGCAACAGTATTCTGAAGGGCCTGTCCTCTTGTCCCTTCACTAGTTATGCCTATTATGTTTCCTCTATAGCCAGCCATATGATACAGCCGGCCCTCGGGCAGATCTCAGCCCACTGGTCCCTTTCATCCTGAACCGTTACTGAAAATCTGTTCCTTATATAATCTCTGGAAACTTTTTGTGGATAACTGATATCCACCTTGAAAACAGCTTCCACGTTGAAACATCCAGTATACCACCGAACATTGGGAGTGTTTGAGAACAGGAAGGGTCAAGTTCCCCAATAAAATGTAAGTAAATGCAGTTTTCTGCTTCTCTTTAGAAGGTAAATTTTTCATTATTGTTATAACAGTTTGTTTAAGTAACTAACTAACTCTATGGCCTATGGCCCGGGGGGAGCTCATATGGTTCGGATTCCACGTTAATCAGTAGGTCCACGTCTCACATAGCCTAGCTGCTGAAAGGGACGCTACACTGAAATTCAACTCAACTCTATGGCCTATGGAACCCGAAGGTTTAATGCTGCATTCACAAAAGCTCTCCACTGACTTCTATCCTTAACCAACTGGATCTAATTTCTACTTTGTATTTCTATTTCTGCGAGATCCATCTTAATATTGTCCTCCCACCTGCACCTAGGTCTTCGTAATGGTCGTTTTCCGATTGGTCTTCCAGTAAAAACTTTGAAAGCGTTCCTACTTTCTTCCATCCTGGCTACATGAGCTGCCCACCTGAGCCTCCTAGATTTGATGACCCCTAACAATGTCTGGTAAACTGTATAAATTATGTAGTTTCTCGTTATGAAGTATCCGCCATTCCCCATTCCCGTTTATCTTGGGTCCGAACAGTTTGTTTGGAGGTTGAAATTGGTTTAAGTTTAGAGTTCCTTTCAGCAGCAAGGCTATATGAGACGTGGACCTACAGCTTAACGTAGGATACGAACAACATAAACGCCCGCCGGGAATTGAACCCGGGTCTCCCACGGCAAAGGATTTAACAGTTTTGTGTTCCTGTGGAGTTTATTAGAACAGTCTGTATTAGTGTAAATTGAACGAGTTTCTTCATTAACATAGCAATTCGATTTTTGTGAAAATGTCATACATTGTCTCGTACGGCCCTCGACGACAGTAAATCCTCTATGACCGGGCCACCCTTTGTTCTAATTTGCATATGCCTGATCTAGAAAATACATTTGATGTACATTTAAAGGATTTTGTCTTTCTTAAGAAGTGAAATTTATGTTTGATGTTTCACCTATTTCTTGGAAAACAAATAATTAAAATTACAAAACATTGCATAATATGGGAAGAACCTCTGACCTTGAGTGTCTCTTGCTTACATCCGTAAACATGAGTCACAACTGAACCAAATAACAATGGGAATTTTTTGCGTAGCTTTAGTTACGTAATCAATATTGTATGTAGAATAAGTATTCTTACTAATTAATTTCTCAAATACTCCAAAGTGTGTATTATGTTAGTCCTCTTTTTCTCATAAATTATTACTTTTCTTTATCTTTTTCACTTCCCTTGCAATCATTGTTACATATCAATTTCTAGATAAGTGCTAACCTTTGCTGACATTGAATACTTCCTGAATCCTCTGAAGTATTCAGATTTCTTAATTATGCTACGCACAAATGTATGGAAACTCGAACTCCTACAGAAGATTCTGTCCGTCCATCTACCAGTTCGCAGGTATCAAAGAAAAAAAAAACTGCGAAAATATTTACTTTTACTATTTATTTATTTTGTAAATATAGACTTAGCATTCCCAAAATAGGCACCATCGAGTGTTTCTCCCAGCCACACTTGCTGGGAGCAAAATCTCTCGCGATTACGTTAAATACGGTTACATCTAACTTGTGCAGGTCACAGTAGCGTAGTAAGAACTTTAAATGCAAGCATTAAAAATTTCGAGGAGTCATTTGTGTTTGGCATGCCCTGAAAAAAAACGGAGAACACACTGATGGTAACACACTCTCACTAATCTAAATTGTACGAGGGTGATTCAAAAAGTAATGCCTCCAAAGTGATGTCTTTATTTGTGTTTGACAGATAGCACCGATACAGATATCAGTAGGAAGCTTGTAATGTCAGCTACAAATGGTGGCATAGTTTTCAACATAGTCCCCATTACGGGCAATACACGCGCGTCAACGCAGAACAAGGTTTTTCATGCCGTCAGCGAAGAATTGTGGTGGCTGCCGGTAACACAATTGCTGAACTGCTTCTTTCACTTCCGCGTTCAGAACTGTAGTGTTCGCCCGTGAGGTGATCCTTAAGTTTGGGTAAGAGCCAAAAGTCGCAAGGCGCAAGATCCGGACTATATTCAGGATGAGGCAGAATGTCAACAACAGCTTGCTAGCGGATGGGACAACTTTGAACTTTTTGGCGAAGGAGAGGACGTGTGGTGGTACTCCATCGACTGACCTTCGTTTCAGGGTCGTAACGGTGTGTCCACAACTCGTCGCCGGCGATGAATGTTCCTGGGCGCATAACCTTCCGCAGTCAGAAATTCAATGACAGCCCACTGTTTCAACCGGACATTACCACTGGATGCCATGGATTGCTTCATTACTCCAGAATAAGAAGAGAGACGAAGGTGATATTTTATAGCTTAAACATCAGTGCATTAACGGTGAACAGTTTAGAAGGTTTGCAGTACTATTGGCCAAGTAGTTGGCTTGGAGGCATTACTTTCTGAATCACCCTCGTATATATCCATCGACCGTGTTTCAGTATTAAAGATGTCCTCGGTTCGAAAGCCGTCCATCATTCTGATTGAGGTTTTCCCAGGGTTTCTTTTTAAAGTGGTTACGGAATTTCATTACATATCGCCTGGTTACCATTCACACAATTACCTTTACTACACGCCTAACAGTGGTAACCTTTCGCTGTTAGACACTTATCTTGTAATGTGTCATGTGGTATTGCCACATAGTCATATCTTTATCGGGCACTACCACCGAAACAAAGCCCTTGGAGGGCAAAGATAACATGTTTTGTCTTCTTTTTACATGTAGCATCATTTCCACTGAGCATGAGCATGAGTTTTAGACCATCCGATATAATGTTATCGGGAACAAATGAGTGTTACAGGGAACAATGTTTTCAACACTTGGTAATCTGTCAGTTTGTATCAAATTGTTTAGAATGTGAAAGGATTTTGAAAATTAATTTATTATAGGCAGTTGAGTAGACTACTAAAGATATACCACATTGACTTGACACTTAGTCTTCCGTTAAAAGCGCTGCTATCGGCTGAAGGAATTCCACTCCCTTTCGTCATCCGCTCTCTCGCTTAGCAACAGCTGAACCCTCATTGGCTAAACGCGTGGGCGTGTGAAGGTGTGAGTTTTAGTTCGCTTTTTGCCACGGCTCAAGACATTTTGGCAGCACTATAGCATTACTATTCTTTTGGATAAATTAATTGTTGACTCATATAATAGCTGTAAATAGTATTTTTCACGCATGATAACATAGAAACGTATCTTCAAGTGTATAAAACAAATATTCACTTATTTATTTACCTTCTTTTTGAAGCGTAAAGAGCTAGATGCTAGGTTCAATTCCCTTTGGAAACATTTGGTATTTAAATTTCATGTCATAATTCAGGTTGACGTCTTCTTTGTAAACTTGGTGCTATACTAAGTTGTTACACAAGATACATAAATGAAAAATACCGTTAAATTTTGTTAAAATTCAGCTAAATCTACTTTCAGCAAGATATACCATCCCCATCAGGAAGTCGCGGTCGGAAAGAGGGATTGCCGCCGTCGACGGTGGCGGGCCGCCGGAGGCAGCCGGCACCCGTCCGCGGCGGCACGACGATCTACTTGTTCAAAGTTCCCGACTTTTTGCCGAGGCGGCAAGCGGTCAAAAATCGTCAAGTAAAATTCCCTTTGCCGACTCTTTGCCGACTGTTGCCGACCGTCAGAGCCGGCAAAACAATCGGAAAGGCCTCTTTCCGACCCTCTGCCGACTCCTTATGTCGGCCTTTTTTCGACGGCGGCGCCGGCGCATTTACTGCGCCTTTACGGTTGTTTGCCGACTGCTTGGCAAGACAACTTTCCGACGGCGGTGCCGACGCATTTAATGCTCATTTCCGGCTGTTTGCCGACCGCTCGCCAAGGCAATTATTCATCGCGGTCAAAAATCGCGCTGAAAGATGCCGGCGTCCGGCGCCGGCAATCCGACCGCGGCATCTGGTCGGCATGGACCAATTGTCCGACTATAGGCGGCAGAATCCTGATGGGGATATAAAGGTAATTTTTCTCATGAGCAATATTTTTGACTTCTTGAAGTTTTTCAAGCTTAAATTTATTAGTTTCTCTATTCATTTCAATCTTACGACACCAATGCTTCTATTTGCACTGCGATTATGAAATACGTATATATTAAGCAAGGATCCATGAGATTCGTTTTTTATTTGACTTTATTGAGATCATCATATCATTAGAAAGACCTAGACGCAGATGGGAGGACAATATTAAGATGGATCTCGCAGAGATAGGAATTCAAAATAGAAACTGGATCCAATTGACTAAGAATTGAAGTCAGTGGAGAGCTTTTGTGAATACAGCATTGAACCTCCGGGTTCCATAGGCCATACAGTTAGTTAGTCTTTATTGAGATCATCTAGTGGATGGGCCTTATGAGATTGTGATGATAGTGCGTCCATACGCTACTTCACACGAAAATTATTGAATTAACTCTTAATTGTGTTCGTGAAAAGTGCTGGTGTTAAAATGCTGGTGGGAGTCCAGCAGATCCCAATGAATAACAAAAGCAGAATTGCTTATTTCAGTCCCATCTGATTCAAAAATACTACACACATATCTTCGTTTCCCGATTTCTTAATTCCTGAGAAATACAAATGTCCTATGCTAGCATTAAGCTCTACTATGTCCAGATCTTGTGTAAGTAGGGTAAGGCCTCTTGTATTTCTTCTTCTGTCTATCTTCACGTTGGAATTATCAATAATGTTTTGCAACATATCTGCAGTGAAAAACAAACTCCAGACTTCTTGCGCCTTATGCAGAGTCGTTTTGAAGCGCTACTAGTGTCATACTAAAGAGTTCGACTAACATAAATCTCCTGCAGTAGTCAGTGTTTTAATATGGTGCTAATCATACGTCGAAACGACTCTGCATAAGGCGGCTTATGTCTTATCACTAGTAATGGTCAAAGTGAGGCGGTATGCAGTGGAATGCCATACTGCTTCTGGTTTTTCAGCAGGCCCGACGTGTCCCGGTGCGCCCTCCGAAACATCACGATATAAATAAAGGTAAAAGCTTTCACTAATAAATTCTTACAATTTTATTGGTAAAGAAATCGGGAAAGGTGCAGTGCCGAAACCACATCAAAGATGAACGATTTTATTTATTCTTCTATATACCACAGTTCTTTACAATAAATAGCCTACAATTAGTTACTGTTGGTAAAGAACCCTTGAAAGGTACAGTGCGCCCTTTACATAAGGCGCCTTATGAAACATCACATTATAGGTAAGTGGTTTTAGTTATCCTGTATACCAACTTTGTATAATAAATTCAAATAGTGACTGTTAATAAATAATCTGTAAAGAATAAGGCGTCCTTTACATAAGATACCTTTCAAAACATCACATTATATTTTAAAATAACATTTTATTGTTCTGTATTTCAGTTTTATATTGTAAATTCATACAATTGCTATTGGCAGAGAAGAGATAAAGAGTATAATCACTTACAGAAATATTATAAAGTTATGTAGCTATAAAACGAAACAATGTGATACATCAAGAATAGCTCTGGTGGTCAAACATATGATGTATTCATGAAATACTACATTGACACTTGTCTCTAATTTACGATTTTCACGGCATCGAGGCCTTCACAGTCTTAATATGCATCCATATATCCGAGCATATTGATTATTCCTATGTGTTTTAAAGAGTGTTCAGATAATCGGTACCAATTGTATTTCTAAAATATAGCTATATTAATTTCCGTGAAATGTAGTCTTCCTCTCACCACGGCATGGCGCGTCCTCAGGTTGTGGATCAAGGAGAAGACCTCCAGAGCTTAGCTGCGAATATATTGAATAAGCAGTCGCGGACAGACGATAAGGGGTGATCCTCCAGCTTGGGGATTTGGTGTGGGACTAGCAACCTCATCCTGTAAAAGAGGCTTGTTCAGATATATTCGCAGAATCCTCGGACCAGAACTACTAACTTGGCACGAACTCAGCAAAGTAAAATCGACATGAGATTTGGAACATGGAATATAAAAAGTCTCTATAGGGCAGGCGAGTTAAAATTTGTAACGAATGAGTTTAGAAATAGAGAATGGACCTATTGGGATATCAGGAAGTTAGATGAGAAGGAAATAGAGGAATCAAGTCGGGAAATTTTACGTTCTTTTACGGGGAACGAATTAAAAATTACTAACTTAGAGCAGGGCTTTTCGTTCACAAACGAGTAATATCAGCAATTACATGGGTTGAATTTGTTAATGATAGATTTTCTTTTACTTCTCCTAAGGGTCGGTGATATAATATTATTGTTTTAAATGCACATACCCCAATAGAAAATAAGGGTTACGATAAAAAAGACAGTTTTTACGGAAGAATAGAACGGGTATTTGATCATCTCCGGCAATACCATATGAAAATTCTGTTCGGCGATTTCAATGTGAAGGTAGCACAAGAGGGTATTTTCAAACCGATTATAGGTAGTAAATGTCTGCATAAGACAGGTTGTGACAACGGCGTTAGACTCGTGAACTTTGCAACATTCAGAAACCTTATCATGAAGACTACAAAATTTCTACATCGGGACATTCATAAATATACTTGGACTACATCAGATGGAAAAACACGTAGTCAAACTGATTACGTTTTAGTAGACCGAAGAAAACAATTTAGCACAACTGAAGTTCGGTCGTTCGGAGGAGCTGATGGTGATACTAATTTCCACCTGGTAGCAGCGAAAATAAGAGAGAGACTATCGTTGAATAAAGGAAATATTCCACATCTGAAAACGGAGCGGTTTAATTTAAATAAATTATAGGAGAGTCAGGTGAGAGTGGAGCCAGATTGAATTGTCGAATAGATTCTCGGTTTTAGAAGGTTCGGAGTGCACTAGTGTTCAAGATACTTTGTTGAAAGTAGAGATACCATTAAACTTTCAGCAAAAGAAATATTGAAGCACACAGAAATACGTAGGAACAAACCATGGTTCAACCAGGAATGCACTAAAGTAGCAGAGAAGAGAAAACAGAAGAAACAGCGTTGGCTACAAAATCCGAACGAAATAACCACATAAAATGTCATTGTCGTCTGGCAGAAAACTTCGAAAACTTTTAGAACAAAGAAACGCGAGTTTTCAAAGCTAAAATTAATTAACTTGAAGATAATAAATAATAAAACAAAAACATTCGGGACATGTATAAATCAATCAATGAACTTACGAAATACTATCAGCGTCGTGCTTATACATTAAAGAAAGCCAACGGAACAGTTCTCACTGATCAGGATAGCATCTTAAATAGATTGAAAGACTTCTTTGACGGTTCTAGACGGTTCTAACACATAGCCAATAACTACTGTTCATGGAGAAAGTGAAATGCACACAGCATAACCGTATATTCCAGACTCTAACCAGACAGAAACAGAAATCGTTATTTAAAAATTAAAAAAAAAAAAAAAAAAAAAAAAAAAAAACACACACATCTCCGAGTGTACACAAACTTTTGGCTGAATTAATTTTAGCTGGAGTGGAAAAATTATAGAGCAAGATACACTAACTCATTCTCCTTAACTCATTCTGAAACAAGGGGGAATTACCACAAGAGTGAAAAGAAGCATTGTCCCAGTTCAGAAGGAAGCAACAAAACTGATTGTAATAATTATTGAGACATTTCTATTTTGTCTACATCCAATAAATCCTCTTAAACATTCTATGGGCAAGATTGACTCCATACACAGATGAAATTATTCGAGATTATCAGAGCAAATTTAGGTAAAATCGATCAACTATTGGCCAGATATTCACCATTCGACTAATACTTGAGAAGAAATGGGAATGCAGTATCCTGGCATATCAATTATTGACTTTAGACTTGGATAGGAAGCATACTTACAGAATTTGGAATACCGAAAATGGTAGATTATTTAATATATGTTTAAATGAATCCCAAAGTAAAGTCTGAGTAGGAAAATTTATGTCCACGAGCTTTCAGGTTGAAAATGGCCGTACCAGATTATGACGTACGGTACGCTGATGATGTAAATTTAATAGGAGATGATAAAACAATAGAAAGGAATGCAGAAATCTTAATTAACGCTTGCAGGGATATGGGTTTAGAGGTAAATGCAGAGAAAACTAAATACATGGAAGTTTGTTGGGATCGTAATAGTATTGTATTGTATGGATGTGTTAAAATATCAAATAATACTTACTTTCGAGAATGTGGATATCTCCAAATATCTAGGGTCATTATTAACAGACCAAAACTATAATCGCTAAGAAATTTGATGTCAATTGAAAGCAGGGATTTCGTGTTATTATTGAGTTAAAAATATTTTGTTATCGCGAATCCTGTTGTAGAATTTGTAGCTTAAAATATAAAACGATAATCATGCCTGTTGTGCTGTATGGTTGCGAAACATGGTCACTGGCTCTGAGGGAAAATCGCAGACTTAAAATATTTGAAAACAAGATTCTTAGACCAATATTTGGGCTCCAAGAGGAACGGGAATGTGAAATGGCGGAAACTTTATATCGAGGAAGTGCTTAATTTATACGTTTACCAAACATTGCTAGAGTCATCAAGTCTAGGAGGCTCAAATGGGCAGGTCATGTAGCCAGAATGGAAGAAAATAGAAACGTTTTCAAAGTTCTAACTGGATATTTAAATAGGAAAACGACCATTAGGAAGACCAAGACGCAGATGGGAGGACAATATGAAAATGGTTCTCGCAGAGATAGGAATATAAAGTAAAAACTGGGTCCAGTTGGCTAAGGACAGAAATCAATGGAGTGCTTTTGTAAGCGCGGCACTGAACCTCCTGTGTCCATACGCCATTCAACTATATTAATGTGTTGATATATTTAGCTTCTTTTTATTTGACAGAAATGTTATTACAGAAGCTAAAAAAGTATTTATCTAGTAAACATGATTTTGATTCGATTTTTCCACAAATTAGCTATTTACGTTAATACTAAAACAAATTTGATGATGATTTTAATATAAAATGACACCCTACTTTCTTACAGTCTCTCTCTCTCTCTCCTGTATATATACCTGTTTGCAGTGGCGTATTTACGATTTTCTTTCGGGGGGGCTTTACTAACTTTCGGGGAGGGCTTTGCCTGAAAATGTGAAAATTCTGCAAGATATTTCATATACTTTACTATAGTAAGTAAGATTTCGGGGGGGAGGGCTTAAGCCCGGAAGCCCCCCCCTAAATACGCCACTGCCTGTTTGTATGGGCGCCCTTTGAGTAGACTTGTCCACCGCCCTCATTACTATCCCAGCACGGGCCTGTTTTACAGTGATGAGGGCATACCGTTTCTGGTTTGTCAGTGATCAAGACATACCGTCACTGGAGAGTAGGTGCTAGATACCTTTAATAAATCCATTTTTATACAAAGTAATTAACGAATAGCTTTGGACGGAAAAATATTTTATTTCTTTTGTAGAAATAATTTCTAAGTTGACAACACCGACATTTTGTTATAATTTCTACATTTTGTTTTTAAAATGAGGTGTCTTCAAAGAGTTCATCTAGTTTATATGTTGATTTGCCATATTGACAAGGCTGAATTAATCCATGTGGAGGCTCAGGGCTAGAAAAACTATGTGGCTCCTGTTGACTTCACCTAATACATTTCTGTGAAAGTACAGTAGGAAAGTTAACGGAATATGTTTCATATTTTTGCTTACATTTTATTTTATGATGATTGTATCTTCATGATTCTTTTTTTAGATAACCAGTTGAAATTTTGATCAGAGTGGAGGCCCGGGGCTATAGCCTCCCTAAGCCCCTCCCTTAATTCGGCCCTCCATATTGAATTCTTTCTTTCTTATGTATATGTGTGTCTATTCTTGCCTTAATGCATATAAATACCGTGTTTTGAGTATGCTGCTAGGGTTTATCTGCTGGGGGGGGGGGCTTCCGGGAATTTGGAATACCCCACAGTCGGGTGGGGGTCCAAGAGTTTTCTCACAGGAAATTGTTAATATCCTCATTCGGTTTTTGAACATTTTCGTGTATAATTCTCTTTAATACAACATAAAGGGATATTTTTAATTTTTTTCATAAAGTTGTTGGCGGGGGACCAACGTCTCTCCATATCCCTCCTCCTATCACTACAGAGAAGTCTCCAATGGTTTTCACTCATTATGTAAATAGAAATGCAATATTTTAGGCAAAATAATCTCACTGCATTTCAACATTTAAATTGCAGGTATATCGAGTCAAAATCGTTATTAAACATACCGTTTCTGCTTTTTTCCACTTTTAACACTGCTTATCAGAATAAATATTTCTTGTATCTCCTTAAGTTCAGGCAAACATAACACAATATTATATGTACAAGTTCTAGATCGTTTCGTAGGTGCAGTTTTATTCCTCTTGAAACATTTTTCTGCCACAATACGTACAATTTGGGTGAAACAACTTTTTCCTCAGGTCAATCTTCAGATTCGCCAGATAAGAGCTCTCTTCTGAAGATGTTTCATCAGCACTGATAACATGGTCAGTTTCGTCTGCAACACTCTCAGTATCAGATACAATGTAATCATGATTGTCATTTTCAGAATCACAGGAGGATGCTTCTAGCAGCAACGAACAGATCGTTTTACTGTTCGTTACGTAACAAGTTATAATTCCGGACCTTAAAGACACAGGGGAGTAAGTCATTTTTTTTCTGAAAATGAGTTATTGCCAGATTTAAAACGCGTGTTCTGATATCTCTTATTCTTAGAAAGCTTGTAGTTGTATTATGAATACTTTATCAAATAACAACAATAAAATTGGATATAAGTCCGAAGACATTTAAAAGCAAAAAGAAGTAAGTCACTGTTTTCTGTCTCTCCTGAAAATTTAATAAAAATGACTTACTCCCCTCTGCCTTTAAGGTCCGGAATTAGTTTCTTTTTCTATGGAGTAGAGAGCTAGTGATTGAAAAGAAACTCTTTATTCATCTACTTATGTCTATCATTATTGTGTGATTCTATGGATAATATTCCTGACTCTAGCCTGTAGACGGTTACACCCTCTCTTTGATACAGAAATTTCGACATTTATAATGCAATTTATTGGTTGAGGGTGCAGTAGATAAACGAAAAGTGGTGAGAATATAAGAAAAATAATTTTGAATTTGAAGAAAATAAATATACTTGCTAGAAAACGATATATATATATATATATATATATATATATATATATATATATATATATATATATATATATATATATATATATATATATATATATATATTTACATCAGCTAATCATTATCAGAACAAACACAATTCGAAGCTTTCTTGCACCCACTGGAAAACGTGAAGTATATTAATATCTATTTGCATATATTGTTATTGTAGACTGTTCCCATAATGCCCACCGACTTCGATTTTACAAAATTTGAAAAATAAATTTCACTTTTTATTTAGTGGTCAATTTGAAGGCATTTTGTTATACTACCATTAAGAAACCCATATACATCATATTACGAATCAATCATTATGGAACAATCTCATGTGTGACACCCAGCAGTGGTACCAATCTTTGAGAGTTTCATTTACAACTCTTTTCCTTTTTCTTTTTTAACTGATTTTGTGAGTAATGGTGCATTCAGTATAAAGGTACAACAAGATATTCTCTCTCTCTCTCTCTCTCTCTCTCTCTCTCTCTCTCTCTGTGTGTGTGTGTGTGTGTGTGTGTGTGTGTGTGTGTGTTTGTTTCTAGTTTCCGGCGTAAGCATGTGGATACTACCAGGTATACTTTCGTGTGTACATATGCTAGTGTGTGTGTGTGTGGCGCGGGTATATGAAGTATTAATTGGGATCGCGTAGTGCAACTTATCGCTATTAGTACGTACATACAAACGGCTGTTACTTCCAACGATAACTTTGAACAAATGCGATTTTTTAAATTCTGCTTTTTGCAATAAATAAGTAGAGTGATTCTTCTCGAGGGAGTTCCCCTAAATGGTAGCCCCTACCATGTCCAATTGAATCACAAATTGCCGCAATCGTTTGTACATTGTTTGTACAGAAATGTGCAAGCCAAATTTTCGTTTGTACACTATTAGGGGCGCCGCAAGAACGAAAACAAATTGGGGAGTGTCTAACTGTTAGCCCCCCACCAACATGTCCTATTCAATCACAAATTATCGCAATCGTTTGTACTTCGTTTGAACAGAAATGTGCAGGCGAAATTTTCGTTTGTACACAATTAGGGGCGTCGCCAGAACAGAAAAATGGGGGCTGTCTAAGTGGTAGCCCCCCACCCAGGTCCAATTGAATCACAAATTGTCGCGATTGTTTGTACTTCGTTTGTACAGAAATGTGCAGGCGAAATGTATGTTCGCACGCAATTAGGGGCACCGCCAGAACGAAAACAAATTGGGGGCTGTCTAAGTGGTAGCCCCCACCAATATGTCCAAAGCAATCAAAAGTTGTCGCATTCGTTTGTGCATCGTTAGTACATAAATATGCAGGCGAAATGTTTGTTTGAACAAACTTAGGGGCGCCGCCAGAACGAAAACAAAGTGGGGGCTGTCTAAGTGGTAGCCCCCCCACCATGTCTAATTGAGTCACAAATTATCGCAATCGTTTGTACATTGTTGTACAGAAATGTACAGGCCAAATTTTCGTTTGTACACTATTAGGGGCGCCGCCAGAACGAAAACAAATTGGGGGCTGTCTATCTGGTAGCCCCCCACCAACATGTCCTATTCAATCACAAATTATCGCAATCGTTTGTACTTCGTTTGTACAGAAATGTGCAGGCGAAATTTTCGTTTGTACACAATTAGGGCCGCCGCCAGAACAGAAAAAATGTGGGGCTGTCTAAGTGGTAGCCCCCCCCAACCATGTCAAATTGAATTACAAATTGTTGCAATTGTTTGTACTTCGTTTGTACAGAAATGTGCAGGCGAAATGTATGTTCGCACGCAATTAGGGGCGCCACCAGAACGAAAAAAAAGGGGCTGTCTAAGTGGTAGCCCCCCACCAACATGTCCTATTCAATCACAAATTGTCGCAATCGTTTCTACGTCGTTTGTACAGAAATGTACAGGCAAAATTTTCGTTTGTACACAATTAGGGGCGCCGCCAGAACAGAAAAAAATGGGGCCTCTCTAAGTGGTATACCCCCCACCATTTCCAATTGAATCACAAATTGTCGCATTCGTTTGTGCATCGTTTGTACAGAAATGTGCAGGCGAAATGTTTGTTTGAACAATCTTAGGGGCGCCGCCAGAACGAAAAAAAGTGGGAGGCTGTCTAAATGGTAGCCCACCCACCACGTCCAATTGAATCACAAATTTTCGCAATCGTTTGTACATTGTTTGTACAGAAATGTGCAGGCCAAATTTTCGTTTGTACACTATTAGGGGTGCCGAAAGAACGAAAACAAATTGGGGGCTGTCTAACTGGTAGTCCCCCACCAGCATGTCTTATTCAATCACAAATTATCGCAATCGTTTGTACTTCGTTTGTACAGAAATGTGCAGGCGACATTTTCGTTTGTATACAATTAGGGGCGCCGCCAGAACAGAAAAAATGGGGCTGTCTAAGTGGTACCCCCCACCATGTCCAATTGAATCACAAATTGTCGCAATAGTTTGTACTTCGTTTGTACAGAAATGTGCAGGTGAAATGTATGCTCCCACGCAATTAGGGGCGCCACCAGAACGAAAAAAATTGGGAGCTGTCTAAGTGTTAGCCCCCCACCAACATGTCCTATTCAATCACAAATTGTTGCAATCGTTTGTACTTCGTTTGTACAGAAATGTGCAGGCGAAATTTTCGTTTGTACGCAATTAGGGGCGCCGCCAGAACAGAAAAAAATGGGGGCTGTCTAAGTGGTATACCCCCCACCATTTCCAATTGAATCACAAATTGTCGCATTCGTTTGTGCATCGTTTGTACAGAAATGTGCAGGCGAAATGTTTGTTTGATCAAACTTAGGGGCGCCGCAGAACGAAAACAAATGTGGGAGGCTGTCTAAGTGTTAGCCCCCCCATCATGTCCAATTGAATCACAAATTGTCGCAATCGTTTGCACAGAAATGAGCAGGCGAAATGTATGTTTGTACACAATTAGGGGCGCCGCCAGAACAGAAAAAATTGGGGGCTGTCTAAGTGGTAGCCCCCCACCATGTCCAATTCAAGCACAAATTTTCGCAATCGTTTGTACAGAAATGTGCAAGCGTAAAGTTTATTTGTACACAATTAGGGGCGCAGCCAGAACGAAAACAAAGTGGGAGGGCAGTCTACATGGAAGCCTCCTACCATGCCTAATTGAATCACAAGTTTTCGCAATCCTATGTACGTCATTTGTACAGAAATGTGCAGGTAAAATTTTCGTTTGTAGACAATTAGGGGCGCCGCCAGCACGAAAAAAAAAGTGGGGGCTGTCTAAGTGGCAGTCCCCCACCAACATGTCCTTATCAGTCACAAATTGTCGCAATCGCATGTACTTCGTTTGTACAGAAATGTACAGGCAAAATTTTCGTTTGTACACAATTAAGGGCGCCGCCAGAACAGAAAAAATGGGGGCTGTCTAAGTGGTAGCCCCCCACCATGTCCAATTCAATCACAAATTGTCGCATTCGTTTGTGCATCATTTGTACAGAAATGTGTAGGCGAAATGTTTGTTTGAACAAAATTAGGGGCGCCGCCAGAACGAAAACAAAGTGGAGGCTGTCTGATTGGTAGCCCACCCACCATGCCCAATTGAATCACAAATTGTCGTAATCATCTGTACTTCGTTTGTACAGAAATGTGCAGGCGAAATGTTTGTTTGTAGACAATTAGGGACGCCCCCAGAACGAAAGCAATGTAGGGTGCTTTCTAAGTATAACCCCTCCACCATGTCCAATTGAATCACAAATTGTCGCAAGCGTTTGTACTTCGTTTGTACAGAAATGAGCAGGCGAAATGTTTGTTTGTACACAATTAAAGGCGCCGCCAGAACGAAAACAAAGTGGGGGCTGTCTAAGTGGTAGCTCCCGACCATGTCCAATTCAATCACAAATTGTCGCAATCCTATGTACGTCGTTTGTACAGAAATGTGCAGGCAAAATTTTCTTTTGTACACAATTAGAGGCGACGCAAGAAAGAAATTAATGTGGGGTCTGTCTAAATGGTACCCCGTCCATCATGTCCAATTCAATCACAAATTGTCGTAATCGTTTGTACATCGTTTGTACAGAAATATGCAGGCGTAATTTTCGTTTGTACACAATTAATGGTGCCGCCAGAAGGTAAACAATGTGGGACTGTCTAAATGGTAGAAACATTAAAAAAAAAAAATGTGTCACATTTATGGAATATTTTTCTAACAGGACTTTGTTCACACTTTTGTTTGGTTTGGTATGTTCACACTATGGTGTGATTCACTATATTGATCTTATTCTAACGATGATGGAATTAAATGTTTATTTTTTGTTTTTTGTTTATATTTATACTTACAATCATTATTGCTGAGTTAGTTTATCACTCCTTTGCTCTTATTATTAAACTTATTCATTATTTCTTACGTGAGCTGAATCCTTATGAGAAGAATTTATTTTTTTCTTTCTATCTTGCGCAGAAACCGTTATTCTCATCTCGTACAGGAAATTGATAAGTGGAAGATATAACAAATTCACAAAGTAGACTGTTAAAGGGAAAATTATAACACAGTATTTTGTTTTATTTGATCATCTTCATTAAACTCATTTTGCAGAAACTATAGAATGCATGGTGAAGTATTTTGGTGCATTCAGCATTCTGATTTACGAGTAGAGTTGCTAACTGGCCGGTATTTGCTGTGATTTTGATTAAGGCCGGTGACCGGTACAAACTTATTAGCCCCCTTCTGACGGGTATTTTGGAATCTGCAATCCAGAATATAACATTGAACATCGAAATTTTTCAACAGTGCCTTTACAAACACAAATTTCCGTAGTATTATACATTACCGATATTTTTTTTAATGTATGGCAGTTTTTTTTATTTATTTAACATAACAAATTTGATAACACTTATATTTTATTGTAAAAGGATTTTATACATTTATTGAGAGTAGAAAATGACTTTCTAAAGCAATTTCCTTTGTTTGAAGTGTAAGTTTATAGAGTAAATTTCATTTTATGAATCAACTATTGTTACATAAAGATTAATATCCAGTATTATTCATCTGTTTCGATAATTTTAAACAAGTGGCAATTGCTGGTAAATAAAATAACGATCAATACAGTCTTCAGTTTCTCATTTGTACAGAGAATTTTGAGGGTGTGCCGGTAATTTTGTTTTCCTGAGTTGGCAACCTATTTACGAGGTTTTGTTTCAACTCTGCTACGTAGTGGCTCCGTACTGACACTCCGCATGCAAATAAGTATGTAAGGCTACCATACGCCCCGGTTTCTTAAAATTTGTTCCGGTGTGCAGAAATTTTCCTTCTTGTCCTGTTTTTTTCTTTATTATTATTATTATTATTATTATTATTATTATTATTATTATTATTATTATTAATTACATATCAAAATTTCTGAAAAGATAATAAAATCGACATATTCCTTTTGCTTTCAATTCCGACAATACTATAGGAACAATTTCATTCTAATCTTTATTATTATTCCAATCGCTGCTTCCCCGGATATAACATGCAATGTTTAAATCCTCCTAAGTAGCACTCTTATCACTAAAAGTAAGAATGTATACCCCGAGGTGGCAACAAATTTTTGTGACGTTGCAGACCAGCCCCGAAAACACATTTTTTCTGCTTCAGAAAAACAATTTTGCAAATTGCTTTCTTTTAGTTCGCATTTTAGGTTAACAAAAATAAATCAGTCTATTGAAATTTGGAAACAACTTCATAAATCTGGATTTTTTTTCTTTATAGACATGTAGAGCGTGTAAAGGTGGTATGTGTAATAATATTGAAAATATAATTTTTGCCTAAATATTGTATGTTCACTGATTGCGTTTATATTGTATAACAGCTTCTAGCTTCTATAATAATTTTTAGCACTGTTGATTAAGTATGGACTATATTAAAACATTATTTTAAGTTTTATAACTAGTGCGATACTGTAGTAAAATTGGAAAGATAAAATTAATACAAAATGCAATGTTTACTACTATTTGTAAGATGTCCCGTTTTTTCTGTTTTCAAAAAGTGTGGTAGGATTAAAGTATGCTAAACCATACAAAATAAATTGTACTGTAAATTGTACCCCTATGATAGTGCTCTCAAACGGGTCGGGTTACGGGTCGAGTCGGGTTGTCGGGTCGGGTTAGCTCGTGTCGGGTCACTCGGGTCGAGTCGTCACATTCTTCACTTATTTTTTATACGGAATACTATAAGGAGCTTTGTTGTAGAATTAGATTCGAAGTTGGTGAATGAATGATAATTGTGACTAATTGAAGGTGAAATAGTAACAAAATTTTAATTTAACCCTATATTAACTAATAGGCATTGTAATTGTAATTAATATTACTACTGACTTTTTTCCTTTCTGCGTTTCTATGTCAAGTTGAATGTCACATTAAGTGAAATTGAAAGGAAATATCTAGTTAACGTCCAACGTTATGCAGCAACGCTAAGAGAGACAGCGATGATGAGAAATAATTGAAGTGGTTGAATGCAGAAAGTGGGAGGAAATGGGAGAACACCGAGAAAACCCATGCACATGGTGTTTGTCCACCAGAAAACTTACTTGGTACGAACTGGAATCAATACCCATGGATCTTCGGGTCAAACATCTGCCTTTGGGCAGGACACATTATTATTATTATTATTATTATTATTATTATTATTATTATTATTATTATTATTATTATTATTATTATTATTATTATTATAACTTTAAGAGTGCCCAAGAAAGTTCCGCCACCTTTTCACCAACACCTTCGAACATTGGTATGTAACCTAAGACGTACCTGGAATATCAAAAATCGTCTCCATCAGCCTCGACGACCTTCTGCCGACGTTCTGGAAGGCTATGGATTCCATCGCAGTCGAACTTGGTGGGACGTGAAGTGAAGAAGGTATCAAGTGCATATTGAACCTCTACTAGCGATTTGAATTGGCGTTCTCTAAGGTGATTGTCCAAGGAATGGAACAGGTGATAATCGGACGGTACAATGTCCGTGGAGTATGGCGGATCCAATAGTGTTTTCCATTCAAGGCGTAGAATGATGTACTGGGTCATTTTAGCCACGTGGGGCTTAGCGTTGCCTTGTAACAAGAGGACCCCTTTGCGATTCAGAACTGCTGGATCCAGACAGGACACAGTGACAGTACACAGTTGCATTGATGATCTGACCAGCTTGTAGCAGTTCCCGATGGACGATGCCTCGAGCAGTCCACAAAATGCACAGGAGAACCTTATTCTGGTGTAGTGCTGGCTTGGGCTGTTTTCAACCGGTTCATGGGATGCTAACCAACAATGACGACGACGTGGAGCTTCGTACAGGACCCACTTCCCATCACATGTCAACACCCTGTCCAGAAATTGCTTCTTCCTCAGACGAGACACCAAATAAACACAGGTGTCTGCTCGCGTTGCTTTCTGGCTCCAAGTCAAATAATCTAGGACCCATCAACCCAACTTGCAGTGCTTTCCAAGTTGATGGTGGTGGTGCCGAATGGTTTCTCCACTCACACTGAAATGTAGTACCAGTTCCTCACATATCTGTCTTCGCCTCAATTACTGCCTGAAGATCTTTATTTTGAACATCTGTTTGTCTTCCGGCACGTGATGCGTCTTCGAGTGTTTCGTCACCGTCCTTAAACCGTTAGTGCGTTTGCACACGGCAACGATAATATCGGTGGAAGCCCCGATAATATCGGTGTCGGTGTCGGCGTACTTTGCACACGTCGCCGACAATATCGGTGGAAGCCCCGACAATATCGGTGTCGGCGATAGTTTGCACACGTGGCCGATAATGTCGGCGCTGAGACTAGTATTGGACAGGACGTGAAAGAGAGAAGATGAGTCCAGCTATCAACAAGAGATATCTTCTTGCCTTGTTGTACTTACGACGTAGAAACAGGAAATGTAGATCGCGAAAGCTTTGTGTTCATCCATTATTGACTGTGCGTTATGTAGAAGGTGCTTTTTATACACTATATGAGAAATTACGCGAAGACGATGCAAAATTTTTTCATTACTGTCGCATGTCCACACAAACTTTTGATTTTTTAATAGAAAGAATTGGAAACCATATTCAGCGCCAGCATGCAGAAATGAGACCCTGTATTCCTCCCATAGAAATGTTGGCAGTTGCAATAAGTCATTATTATTATTATTATTATTAAAAAGATTTTAAAATATTCGAGAGTGGGTATACGTTATGGCAATAATTTCTAGAATATCACTTTCAATGGAAAAGAACGTTTTTTCCCGTCGACGGGCTTTAACTCTGACGAACAATTATACAAACAAGCGTTTTATCCAGTCAGGGATTCCGCCAGCCCCCCCCCCCCGATAGGGGTGTCACCCCTAAACTTCGAGTAACACCCTCCAAACTTCTGCCTTGATCCGAGCCTGAATAGGCGATTTTTCACAATTATTTCATGTTTTGTGCGAAGAAGTGCTATTTGAATATAGAACTCTCAAACGATTGAAAGAATAACTTTCTTCAAGGGATTTCTAATGAAGCTTTCCTGTGAAGAATGTAAACGCATTATATTTAATCATTTGTCAGCTCTAGCAACAAAACCTGTGCTTCTTCCAATCGGTACCGTTTCAGTGGAGAGATCATCTTCAACAATGAATAGAATTTTAACTTCAGAACGGTGCCGTCTCACTCCAGAACACGTTAATAATTTGAAGGTGTCCTGGGAAGAACCTTGTTTACTGATGTTTGAAGTGAAAATAAAAGTGTTGAGGTTGATTTTGAAAATTTTATAGGTTGTGCACAGACCCATCCGCCCATATCCAAGGGGGTCTAGGGGGGCGGCCCCCCTAAATTTTTGCTGCCCCCTCCTAAAATTTTCACGGTAGGGTTGCAAATGACCTATAATATGGTGATGAACTATAATATGGTTGGATCGGGCCATCCCTAACTTCTGTCTCTTCCCCCCTACATTTTTGGGTTGGCTACCGGCCTGGTTGTGCATACGGGAAATGGTTCAGAAGTCCTATACGAGTGACATCGGTTAAGTTGGACCATGAGTGAATCAAAATAAATGAACTTGCGTTTCAAAGAACATTAAAGAACTCGGAACAGTGATTTTCAATCTTTGTAAGACTGCGCCACGGTCCACAAATATGCTTGTAAATATACTTCCAATACTTTTTTTTTTTTTTTTCATTCATTAGGAACACAAAGAGCATTTAACTTGCTTAGTAAACAAACCCGCATAAGGCATGTATAAGTTATAAAGTGGTGTTACAATGTGTGAAAATGTGAAGAAGCGTAATAATGACGGTTCAGAGGAGAGTTTGTCAAAATATGCATACGGTAGTCATCAAGACTATTAATACATTCGTGAATATATGAGTCATATTGGTAAAAAATTACAAAATACATAATTACATTGGCTATAAATTTAAACGAATTTAGTTACCTACAATGTTGGGATAAAGGTACACTCATGTCCAAAATTATTGTCGCATGTCTATAAATATGTTGATGTAGGAATATAATTTGATAACGATTTCTACAGGTATTTATTATAATGTTAGTATGTGTATAATTTGCAAAGACATGTATGTGGAAAATTTCATGTCAAAAGACCAGTAATAAGAACAATAAAACGAAAATAAAACCTTCTTGTCCATTTAGCAACATTTTGTTTTACTCATTCTAATTTTCGTATTTATAATTCTTTTCCTACGAAATTTACCACAAATATACATTTCCCGATTATACACATAGTATCGGTATTAAAAGTACCCTGCATACTCATTACCAAATTATATTCGTACAAGAAGACAGTTATAGATATACGGCAATCATTTTGGACATGAGTGTACAATATCTGCAATTAGCAATAAACGTTCTAGTATATCATGTTGTAGTTTTAGCACTTCAGATATCAGATCGAGTTCATCTAACCTAACCTAACCACTGACGGATCTCAGTCGCGAAAACTTTTCCATTTTAGGCAGAGCAAACAGAAAAAGAGCGAGAAGAGAAATGATAAATTTAGAACATCCGACGTGTATTTGTCCATGCATACATTAATCGAGAAAACTACGGCGGATTTTAGTTCAACATCACATCAGTCAAGTGAATTAATTCGTTAATACTATAACTTACCTTGATTGTAATGGGTATTCACACAAAATAAAAACAAATAAATAACAAGGATTTTAGGAATGATCCAAAAAATGGATCAAAAGATTGCGATCTTGGCCAAGAATTTTAGGAATGATAAAAAAAAAGAAAGAAAGAAAGAAAGAAAGAAAGAAAAAAAAAAGAAACGCATCAAAAGATTGCGACCTTGGCCACTAATTAGCTTTTGGATCAGATGCCACAAAATTTTTAAACAGTCCCTAAATCGAGTTTACGTATTTTTTACGTAATAAGCACATCATATTGAGTTAAGTGATACTTTTGGTTTCACTACACTATACGTAATTCTCCAAATATGGGGCGTACATGAAAATGTTTGATTGAATGAAATATATTGGATATTTTGGATCAAGGGCCACAAAATTTTTGAACTGCCCCTATATCGAGTTTTTGTAATTTTTTACGGAGTAAGTACATCATAGTGAGTTAAGTGATAGTTGGGTTTGGTTACACTATATGTAGTTCTCCAGATATAAGGCCTACAATTTTTTTTTTTTTTTTTGGCTGAAATATATTGGATCTTTTGATACAAAACACGAAATGAAGGTCAATGCAACATTTTCTACTTTGTTGAAATTAGGATTGCAGTGGAAAGGTGTCATTTTTTGTGCTATTGCAGAATTTTAGGATAATACGAGAAAGGTCTATAAGTTTTCTAAAAGTCAAGCACAAACACCCCCTTAAATTTTTGAACACTCTCCTGATTTTGAAATCCTGGCGGAAATCCTGTATCCAGTCCAGTCAGGGGCGGATCCAGGACGGACTTATGGGGGGGCAGTGGGTTGTAATGCTGCTATTTAGACCTACTTTTAAGAGTTCCAAACTCTGGGATTAGTTTTTTTGTTTATATATAAAATAAGAAAGTTTCCCCTTACTGGGGGGGGGGGAGATCGCACAGATCGCCCCCCCGGATCCGCTCCTGAGTCCAGTGGGTGTAGAGTGAAATCTTTGCAGGTGTAAAGTGAAGTCAAATGTTCTGGAGAACTTCTAAAACACAACTGCAAAATTAAACCTCTAATTGCTGTAAATAAAAACATAACTTTGCAATAATTATTAAGTTTCTGTAATTCGGGCTTATTTCGGGCTCATTTGATTTTCACACGAGCTTGGGCCTAAATGCTAAGACATATTTCGTACTCGAATCGGGCCTCACATTGTAAAAGAGATTTGCTTTTTGTTTATAGTTCTGAATTTATTGTATATGTTTTTCTTTTTGCTAAATTTGTATTTATTTTAGAATAGTGTTTCTGACTCAGGTGAAAGAAAAGTACCTCCTCAATCATAAATGGAAGAGTGTCGTAATTCGCGCAATATTTAGGACCTGTTATACAGAACAAATTGGAGATCGGAATAAGGGACGCCAGGCAGCTCTTATGTTACCCTCCAAGCAAAAAAAAAAAAAAAAAAAAAAAAAAAAAAAAAAAAAAAAAAAAACTTTAATTAAAAGTGATCCAGGGATCCGCGTGAATGGATTTTGATTTTTTTTTTTTTTTTTAGTATTCAATCACATTTTACTCATTAAGTCACGAAACATTCCTGACGTTTTAGCTCCCTCTTTTTCTTGCCAGAAATTTGGGGGAGAAGTCCCTGCTGGCCATTAACGACAATAATAATATTATGTTAGTATTAATTTATAGCGTTTTTCGAAAGTCTAACATTGTGATAAAACTTACCACCCGTTTAAAATCCACATTGAGCATACTCGTATTTCCGTCATCTTGCAACAAACTGCTCTTGAAATCATCTCTCTACAATAATTTTCCCTTGATTAACCGAGTTTAATTAATAGATAACCCAACCCAAAAAAAGAAAGAGATATTTCGAAAGGGTCTAGCATAGTAGGTTAGGTCTTAAGAAGGGACGTACTTACGGGGGTACATCGGATCCGGACCACCCGAAACTTTCTAACTCAACATATATTTGTATACTTTCTCAATAAAACTATACTTGTTTAACAGGGAAGTGATTGATCTAGGATGAAAATTTGATCCTACACTTCATCTGTATTCCTTTTTTAATAAAAACCATCTGGTTCTACTTTTTTTTTAAATATAGGTGGAAGTCAGAGATGGTGTAGATCAATGAAAATTTGACCCATGACCCACTGTAACCCACGCGACTCTCCACCCACCATGCCTCCACTGACCTGGGTCCCACTCCGACCCTACACTGACCTGGGACCAACTTCTCGCCATGCTTTTTGCTTTTCAATTTTGTCCTTAAAAGAAAATGAAATGAAATCTTTAAGTTTTACGTCCCACGGTTATGCCGGTTAGGCTAAAGGAGACGGTGATTATGAGAAATGAATGAAATGGTGGAATGAAGAAAGTGGGAGGAAACGGGAGAACCCCGAGGAAACCCACGCACACGGTGTTTGGTCCTTAAAAGAGTTTGTTGTCTTATCCCATATGCAAGGTCTGCATTCCACAAGTTCGATAAGGGTTAAAATATCATACGGAAAAATTTTTGCCATCTCTAAAATTGTAAGCAAAACTAGAAAGGTAAGAACACAAGAATACACAACCTTTTCACCCACTCACTATAGCTAAACTGGAGAACTCTATCAGGTGGTCGATCCCGGTACAAAGGGGAGAGGGAAAACTTGCATACATAGCTCTGGTCTTTGTTTCCATTTGCCATTCCACAAATTCTTTTAAAAAATGGGGGTAGCGTTGGAAGTTAGAGAAAAGATGTACGACAAGTGAAGCGTGGAGTCACATCCCTGTTTTTGAGATCACAATCAAGAGAATGCCAAATGAGTCACTTGTTCTCGGGAGCTTTGAAAAGAACGTTTGATTATGCTAGGTTCGTTTCAAAATAATAATAATAATAATTCTACTTGTCAATAAATATTCTATTCAATCATTGCTTATCGAGTGAGACCGGGAAAATTGTGTGCACACAATTCTGATGTAAATAAAAGAAGGTAATAATAATCAGGATTTTTCCATATGCTTATGTTCACAGAGTATCAAACTTTGAAAATTACGCTTGAATTAATTTCCAGAATATAATGAAACTTAAATGCATTAGTAGATTTAAAAAGATACAATCAAAGAGAGAGAGAGAGAGAGAAAAAAAGGGAGTAGAAAATAATCAACGGAAATTGGTTATGTAAATTTCCTATATTCTATTCGATAACTATTTAGAGGGAAATCAGTACTCTTCAGACTTCCCACATTTTATATTTATTTAATAAAGGGAGTTGGCTACTCCAAAACAGACTGTAAAAAAATAATAAGCTGTTCCAAAGTTGTTTATAGGACAAGATAATAATAATATTATACAATTGTAATAGAAAAAATGGAAACAACAAAATTCCAAAGAAAAGAAAAAAACAAAAATACACAGCGCCTTGTCACTCTCTTCATCTAACCCGCTGGCCGGCCGACATTATCGGTGGCGTGTGCATCCAATCATAAGAAAACATTGCCCCCGACAAAATCGGTGTCGGCAGTACCGCCGACAGTATCGGGGGCTTGGCCGACAGCATCTGCGTGTCGGAGGAACGGCCGATAATATCGGTGGCGTGTGCAAGCTACGATTTGAATACATTGAAGTCGATTTCACCGCCGACATTATCGGTGGGACCACCGATATTATCGTTGTCGTGTGCAAACGCACTTATACCACTGCACTCTCCGCGTAGTCACGACACCCTCACCAAAGGTCTGTCATATCTTCCGCCCCGCGGAGCAGCAATTTGAACTCGTACAGCAAACAAGCCCTTATGACGCTCTGTGAAGGCCCCATGTTCACTCAGTCCTTACGCACGTTCACGGTGTATCTGAACAGCCACAACCAAGTAGTGTGTTGGATATACTTACTAGTGTTGCTCACGAGACCAGGTTTGGGGCATTCTCGTCTCGAAAATGTGTCGTGAAGGTAGTCTCGTCTCGAAAAGTGCATATGTTTCTATTGAAAGAGCTCTGTCTCATCTCGTACCCCTTCATGAAAATTCTGCCTCGTCTCGTCTCGTCCAACAACTGACCTTCACCTTACATCCATTCGCATTCAACTCACGGTGTGAGGGCCAATTGAACACAGACCTCCACAAAGAGACAGAACTTTCTTGGTCATCTTCAGATTATTATTATTATTATTATTATTATTATTATTATTATTATTATTATTATTATTATTATTGCGGTAGTGATTTGACTTTCTCCGCAATAAAATACTTGCTAATTTTATATAATGTTGCAAATATCTTCTAGATAAATTAATCAAGAAAAAATAAAAGGTAATTCCCTACAGAATGAAATTTCAGTGCAATTAGTTCCTTATGATTCTATCAGACAGCAACGCTGTTTTTAAATAGAAAAATCGGGATGTTAACGTGATGAAATTTTTGTTTGTTACACAGCAAAAAATATTAAAAGAAGTTCTATATACATTCCTTACTAGAAAATAATGTTGTCTTCAGAACTTTTATTCTTTTAGTCTTCAGAACTTGTCTTCAGAACTCAGTCAAATTTTATTTTGATTTTCGAAGTTGATTGCCTAAATTTTAACCTTGGAAATTTGGATGTGGAGTAAAATAAAGAAGGTTAGCAGGGTAGAGAGGAAAACGAATTAGGAAATGCTGAAAAAATGCAAGAGACGAGAGCAATATTAGACGATATAAGGAAGCGAAAAAATGGACGGATCACAAGTTTCGATCTTGCTAAGGGATTGCATTCTGAGAGATGTAGTAAAGGGGGTGATATCAGGAGAGCGAGAGTGTGTAAGAAGGTAGCGATTGATAGATTGTAATAAGGAGGGTGGTACTTTATGTTGGGTTGCGAGGCAGATATTAGCGGGAAATCGCAAAAATGGAAGCTTCTTACCTAGTTCACAGAAACTGGCCTGTCATTAATGGCAGAACACTGAGGAGGAGGAGGAGGATAATTATACTACAAATAAAAAAGCCGAAACAATGGTTTATGCATAAGAATTGGTCAGCATTTTTTTTCTGGTGGCAGTTTTGTAAGGTTCTAGCTCTCTCAAACTGATTAGATTGTAAGGTCAGGTCACTCGGGTCGGTTGTCGGGTTAGGTCACTTCGGGTTGGTTCACTCGGGTCACTTTGGGTCGGGCCAATCGGGTCAGCTCTGGTCGGGTTGTCGTTCGGGTCAGTCAATTCGGGTCACGGGTGGGGTCGGGTCGGTCTTCAACACATATAATTTCCACGAAAATTACAATATACCACGGTTTATACCTCACTGGACTTCCAATAAAACATTTTCAATGATGTGTTCACCATGTCACCATTTTTGTATGAGGAAATTTCTAGAGGGATTTTGTGGGAATTTGATGGAGTGTAGATTCCTGTGTGTGTGTGTGTGTGTTAGTGTGTGTGTGTGTGTGTGTGTGTGATACGTTACAGGATACAAGATGTCGAGGAAGTGTGTAATAAACCGGACAATTTATGTTATGTATGTGGGGAGCTGATATTTAAATCACAACGTCGATGTTTTACTCCACTTGTGAGGAAGTGTTATCAGTTATATTTTGGTTGCTGTGTAGGAGACCAAGATAAGAACTGGGTTCCTCACTACATTTGTTGTACTTGCGTGAAACGTCTGACTGGGTGGGCAAATGGTGGACGAAACATGAACTTCGCAGTACCGATGATCTGGAGGGAACGAAAAGATCATTCTTCAGACTGCTACTTTTGTATGACACAGATAAAAGAAATAAGCAGTAAATCTAACCACACAGTACAGTACCCTAATTTGCCATAAGCAATTAGGCCAGTTCCACACAGTGCAGAATTACCTGTACCAGTACCTCTTCCTCATCTTACGGTAAATGAGGATTACGTACTTGAGGCAACTATTGAAGTTCCAAATGAAGATGATGATCCTACTTATGTAGGAAGCACATCTACATTGGATCCCCATCTGATAACTCCGGGTGAACTAAATGACCTCGTACGGGATTTAAAACTCTCCAAGACACAGACAGAACTTCTTGATACTAAACTTAAGGCTGGAATCTGCTCCATCGTGACACTAAAGTGTGTATTTTTCGAAACCTTCATACAGAGTTTCAAAACTATTATTCTCAAGAAAATGATTTAGTGTATTGTAATAATGTCTGTGCTGTGATGGATACACTTGGACATGCACATAAGTACAAAGTGGAGATTGCTTATTGACTCTTCGAAAACTAGTTTTAAGGCTGTCCTTTTGCACAATGGCAACAAATTTCCTTCAGTGCCTTTGGCTTATGCAACTAATATGAAGGAAACCTATGAAAACATCGAAATAGTGTTAGAAAACATTCAGTATGAGAAATACAAGTGGACCGTTTGCTGTGATTTACGCCATTTCTTTGTTAATGGGTTTGCAGCTTGGTTATACGAAATGTTGTTTCCTCTGCGAATGGGACAGCAGGAACAAAGCGGAACATTACATCAAGAAGGAATGGCCAACGCATGTATTAACTCCTGGACAGAAGAATGCTGTTTATTCCTCACTGGTGAGCCCTGATTAGATAATTCTACCTCCTCTTCACATAAAGTTGGGGCTCTTCAAAAACTTTGTTAGGGCAATGGACAAAAGTAATGCAGGATCTTGTTACCTCAAGGAAAAAATTCCTCGGGTTAGTGACGCTAGGGAGTTTTGCAGACCCCCAAATAAGATGTTTGATTCGTGACCAAAAATTTGAGGATCTCTTAACTCTGGTTGAGAAAGCAGCTTGGTGTCCATTTAAATGTTTAACAGAGAATTTTTTAGGAAACAAGAAAGCCCCAAATTACCGTGAAATTGTGAGTGATTTCTGGCAATCATTCAATGAAATGGGTTGCAACATGTCACTTAAAGTTCACTTTCTAGACTCCGACCTGCATTTCTTTCCTGAAAACTTTGGTGCTGTTAGTGATGAGTATGGGGAACATTTTCATCAGGACAATTCCTCCATGGAGAAGAGATACCAGTGACGGTGAAGTTCAAAAATGCTAGCTGATTACTGTTGGACACTTAAAAGAGATGTTCTAGAAACCAAACACAGAAGAAAGTCGACAACTAAAACATATTAGTTGAGGTAAGTAAGTGTCCATTTATTAAGAAGATACCACTCACTTCTATTGTATTATTTATTAAGTAGATATAAAATGCTGACACGGTGTATACATCATTGAAAATATGTTTTATTTCAAATCCAATAAGATATAAGCCGTGCTTATATTGTAATGGAAGTTATATGTGATTTTATCTGCACTAATGAATATTGTAAAATGAACAGTACACATAGCATATTTTTATATAAATATGTTTATTTCTCTAGATAGAATAATGCTACTTAGAGGGCTTACTAAGTACAAATCAAGCTAACATACAATCTAATTTGTGTGTTTATATACCTAACGTACCCAAGCTACAAGTATGAAAATGGTTTTTAAAAAAAGAAAAAAGAAAAAGAAAATAAATTTGAGGGGAAATTTTCCGAAAACACCTCTGTCACGGAAAAACTGAGGGTGATAGAGAAAAACTGATTGCAGATTCGAATTCTACGTGAAAAGGTCTATTAGAATCAGGTATTTTCTTCCGTGTGTCAGAGAAAAAGATTTTTTTTCGACTAGTGTAATAGGTACCATTTTCAAACTCAGCAACCGTTATTCAAACCGGTTAACGTTGATCGCAGATATTAAAAATACTCACATCCGTATATTATTTAATACAAACGAAAATTTTACCTGCACATTTCTGCACAAACGATGTATAAACGATCGCGACAATTTGTGGTTCAATCGAACATGGTGGGGCTAGCACTTAGACAACTCCCCTTTTTTTCGTTCTGTCCACGCACCTGATAGCGTAGAAAAAAAAAAACTTTCGCCTGCGTATTACTGCTCAAACGATGTACAAACAATTGAGATAATTTTCTTTTGAATCGGAGTAGGGAGGTGCTACCAATTAGGCAGCCTATACTTTGTTATCGTTTTGGCGCGCTCGCAATTGTGTACAAACGAAAATTTCGGCTGCAAATTTCTATACAAAACCGTAATAAACAAGTGCGACAGTTTGTGGCTGAATTCGACATGGTGGGAGGGCTATCAATTAGAAGGGCCCATAGTTTGTTATCGTTTTGGCGGGGCCACATTTATGTGCAAACGAAAATTTTAGCTGCACATTTATGTACAAAGGCGTACAAACAAGTGCGACAGTTTGTGGTTGAATTGAACATGATGGGAGGGCTACCATTTAGACAGCCCCCACTTTGTTTTCGTTCTGGCGGTGCCCCTAATTGTGTACAAACCAGGGCCGGACGGAGGGGGGTCGAGCCGTGCCACCACCCGGGGCGGCAAGTCTGATGGGCGGCAAAATTTTAAAAAGAAAAGAATACAGGGGCGGCAAAATTTGAGAAAGAAAACAACAAAAGGGCGGCATGTGAAAGAACCGCCCAGGGCGGCAAAACTTCTAGCGCCGGCCCTGGTACAAACGAAAATCTCGCCTGCACATTTCTCTATAACTATATTCAAACGATTGCGACAATTTGTGGTTCAATTGGACATTTCGGGGGGGGGGGGCTATCACTTAGACAGTCCCCAATTTGTTTCAGTTTTTACGGCGCTCCCATTTATGTACAAGCAAAAATTTCGCCTGCACATTCTTGTACAAATGATGTAGAAACGATTGCGACAATTTTTGCTTGAATTTGACATGGTGAAGTGCTACCATTTAAACAGCCCCCACTTTTTTTTCGTTCTGGCGGCGCCCCTAATTGTGTACAAACGAAAATTTGGCCTGCACATTTCTGTACAAACGATGTACAAACGATTGCGACAATTTCTGATTCAATTGTACATAGTGGGGGACTACCATTTAGACAGCCCCCACTTTGTTTTCGTTCTGACGGCGCCCCTAATTGTGTACAAACGAAAATTTCGCCTGCACATTTGTGTACAAATGATTGAGACCATTTCCGATTGAGTCTGATAAGGGGGGGGGGCTGTCTAAATGGACGTCTCCTTTTCACCTCTACTGTAATTAAATTCTTCCTCGAGAAAATCTGTAATCAACACTGTCAGTAGCTACGTCGTCGACTAATATACCTTAACAAGTACAGATTTATTTTCGTATATTTTTCAACAGTTAACCAATTTAAAACTATCGCAAACAAGAATATGTAGTCAATTTCTTAAATACTTCGCTCGCAGGAACCCGTTCAGCGCGTGCAACAAGCAAAAACAACATGTTTGGCGTCTCACAAATGAAAAAGGGGAAAAAAGAAAAGCAAAAGCAGCACGACAGTGCCTTATCGCAGTCAGAGCTGACAACATAGTTTCGGTCGTTACTAACGCGAATAGACCTACTAGCGGTGTACAAGAGTTATACAGTTACAATATACGTTGTGCCACAGTAGCGCTACAGGCGGAATGTGCACGAACTACAAATGAATATGTTCCCTTACAAGCATCAGACACTGTTGCACCCTCTTTACATTCTACACATCATTTTTTCTCCCACTTTTTGACCTTGACAAGCAGAAGTACCAGGCTTTCCGAGTTCACAACCATAAACTGTTTGTGTACAGAGTACGTTTTCAGTTCTTCCAATGACTCTGCGCGCGAAGAACAGGGGTGATGATCGGGCTACCGAATACGGTAGTCAGAGACACCCGGTTGCAACTTTAAATGTAAAATACAAATATAGAGCCTTGACAATGCCGTGAGGATGAATATATATATATATATAGTTGGTACAGGCCTACGATACTGTTGTTTAAACTACCCAGAGGTAAAAATGTTTATTTAGTGAAGGGGTAAAAATGGATCTGAAAAGATAGGAGGACGCATGACGTCATGCCGTCCCCCGTGCCTATTTTTGTACATTCTAATTTTTAGGAAGTGGGGGATGCCATAGATATTTTTTGGAAGTGAGGGAATGGCGTTCCCCGCATTCCCCCTTACTTTTATCCCTTTGTGAAACTTCAAAAAATGCTGATGAAGTTAAAATCTCACATTGTGGGACATGTGAGAGTATATAAAGCCTAGAGTAATGTGGTTTGGCATCAGTTTAACCTCAAGTATAAGATTTATTTAGTTAAATCTTTTTTTAAAAAAATATTTGTGAGGTTATGCCTTCACATACTTGGAGTATAAGAGGTTTTGATTTTATTTTAGTTTAGCGTCCCGTTCAGCAGCGAGGCTATATGAGACGTGGACCTACTGATTAACGTGGAATCCGAACCACATGAGCTCCCGCCGGGAATCGAACCCGGGTCTCCCAGGAGTATAAGAGGGTATGTAATCAGAGGCGGTGATTAGGGGAGGAAAGAGGGAACAGTTGCTCCCAACCCACTTTTTGAAATGAAACCTTTAGTTTCATTTGGAAATGTAGTTTTTCTGTGTATTACTGGTTCATAGAAAAAAAAAAATGGTACTATATAATATTTGCCGTTGCGTGAGTACGTATGGGTTATTTGTCTTCTCGTGGAGTTAAGAAAGCTACAGGAATTGCGTTTTAATTGCAGTTCAAAGGAATTAATATTGCAATTAAGTATTTATTTAAATGTCGTAGCATATGCTTGTGGTATTTACTGTCTTTCATTTTCTAAGAGTAATAACATACATTTTATGGCATGTGTGGAATTAAAAATATAAGTTGTTCATTAGTCCCCAGTTTCAATGTAACTTCTACAAAATATGAAGTACGATATACAGTATTTTAACTGAAAAAGATAGTATCCTATTAGTTATACAACCTTTCGTCAAATAAAGTGTTAAAAACAACCAGGAAAACTAACATTGATATGGAAATATTTAGATCATGTCCTGCCTCCCAGTTTTAACGTCCAATCGCCGCCACTGTATGTAATGCTGACCACTTCAACTACCAACATCAGTAGCGTAGCCAGGATGTGTGTTTGGGGGGGGGGGCAAGTGCTGTTATAGGTACATATAGACTAATTACAAACAAAAAATATATAAACATAAAAATATATAAAAAATTACAAACATCAAAGTACCAAAGTACATTGTCGGACCTCTTTGGGGGGGACTCTGGGCCCCCCTTTCCTACGCCACTGACCAGCATAGATTCATTACTGTCTTCACCATTCTTCATTAATCAGATATGATCCAAATATGAAAGAGCATCATAAGACATTGGTTCTTACAGAAATGAAGCGAAATAACATTTTATAAGAAGAAAGATATTTAGGATGTTGCGGACGTTCGCATATTTAAGACTCACTCTCTGCCAATGAACTTTATCCTGTTTATTGGCTGACACTGAAGTGTAGTTTTCCAGCTCTGCTTTGTTCTGTTATAATTTATCACGCTCAAAAGAAATGTTTCTGAGCTTTAAACTTTGGCTACTGACCTTTGAACAAGATAACTACAAATAAATAGAATAATAAATAAATAAACAAGCAACGTTTCAATGGAGTTTATTTATATTTTTTTTATTATTGTATAAAGCTAGTTGCAATAATTAGATAATATTTGCTACTTCTCGAGTAAATTTTTACACTACAAATCAACAAAAACTGTAAGTTTGGTTTATGTCTAAGAGACAGACAGCATTTTGAAAATATTTAACATGGGCACATAGTATTTAGAAAGCATTAACACGCAAGATATACAGGATGGGCCATAATTACGTACATGAAGTTTCAAAGATTGCGGTAAAGAAACTAGCAACGTAACGTGAACACAAACATCTTACTCTCAATCTTTTCCTTACCAGAATTTTAATCTCTGTTCTCCATGATATGGTCCACTAATGCACAAGGGCGCCGATTTCTCTGTAAATTTGAGGGGGCCCATTCAGATGCAGAAGATGTATATATGAGGATTTTAAGACAAATTGCACTCAAATTATGCCAAATATTGTATATTCATAAATACAATAGGGGGACCCACATGAGCTTTGGGGAGGGGGGATCGGCGCCTTTGCTAATGCACCATCCAAATCGATACATGCCTCTGAAGACGAAGAGCAACGCTGTCACAAGCAGCTAAACAGACCCGTACTGGTATCCTGTGGAACTCTTCTGTGACAGCTTCCCATACTTCGGCCAAGTTGTGTATGTGATGTTGATACACTTTGGCCTTTGAACACCCATATCCACAACATATATCTAGAGTTCTTATATGTGTTCAAGTATTTTAATTTTTAAGCACATTAGTAATAGATACACTGAAACATACACCAATCTCAACTTCTAAAACATTATTTTTAATAAGAAATTACTTATTTTACATCACATTTCATTTAACTGTCATGGCGATTACCTCAATTATATTATAAAACAACTTGACAACTGTTTACATCACTATAGCTAGGTAAAACAGCTATAGTGAAACACGTAAAGTATCCGGACACTTGGCTGAAAATGACTTACAAGTGTGATATGATTTGGAATATTAAATGTGTATAAAAAATGAGAAGTATAACAGGTAGAGCAAGATATAACCAATGACTGATACACAGCACTTGTTTTTTTTTTTTTTCTTTTTCCAGAAGAGGGAATGTGATATCATTTGGACTATTAAATGTGTATATAAAAAAAAGAGAGAGAATTTAATAGGCCTATATTATTGTAAAAATAGGATTAAGTAATACTTCCTAAAAAATAGGAAATTTTCACTTTCTAGGAAGCAAAGACTTCTAAGATTAGAGTAAGTCAAAAACAAAAACAAAAACAAATACAAGTATAAGTACAACAGGTGAGAGACAAAATGATACATAAACTGGGTGCAAGAAAAACAAAGGTGGAGAGATAGAGATTTTGTTCATATTGAACTGTTGTTAAATATTCATAATCATAGTGACTCTCTATTCAAGAGCAAAGATGGATAAGGTTGTACTACCTTCTAATTTCTTTCCGTAAGTTGAACCTTAGTTTTGGTTATAAAAAAGAGAACAAATTTACAAGGAGTTCATATGCCAGGAGGTCTCCCTCCGTGCAGGTTTTTAATTTAAAATTAAGATATAAGTATCTACTAAAAATTTATTGTATGTTAACATAAAAAAATAAAAAAAGATGCATCTCACTTTTCTCTTTTATTTCTACCAATAAATACAATCTATTTCAGTATTTTGTAATTATCCAATCGCTACTTAAATTATCTAAATATTTATTTATGTCTCAGAAATTAACTAAACTTAATTAAAAAAATAAAACAACTAAAAATAAAAAAAATTACCAAAACACAAGTTCGTGGCGCCCTCCATCGGTACTGCTGGAATTCAATATGGTGTTGGCCCACCCTTAGCCTTGATGACAGCTTCCACTCTCGCCGACATACTTTCAATCAGGTGCTGGAAGTTTCTTGGGGAACAGCAGCCCATTCTTCACGCAGTGCTGAACTGAGGCCTGGCACGAAGTCGGCGTTCCAAAACATCCCAAAGGTGTTCTATAGGATTCAAGTTAGTATTCTGTGCAGGCCAGTTCATTACAGGGATGTTATGGTCGTGTAACTACTCCGCCACAGGCAGTGCAGTATGAACAGGTGCTCGAGCGTGTTGAAAGATGCAATCGCCATCCCCGAATTGCTCTTCAACAGTGGGAAGCAAGAAGGTGCTTAAAACATCAATGTAGGCCTGCGCTGTGAGAGTGCCACGCAAAACAACAAGGGGTGCAATCCCCCTCCAAGAAAAACACCACCACATCCGAATTTTACTGATGGCACTACACACGCTGACACATGACATTCACCGGGCATTCGCCATACCCACACCCTGCCATCGGATCGCCACATTATGTACCGTGATTCGTCACTCCAAACAACGTTTTTCCACTGTTTAATCGTCCAATGTTTACGCTCCTTACTCCAAGCGAGGCGTCGTTTGGCATTTACCTGTTTGATGTGTGGTTTACGAGCAGCCGCTCGACCAGGAAATTCAAATTTTCTCACCTCACACCTAACTGTCGTAGTAGGCTACTTGGAGTGGATCCTGATGCAGTTTGGAATTCCTGTGTGATGGTCTGGATAGATGTCTGCCTATTACACTTTACGACCCTCTTCAACTGTCGGCGGTCTCTGTCAGTCAACAGACGAGGTTGGCTTGTACGCTTTTGTGCTGTACGTGTCCCTTCACGTTTCCACTTCACTATCATATCAGACACAGTGGACCTAGGGATGTTTAGGAGTGTGAAAATCTCGCGTACAGACTTCTGACACAAGTGACACCCAATCACCTGAACATGTTCGAAATCCGTGAGTTCCGCGGAGCGCCCCATTCTGCATGTCTAGTGACTACTGAGGTCGCTGATGAATACCAGGCAGTAGGTGGCAGCACAATGCACCTAATATGAAAAAATTATGCTTTTGGTGGTGTCCGGATACTTTTGATCACATAGTATATATATATATATATATATATATATATATATATATATATATATATATATATATATATATATATAGATATAGATATATATATAGATATAGATATAGATATAAATCCATAGATAGTGCTTAAATTATTTCTTTCTTCTTCTTCTACAAAAATGCTCGAGCACTGTTGCTCTGATTGCGTGCAAGATATATAAAATATACAACGTTGTCGTTAGTCAGGTGGTGCTAAATCGGGAGATCGAGCTGGCCTCTTTACAGACCCACATGGACCGATCCAGCAGTTCTAGGATTTTTCGTTCAGCCCCTGTCACATTGTTATTACACATTAACGGTTCTAAGTCCAATGACTGTTATCCCTACTCTCATGCTATATCAAAACACTGTTGCCATATCGAAACTTTTTGTCCAGAATCACGTATACCACAGTCAGTCAAAGATCATATGCATAATTATGGGACATCCTGTACATAGAAAGTTACATATTTTTAGAAATCAATTTACCAATGTTTACTTAAGAGCAAGCAATGGATCGGACTCTCTCTGTGAAGTAGTGCTGTTAGAATTATTCGAATTTCAAATATTTACTCGAATAATTTTTCGAATATACATATTAGTTGTTCAAAGAATTATTTGAATGTTTATTCAATATTCAAATACTTTTTTAAAAAATATTTATTCATTATTCGAACACTTTTTCTAAACATTTATTTTGTAATTTTAATAATTGTTCAAATATTTGTTCGTTATCCGAATACTAGTTCAAATAAAGAATATTATTTCGATATTCGAATAATGAGTCTTCAAAGCATCCATTTTTGGAATTTTAGCAGCGCCATTGTGAAGGCCCCGCTTTCCTGATGCGGATGCTATCATTGCCGTAATAAGGAAAAAAGACTTGCCTTTGCTGGTTCTGAATTTTAGGTTCGTAACCAGAGGCGTAGCCAGTAGGTTTATGTAGGAGGCGCCCGTCGTTTGTGAGGGGGGCCAGCTACAACGTACAAAGCCAAAAAAAAAAAAAAAAAATGTATTACAGCTAATGATTTTGAGGCCTGAAAAACCGGAAAATTTGGTTTTCCATCCGGAAAACTAAAAACACTTTTTAAAAAGCTTTTTTGTGCTTTTTCTCTATAAATATTATGTACCAGGTAGTTTTTATTACGCTTAACCAAGAACCAGTGCTCCATACCAAACATTATACTAGATACATTACCTTTGTGCATAACTATTTCAATTTAAGCCCTTGTGCACAGAACCTATCTAGATAAGACTGATTTTCTTTGAAATTTCACTTAATTTCTTTAAGATTTTCTGACAATATTTATTTTTTATTCGTGATTAAAAAACAACATAATTATTTTGTTAACAGCTGTATCTCACTTCCTGTTTTACACCAAGTAGTAAAAAAGTCGAATGAAATCCAAACTGAAAATCTGAATGGAAGCGTTGTCTTTTACCTCTGATAAAAAAAATACATTTTTGAAACGCTAATTACAGTACATAAAAAATATAATGTACTTACAAATCAGTTTAGTAGCTGTGCATTTGGTCATTCCTTACACGGAAGAGTTACCATACTATTTTTCGATTGATAAGGATTGGTAAATAATATAGCGTAGATTATTAATTATATGTAAATTTTATTATTTTTAAATGACATAAGCGAGGTAATCTTACGATGATGGTTTAAAAGCTGATCATTTGGGGGCCCACGAAATCATTTATGGTGCCTGGGCCCGACGGGCCTCCCCGTGGCTACACCCCTGTTCGTAACATACAAGCTTTTGTTCATCGCTTGCAAAAGTACACAATGAATAGTAGTAAATATGTGGGGAAATGACCGTAAGTAGTTGCAATTTGGCTTATTCTAATGTGTAGTTCAGTTCGACATAAAAATTAAAGCCATTACTTTCAGATTGACCCTCACATAAACGTGGGTTGTTCACTTGGAAAAGGCAGGGCAGCTCAATGATTGAGCACTGGTCTCTGTTGTCGGTGGTTCCTGGTTCGATCCTAGGCTGTTCAAGTTTGTGGTGAGAACATTGTGTCACTGAGCTTTCTCAGTGTTCTTCTGTTTCCTTTAACATTATCATTCCACAAATTCATTCATAATCATTCGTGATTATTTGCCTTCTTTTTATCTGAAGAGTATAACCGTTAGGGGAGATAAAATAAAGGTTTTGTTTCGTTGTATTCCGAATTTTGGAGATCTTTTGAATAAATTCTTCCTTGAATTTTACAAAATGTCTTTCCAAAATTGAAGAAAAAATTAAAAAGGGATGAAATAAGAATACATTTTTTTGTGTGATTTTATTGGAATGTAGCACCTAATATTAAAACATATATATTTCATATACCAGCATGTTCTTGAAGATATTTCAACATTCATATACAGAATTTGATGGGAATATTTCCAACAAACCATCTTTCAGAGTTGATGATTGCAGAATTGAATATTTTATCAGGTAGTTACCTAACGCTAAATTCAGTCATCACAACGAAATAATAGGACATTTTTTCATTTCTTTTTCCAGAGAAGCTTTTTAGATTTCCTTCTTTAAAAGTGTCCATTTGTCGCCAATTGGCGATATTCTGAATGGCGGGCAATTAGCTTTTCTTTTTCTTCACCATCAAGAGACCTACATCAATTAACATCAAAAATGTCCAAAAGGCTTAGTAATTGAATTCGAAATCAATTGAACAACGTTAAATGGCGAGTAGCGTATGTCGTATGTTCTGCTAAATAAACGCTGAAGCAAACGCAAATGAATTCATAATTCTTTCCGTCTGTCTGTTTCATGATCACTTTCGGAAACTAGCTGATTTTAACGAAACTTTTGAAAACTTTATCCGATTTTAACGAAACTTTTGAAACTTTAGCTGATTTTAACGAAACTTTTGAAAACTTTATCTGATTTTAACGAAATTTTTGAAAACTTTATCTGATTTTAACGAAACTTTTGAAACTTTAGCTGATTTTATCGGAACTTTTTCAAATTTTAGCTGATTTTAACGAAACTTTCGGAAGCTTTCACTGATTTTGGGAAAATTTTCGAAAACTTTTAATGTGAAACTGTACTACTAAATTAAAAAAAAAAGTTTATTTTGTGGTTGGAAACACAATAAATCAGTACTAAACAGCGACAAGAAAGCTTAATTATGGTATTTTGTAATAACAAAAGAATCTGTGCCATAAACACTTTCATTAACTCATTCAAAATTATTTATTTATTTCGGTTGCTCGATCGTATTTGCCTGAAGTCCCTATTGTATGTAGTATTTTTCTTAATTGGGACAATATTTTGTGTTCTCAAAACGGAACAATTAGCATTAATCGGGATATATAATCACTTTAGGACAGTGGTTCTCAACCTTTTATGACTGATGACACACTTTAGAGAACGTCCAGAACTACGCGACCCGCTCGTTTGATATTATTATTATTATTATTATTATTATTATTATTATTATTATTATTATTATTATTATTATTATTATTATTATTATTAATCTTTAAAAGCAATTATTTTTATAATGACTTTATATAGCACTGAGCATTACTGTAGGTATTGCCTGGTACAGTCTATCTTGATTTTAACTCATTATTATTAAATCCTTCATGATTTTTAAATCCTAAAATTTCGCAACACATCTTCGGGGACTGCTGACACACACTAGTGTGCCGCGACACATCGGTTGAGAACCACTGCCCTTAGTAACGATAAGATGGTAAAATCTCTCAACTTTCAAGAAAAAATATCGCTTGCGTTGACTGTGCATGGCACCCTAGTTGATGTGATGAAACCATTTGCATAATAGAGGCCAAGAAAGCGTAATCATTTCATTGTAACTTTTCCTTCAGCAGACAAGGTAAGACGATATGACATTGACAGCAACTGTGACAACCTTCAGGTGCAATCATTTACAAGGTCAAGACAATAAATATCATTAAATCATGCTTCATGGAGAAATTTATGCCACACGAATAACAGAGAAAAAGACTTCCAATAAGAAAATTGAAAAG
Organism: Thermobia domestica; assembly: GCF_964235325.1. Taxonomy (NCBI): domain Eukaryota; kingdom Metazoa; phylum Arthropoda; class Insecta; order Zygentoma; family Lepismatidae; genus Thermobia; species Thermobia domestica. The sequence continues at coordinate 4,746,318 of NC_137456.1, forward strand.
CATTCAAACTATGTCATTAAGATAAACAAGATGTCACTTTGTTTTCTTAAAAACTCTTGCGTTTATCTTTAGAGGTTATGCTGATTACACGCTGTGAGGGAAAAAAATAAACATAGAATATAAGAATATGTAACATTTATCGCAACTTGCGACAGAAAAAAATATATATAACGACTTTTTGACTGTACAGGAAGTAGATCATGTTACAGCAGTGGAGCAGCACAAAATAATTTTAGACGAGGAATAGTTTCAGAGGTCCTTATGCAGAGTCGCTTTGACGTATGATTAGCGCCATTCTAAGGGTTTGACTACTGCATGATTTAATGGTTAGTCAAGTCTTTATCTAATCACATGTAATAACAACGACTTTGAATAAGGCCCAAAGAGTTTTATCATACGTTAAGAAGAAAGTTTAGGCCTTCAGTTTACCACAGACCTTCTCTTCTGGCCTTTTTTAGGTTATGTATTTTATTATTTTGTATAACGTTTTATGATATTTATACACTGCTGCTTGTGAAAGCTGAAGAACAAGCAAGACATGTGCTAATGAAACGACATTCTCACCACAAGTTTATTACATATGATTATACAGAAATGTTTACTGTATAATGTAATCATACAACAGCAACACTTTTAACCTTGATAAATCAATATGGAGTGGAGTCTAGATGCACTGCAATTAGAGCTTCTAAATCCTCAGTAGCAAAATCAGTTGATGGGAAAATGGTGGCGATGTGACATATCAACGGCAGCCCAACATCATGTTTGGCCACTTTTGCAACCATTTCCCAACCAAAAGAGCGGTTTTCCGACATATAGCCAACGCTAAACTAATGTATTTCTTGGTTGTGAAAACAGTCAATTCTATTATCGTTGCGTGAAGGTTGGGAGAATAGTTGGTTAGCCACCATACATTTAACCAACGTTGGGTCGGGTAAGGTTTTCCGCTAAAGGCTCGCACCGACCATCACCTGTCGTTTTGACAAAATCCCACTCAATTCCCAACGGTAGGCCAACCAACTTTGCTATTAGAGATGACATGGCATCATTCAAGAGAACGGTTTTAATTTGTAGGAGCAAGCGGAGAACAGATAATTTCTTTGAATAGACAACCTGTATGCGAGGCAGATGCAGTCAAGGAGTAGACTCGCTTCCTTGTACACTTTCTGTAGTCATTACTGCGTAGCATCCAATAAAATGGGCGTTGAATGTGTTCCTAAGGAATCACCTGGCACATTGGGTTGTTGAGTTGAGTTGATTTTGAATTTAACGTTCCGTTCAGCAGCGAGGCTATATGAGACGTGGACCTACTGATTAACGTGGAATCCGAACCACATGAACTCCCGCCGGGAATCGAACCCGGATCTCTCACGCCAAAGGCGCATACGCTAACCGCTTAGCCACGAGGGAGCTTATAAGTGCATAGCCACATTGGGTTGTATGCGTATCCACAAGACATCAACAAAATTCGCTGAAGTACTGTTACGACTAACATTCCGAGCAACATCATCTGGAAAATATTTATTGGACATCATATAAGACGATCATCTAGGCCAGAAAAATAAGAATAGCAATCGTTCCTCGAATGTTATCCTGAGTTTTTGAATGAGATATCGCCGCCGGAATCTGGCTCGTTCAACTAGCTTCCATGAGTGAATTTACTCAAGAAAGATAGCTGTCAGATGTGATTCGAGTCAGCAAGCACCGAAACGTTAGTGTTGCCAATTCCATTACTTGTGACAGCACAACGAGAAGTTCGAACGGTGTGGAATTTTTCAGCTAATGTTCCGAACAGTAGTTAATTCATCCTAGAAGCGTAAAGCAGAGTAACAGTGAGACAGTGGAGTGAGATACATACTGTATGGCTTGATGGGATAAGATGGATGAAAAGTGCCACTAAATAACCACGGCTACTTTGACAGACAACATAGAAAATTATCAGAGTTGTAACTACATAACAATTGTCATTAACACTAAGAGAAGTGAAAACAGAAGTGGAAAAAATACAATGGAACACACAACGTAAATAAGAATAAAACTCATTGGGAATGGAATATATTTTCCCAAAATAAATACACAGTCCAAGGTGTAAGAATCAATATAATGGAATGGTAACTCAATACAATTTTAAGTATTCAGATAATGCAACAACTTGTCCAATAACTTCTTCCATCAACAATGACACAATCACTAAAACGTAAATCATCAAACTCAATTTCTATTTCGGAAGATTTCTATTTATTTATCTGTATTTAATTAAAATTAATAAATTTACTTATGAGTTTGTTATTGTTTATTTTCTTTTTGCAGATGGAAACAGTGTTACTAGATATTTTGTATCCCAGAGAATGCTAAACTCTCAAAGGAAGTTTAAAATTCAGGGGCATTATTAAGCTTATGATAAGTTTTAAAACCTTTCTCGTTAGTCTAATGACCGATGACCATAGTTGAATGAATTATCTGTGGCGTTCAGCTGCAGATTACGAGGGTCAATCTATCGTGGATTTGATGGATTTGAGTTCCACTGAAAAATATGGACATTAGTGGCGGATATAGCCTGAGGCCGCGGGAGTCTTGGACCCCAGTTTTTTTGAGTAACAAAAATAATTTAAGCTGTTATTATATATTTTTGGAAGTTTATAGTAAACTCATAATATAGTACCTGTCATAGTCTGGGTTCTGGCTGACCTCCCCCAGTTTTTATCTTCTATATCCGCCACTGACGGATATCTTTTAACTGTTGTCAGTGTTTCTGGTGTTCATGTTCCTGTTGTTTGCATAAGATGAAGAGATTATATTTGCATGATGATTACATTTGATGCTTCAGTTTTCTAAATAATAAAAATACAATAAAGTGCGTAATACTCGTGATGACCAGAGTTTGAATGTACTACGGTGGTTCCGATCTCCTTTTGAACTGTACGCATGGGCGGAGTTAGGAATTGTCTTCTGGGGAGAGAGGGCAGACGTTTTGGTCGATCCTGTCAAAAACAAAAGTTCAGTCTCGCAAATTTTGGCAGGTCTAGGTAGGTGGCCATCTTATAGGTGGCATTTTTATTTATTTTTTGTTAAGAAGTTGGGTAGCAATGCCCCCATAACTCCGCCCATTACTGTAGGTTTCATCTTATATAGCCTTATTACTAATGAATGATTTAATTACAAACCAATCAATAAGTTTGAAGGAGAAATACGGGCGTAAGATACTCCTGACATTACTACTTAATTGCTTATCCCAAAAATAAGTATAAAAGAAGTTACCAGCTTCAGAAACCAAAAACGATGAACAAAAGACTGGAACACTTTATCGTAGGCCACTTGTATTTTGTCATCATTAATTTCTGTTACTCACCATTAAAATTCCAGACATACAGCTAATGAGGCCATTTAATACGGAAGACAATACCTTGAGAGGGAACTCCACAACAAAAACTTCTAAAAAATAAAAATCTAGAATAAGTTTTAAGTTCGACGAAAAAAATGTCAGGTTGGTGCGAATAGAATGTCCACTTCGACGTCTGGAGGGAAACGTGAGGTGCACAAGGCAATGCCGAACAACGAATGATTCATCGGACTTTAGAAACGAATCTTACAGTGTCTTGATAGAACTGTTCTCTCCAGCCAATCAGGGAACTATTTTTTTCTGATTGGACGAGGCACAGACTGGTTTTTTTTCTACACCCTTACATTTAGTAAACGATGCTTGGCTGGAAACTTCATTTGTCTGAGTCCAAACAAACTTCCAGAGAATTGCAACTGCGGGTTGGAACACTCTCCCTTTTTCTTTGAGTTTAACGTCCGACGATTATATCCTATAGGTTAAGGGAGACGATGATTAAAGCAAGTGAGTGATGATGGAAGAATTGGTGGAATGAGAAAGTGAGAAGAAACGGAAATACATAGAAAAAATCCACGAGCACGATGTTGTCCACCACAGACTTACTTGGCCGGGGATCGAACCAACACCCGACGCACCAGAGGTAAGCGCTCTATCACTGAGCTACTGTGCCCGCCGTGGAACACTCTCTCTGACACGAAGTTTTGCATTACTAGCAAACACGGGCGTCTCTGGCGGGGGGACGAGGGGGACGCGTCCTCCCCAATATTTTGAAGTACAAAATATTTAAAAAATCTAATTTAATTTATATACTAATGACAGAATAACATGTAAATAATAATAATTATATTTATTTGGAATATAATATTCAGGCTGTGAAACGATTATAACAGAGTTCTTGATATACCTCAGGGGGTCCGTGAAGGTAAGCACAAAGGTAAAAATTATGGATACTACACAGGTGGGCTAGGTTACCATTTACATCACTTCCTTTGATGTCTCCCCCAAATTTTGCATGCTAGCGACGCCAGTGCTAGGAGATATCTTTTCAACTACCTTTATGTTCCGGATTCGTTTCTCTATGAACGGCTAAACAATCCTTAGACGAAGCACGTAATAGCAACTCGGTTGCTATTAGAGATGCAAATGGTCGAGAAAAACTGCTTTTAAAAACTCTTCTTTTACCCACGGCTATTGTGCCTGAAAATTTTATGTTTTAAAAACATTTTAAGTTTAATGGAGAGAGTTTCAAGTACGTTTCATCTTGGTTTTCCCCGTTATAACACGAAACAACACATAATTACTACTGCATTCTAAAGTGAAAATGGTTATAGGCAACCAAAGATGCTTATAGGTGGATAAGGTGGTTATAGGCAACCAAAACTACATTCAGGATATGGTGGTTGCATAACGTACGCTTGTCGGAAAAATTACCTAAATTTGAAAACAATCAAGACAGTGAAACCTGAACTGAACATAGGATTCATATGTACTAAATGTGTAAACGGACTTTCTTAATTGTATAATCCACTACAGGAAAACGGAAAGTGGTACTTGAACAAGAAAGTCAAATAAAGTCAAAAAAGCAAAAATTTCCTCGTTTCCCTCCAAAAAATGCAGCCTTTTAAATAAACAAAAACCTACCTCCCCAAAAGCTGGCCATTTTAATCTCTAGTCGCTATACACGACTCCGCACCATGATTCTGTTGGCTTAGAAATAACACTTGTGACTCTGCACGACGTGCTAGTATGTACGAAATGCTTACATTTAAAGCAACGAAGAGGACTGGGAAAATAGAAACGCTCTTTTTATCGATAGTATCCACCTATTCCGGGAGAGTTGGCCAATAGAAGGTACAAACCAGAGACTGTGTTGGAAGTAGTTCACCATCTCTTTACTTATGCTTCGAGCTACTTCAACTACATATTGACCTGCTAACTCAGATTTAATTGCCTCATCGGTTGCGTACAAGAGATCCTAATATGATATTACTCAGCGATGAACAGTAGTTGTTAAGACTCCACTGCAACGCGAAGTGTTCTAATCTTGTCTATTATTTTCAGTAGCTTCTCCGTTTCTTTCTGATCATTCATTTCCACCACCAATGACGTTTCGCAACTTTCTAATATCCTTAACTTCTTCCATTGCATATGTATAACTTTGTTTACAACAGAAGAGGATAGATTCTGAAAATGAAACTACGAACCAGTATGGCTTGATACCATAATCTGAGGTAGTTCTGCACAGTTTGTCTTTTCTATATTAAATTTTCCATTTGCAATAATTATAAAATGTACACCAACCAGAATAATTTTTTAGCACTCTAATCGTTATAAATGACAATTATAGTTGAAATTAACAAATATATATACAACTTTATTGTATCATGCACTAAAACACTATTGTTTTGATAATTGGGTGTCAGTGACGTATTTAGGATTTTGTTTCGGGAGGAGCTATACACAACATATGAATAAACATTTAATTTTTCCTTTTGGATGCCTACAAGTTTTAATGAATTTCGGGGCACCTTGAGTCCCCTAAATATCCCACTGTTCCGTGTAACGAACTTTAAAAATACAATATCGTAAGAAACATACTGTTTCAGATATCATAAAAAATTCGGATTTACGTAATATCTACATTCAGAAATGTTATTAATACTACTGAATTATAAATTTCTTATTTTATCGTGTGTCTTCTGCTATACAAAATGTCCTATTACTCTATCATTAAAGTTCGGCATGCTGGATAAGGCAACCATCACACTCGATTGATAAGGCAGCCAAAGCACTGAGTCTTTCCTGGCTATTGTGCTTCTCAAAAATGTTTTAACTATTTTTAAATTAGAGAAGTAATGTTCTGCTTCAGCTATTGTCATTGGAGTAGTTAGAACGATTTCCAAAAGTTTATGGTTTGCTTAAAATTGTCACACAAATTGCGTTTGTTCAGTAAATTTGCACCAACTAGAACATAGAATACTATTATTTTTAAAGCGCACAACAATTACACTGAACACCTTTATCAAAAACAAGAGAACGGCGATTCATGTACATCACGTCGTGTGTCTTCGGCTTCTTCGGAAGTATTCTTGCATTCTGAGCTGCTGGAAGTGCAGCTCCAGTGAACCCTATCTAACAAAGCAGGAAAACGTAATACAGTGCGGCTGGTGAAGATTTTGGTCTCAATGCTAAAGCATACGGCAATCCGTGCACAGCTCTTGCAATATTATTATGCTTCAGAAGGTGTTTCCAGTAATACTACGCTATGCAGCATATCCAGCACTACAATTTCAGGACACCGTTAAACCAAATATCATCATTATATGTTATTACCTTGATTAAATTAAACACAATTCAACTCAATTGAAAATACATTTATTCCACTAAAATAGCTGGTAGTTCTGCAGCTCTGCAGCACTTATAGACAAGCCGCCTCTGCTACGAACGTATATGTTGAGTCTGAAAATTGAACAATACGAAGTAATTTAACGCCAAAGCAAGCAGTTTTTTCCTACGGTAGGTAAAAGAACAGTAGACATCCTGGATTTAAACCGTTCTTTCACTCACTCGCACCTTATTGCACCACTTGCGCAACTTATGTCTCACTCAGGTAACATGATACGGGGTCACTTGATTGGCGTAACGATAAGTAACACAAGTTAATCCGAAATAATGAGTCTGCTTAACAAGGAAGAAACAAGAAACGGTCATTTAATATATTAGAATACAGAATGTTTGTTTATGACATGGCCTTCCATGATAAAGAATTTAGGAAGATGATAAAGAACAAAGTCTTTAGTAACTAACCAAGTTATAAAAACTAGTGATAGTTAATGAGGAAAAGATACAAGATATCACAAAATTTATTAGATATGTGCGAAGAAACTACTTTTTCACTCTGAAATTCTTTCTACACTAATTGTTATATAGAAAGTGTCCTAATTTCCATGCAGAGTATCACATAATTTTTCACATTTTTAAATTGGGCCACTTTCTTAAAATGCAATCCGTTAAACACTAAAGCCTGATTTGCCATGTGTCTCACAAGTATCCCAAAAGAAACTTTATTATAGAATATTATACCAAGATCACAGATATGTTCCACTTTCTAATTTTCTTGGTGTTTAACTTGTAATTTGCTACAGAATATTGGATCTTTCTTGTGAAAAATATATTTGGTCTAGGAATTAATTCGTGCGGTTGGTACGCACACATTGAAGCTGTAGTACAAACACAAAATACATAAATACCTTAAGAAAAATATTGTCCATCGCTAGCCACCACTTTTGCCCATCTGTCAGGCAATGTACGGATTCCGTGGCGAAAGAAGTCCTCATCCTTGGAAGCGATCCAGTCAGAGACCCATGTTTCGATATCTTCTGAAGAAGTAAACCGCTGTCCAATCAAATCGTTGTTCATGCAATCGAACAAGTAGTAGTCCGAAGGAGCAACGTCTGGTGAATACGGCGGGTGGGGTAAAACTTCCCATCCGACATTTTCTAAATAGGTTTTGACCGGTTTTGGGACATGTGGGCGAGCGTTATCATGTTGAACAATAAGTTTATCATGTCTGTTCTCCCATTCTGGTCGTGTTCTGGCCAGAGCTTGCTTCAAACGCATTAATTGTCGTCGATAACGTTCTCCATTCATAGTTTCACCCGGTTGCAGCAGCTCATAGTACACCACACCTTTCATATTCCACCATATGCAAAGCATAACCTTTGCACAGTGAATATCTCGTTTTGGTTGTGATGGACCTGGTTCACCTGGTTTCACCCAGGCCTTTTTTCGTTTAGGGTTCTCGTAATGGATCCACTTCTCATCACCCGTAATAATTCGATGCAGAAACCCCTTTCTGCTCTGTCGTTGAAGCAGCAATTCGCAAATGGTTTTTCGTCTTTCAACGTCTCTGTCTTTCAATTCATGTGGAACCCAATGTGACATCTTTTGATTCATTCCCATGGCTTTCAAGCGTTTGGAGACTGTTGTTTGATCAACGCCTAATGCTGCTGCAAGTTGTTCCTGCGTTTGACACGAATCCTGCTCGAGCAATGCTGTCAATTCTTCGTCTTGAAAATTTTTTGGCTGTCCAGCTCGCTCTTGGTCTGCCAAGCCGAAATCACCACTTCTAAACCGTGCAAACCACTTCTGACACGTTCGCTCAGCTAGAGCATGGTCACCATACACTTCCACCAAAATACGATGACTTTCAGTCGCACTTTTCTGCATGTTAAAGTAATGCAGCAGGACACCCCGCAAAAACACTTTATCAGGCACAAATTGCGCCATGTTCACTTAACTACAAACTGGTGTTGTTGACGCTTTAATCCACTGCCCTATACTACGAACGATACATGATGACAGGGGTTTGCAACACATGTGTGGATACACGGAACTGTGGGACGCTCCGTTCGTTGCGCCATCTCTTGTCCACCCGCACGAATTAATTCCTAGACCAAATATGTTTACGTTTATTATTGTTTATATTCATATCGTTATTGATAGATTAATAATGTATTTTGTCCAACTCTTTCTGTAAGGTTTTTCTATTATCATCACTTTTTGTTTCACTGAATACTTTTATATTTATCAACATACAAGATAATTTCTATGTCACGTAAATTATGAACTAGATCGTTGAGAAAAACTACAAGTAACAGTGGTACTAGTTCTGATCCTTGTGGAATACCTTTTGTATGAAACCTTCCTTTGGTAAACGATTGTTTTCACATTAAAATACCTATTTGTAAGAAAACTGCTAAACCATTTTAGAAATTTAAGAGATGTGGCGGGGTAATAACAATCTGGAACTTTCAAGGGAATCATTTAACCCTTTTAAATTATGATGGCACAACACCTTCCATCGACCTTCGGAATTTGCTTTATAAGTCTCTAGTAAAGCTTTTTAGAACGTTTTTTTTTTTTTTTGCATTCATTCAAACATGGAAGCATCATAGAACATATTTTATGGGCATTTTGCAGCCTCGCGTGGTCTGTCTGGGGGCTGTGACGTCACAAACAAGGACGATGGGTTTAAAAAAGGGTTTTTTCAAAAAATGGGAGAAAAGTTTTTTCAAAAAATTCCTGACACATTACTATTTACCCTAGAATCATGGTTTGTACCTCGTTGGTTTCGTTATGAAACAGGCATTCGAAATATACCACTCAAATTTCCCTATTGTTTACCAGAAGCAGGAAAATCTCGTCCAAAATGGAAAAAGGGGATTTTTAAAAGAAAAATTCCCTTTTTCCCATTTTTCTCTTCACAGGTACACGGTAGCAAAATTTGAGTGGCTGCCTTACGCTGAAGAAAATGAGATATGACTCATGTTGCTAGAGTCAACAGACGTGTGTCCAAAAATCTCGATTTTTTATTTTTTAAATTTTTTACACATTATAGTCAATTACTTTAGTAAAGTATCTACAGTATTATCACTATTTATTCTAAAGTCATGATACGTACCTCGTTTTCTTTGGCATGAACCAGTCTTTCAAACGGAACCACTCGAATATCTCTAGCATGTACCATAGTGGAGGGGCCCAAAATCGAGGAAAAAGGTATTTTTTGACAAAATTTTCCCTTTTTCGCGAATTTTCTCCACTATGGTACATGCTAGAGACATGTGAGTAGTACCGTTTGAAAGATGGTCTTTGCCAACCAAAACGGTGTATCAATCATGTCTCTACGATAATTAGGGATGAGTCAGGAAATTTTTATATAAAAATGGGTTATCCATTGCTCACATAGGGGAAAGCTGATACTGTTTGCACATGGGCAATATTTTTTTCCTCTCTTATTTTTCAAGATATAACATTGAAACTTCGTACAGTTATTACACATAGTATATAGTATGTTTGAGAATTTCGGGCTCTGTGGGTTGACACAGAGGCCGGTCAGAGAGGCCCAAAATAGGGGGAAAAGATTTTTTGACAAAAATTTCACTTTTCCGCGAATTTTCTCCACTATGGTACATGCTAGAGACATGCGAGTGGTACCGTTTGAAAGACTGGTTCATGGCAAAGAAAATGAGATAAATTCATGTTCCGACAACGAACAGCCTTGATGATGATGATAGTATAGAAATTCACTAAAAAGGTACTATCAAGGGAAAATATGTAAATCGGCTGTAGCATCAAAACTATTCATCCCAGGGCCACTCTTTGTATCTCATGCTCTTCACCATAAAGCAAAGTTTTTTTTTAGTAGCATTCGCATGATCGTATCCTATACAAAAGGGGAGCTATTCGCGATAAAAAGGGATTTTTTAAAAAGAAAATCCCTTTTCCGAACTTTGAGCGGAAATTTCCTGCATTTGATACACTTTAGGGAAATTTTACGGACGCAGTTGGAAATACTGCTTTACTAGAAACAAAACGGGGTATGAACCATGATCCTACGATAAATAGTCTTGACGCAGTAGATGATTGAGTGAAAGTCTACAAAATACCTAAAAAAACACAATTTAAAAGGGTTGAAGCAATAATAATAATAATAATAATAATAATAATAATAATAATAATAATAATAATAATAATAATAATAATAATAATAATCATCATCATCATCATCATCATCATCATCATGGGCGGCGATTAGGGGGGGCAAGAGGGGGCAGTTGCCCCCCCACTTTTTTGAAGAGAAGCCCTAATTTATATAATTTCATTTGGATGTCCACACAATCGGATTTCATTTGGATGACAGGGTGTCCACATAATTCGGAGAAAAGATCTCTGACTCTTCCCTGACTTTCCATGACGAAAGCTCCAGATTTCCCTGACCCCTGAATAACTTAAAAATATAGAAAAAAGAAACTCCAGCCTCCATACTCCCCATAGTTGGCCTTGTTCTCTTCCGCTCCTGTTTCTTTCTTTCTTCAATTTTCTTTCCAAAGGAATGTAAATTTACAAACATATGCATTAGGCCGATATTGATAAGGCCTACATATTACACAAAATGTAAAGTTGCAAACGAAAGTGTACAGTATACAGAGTACTTAAGATATGAAAAAAATACACATTATATGCTTACATATTATAATACCAATTACACAGCATTATAATATTGCCTATAGTAATAAACAGTTCATACATGATTTTACTGATTATTAAAAAAATACACACAGACACACATACTTTTGCTGGTGCAGTTGTTAAATGCAACCCATTTAGAAATTTGTTTTCATCCTTTCTCGCATAGTTTTTTTTCTCATTGATCTAAATATCCTTCTTATTGTCTCCTCAGTTTAATTTTCTTTTCTTCTTCCTCCAGCTCCTTTAGTTGTTGCTGAATCTTTCGTTTCTCTCTTCTCTTCTCGTCTCCAGCATTTATTTCTCTTTTCTTTTCCAGATACACATGGTATTGTCTCATTGAACTTCTCACTGAATTTATCATACCTCTTGTAATTGCAATTAAGTGACAAACGACGCGTTTTGATTCTTGGAGATAGTCATGCTAGAAATATAGCTAACCTACTACAAGAAAAACTACAGTCAAGTTATGATGTGATCTGCATTACGAAGCCTGGGGCCGGAACCAGCGAAGTGTTGAAAGATTGTGTATTGCTTTCCAAAAACATGACCATGAAAGATACATTAATTGTGATTGCGGGAGGAAATGATGTGGCAAGGAATGAGGGTCAGGGGGCAGTGCGAAACTTGTACGAGGTGCTGTGTACGTTAACAAAGACTAATGTGTTTGTAGTGGGAATTCCATACAGACATGATCTGGTAGAGAGTTCATGTGTAAATATACTACTGAATTGTACCAATCGTAAAATAGCAAAGGTATGTAAGTTTTTCCCAAATGTAAAGTACGTTGATTTGCAGTCGCTACATAGGTCACATTTCACAAGACATGGGCTACATTTAAACAGCAATGGGAAGCACCTTATGTGTAATAAATTTGTCCAGCTCATAATCTCACAGTCTACTACCTCAGATAATGCAATACCTCTAGATCATGCTAATTTTTTAGATCAAAAGAGTTTAATGATGCAGACTTAGCCAAAAATGTGCAAGCGGTTATAGCACAACAGGATAATGTAAAACAAAGTCACGCTATTGATTTTAAAGTGGGATATTTAAATGTTCAAGGGATCAATAATAAACATGTAGTTTTAAATGACTTTGGGAATGAGAATAATTTAGATGTCTTAGGTTTAAGTGAACATTGGTGCAAAGAGGATGAAATTGTGTTTAATAAATTAGATGACTATGTACTTGTTAATAGTTTCTGTAGGAATCACCGTGGTCACGGTGGGGTAGCTATTTTTGTAAGAGACAAGCTCTCACTTAAGTGTAAGAAATTAGACCTTGACTTTCTATGTACTGAAATCGATTTCGAAGCCACAGGTATCATTATTAATTGTCTTAAGTTGGTTTTCGTATCACTATACAGATCCCCAAACGGTAATTCAATAGTCTTTCTAGATAGGCTCGAGGAACTGCTAAACTTATTGAGTAGGCCTAGTTTTAGAAATTTTAAGATAGTCATAGGTGGTGATCTAAACTCTGATTTTGACGTAACAACAACAAAGAACAGTGTAGCTGAATTAAAAAATTTGTTAAGGCAATTTAATTATGGTATTACAAATATGAAGCCAACAAGAGGTCTAGCTTGTCTTGATAACATATTTATAAATTTCAATTTATGTCAAATTCATTGTGATGTATCAATATTTCCTTTTTCTGATCATGATTGTGTATGGGTAAAATTGGATAACGCACTATTAAGTAAGGAGGTTGATATCTTGTCCACAGAATGTAAAAGAGTTGTCTCTAGGCCAATCACTGAGGGTAAAATATCTGAGTTTAAGAGTTCACTCTGCAACATGAATTGGTTTCAATTGCTGTCGAATTACAATGACTCTAATGCACTGTTTGAACGCTTCTTGAATTTGTTTCTCTATAACTTTGACATATTCATCCCACAAAGAATTTGTAAAGCTAATCGGAGCCTACTGAGAAAGCCACATAAAGAAAATAATTCCACGTGGTATACCCCTCAACTTTACTCAATGAAGTGTGAGGTGATGTTACATTTAAACAAATATAGGAGAGAGAAAAATGATGTAACTAGGTCAGTCTATCTGAAAGCTAGGAATACATATAAGCAAGCTGTTAATGAAGCGAGAAAGCAGTATACTTCGGCAAAAATCGAATCGTGTGTTAATAAGTGTAAACAAGCTTGGAATGTAATTAATTCTATAGTTAAGAGTAATCAGGACTGTCTTTACCTCAATCCAGAAGATTTTAGTAATTATTTCGTAAATTCTGTAGATGAAGTACACAATAATATTGACAAACCTGATGTAACAGCAGTCAATCTAATGGAACAATCTGTAAATCCTATACACGATAGTTTTGTATTCAGAAATATATCTCCCCAAGTAGTTCTCAACATTGTAAATAACTTTAAGTGTTCAAACAGTGTTGATGTTTATGGATTGTCGAGTAATCTAATTAAAAAAGTTATTGATTGTATTGTTCTGCCGCTTACACATTGCATTAACCAATGTCTAACACAGGGAATCTTCCCCGAAGTTTTAAAATTATCACGAGTTGTGCCTGTATATAAAAAGGGACCCGAGAATTGTCCATCTAGTTATCGACCAATTTCTCTGGTACCAGTCTTCTCAAAAATTCTTGAAACTGTGATACATATGCAGTTATGTGATTATCTTGATAATTATAACCTAATTAGTGATTCACAATTTGGTTTTGTAAAGGGTAGATCTACTGTTGGAGCGATTGATTCGTTGGTAAAGAGGGTTATTAGAGGGTTTGAAAACAAGGATTTTGTTCAGGCAACATTTTGTGATTTAAGCAAGGCCTTTGATTATGTTGAACACACAATTCTCCTTAAAAAATTAGAGTACTACGGTATCAAGGGTTTAAGTTTTAGATTATTCAAGTCTTACTTAGAAAACCGTAAACAAATTGTTTTTGTAAATAACAATAAATCTGGTATTGCATCAGTTAAATACGGAGTACCCCAAGGTTCAGTACTTGGGCCACTTCTATTTTTACTAATGATAAATGATCTACCTTACTTTTTATCTGCTTACTCTATACTATATGCTGACGATACGACCTTCCTAAATACTAGACCTGGTCTTAGTAGACTTAATTCTATAACTGAAAATACTTGGGATCAGGTTGTGATTTGGTTTAAGGCTAATGGTTTTTTACTTAACGAGAATAAAACTCAACGTATGACTTTTAGTCTAAAAGAAGTGCCTGCTGAGAATAACTCAACATGTGTGAAGTTCCTAGGTATATATATTGACAACAAGTTATCGTGGGAACAGCATATTAATTATATTTCTGGAAGACTCTCAAGAGTAATATATCTGCTAAAACAACTAAAAAATCATGTTCCTGTTAACTATGTCAGATCGGCTTACTTTGCTTTTTTTCAAAGTATAATTTTGTATGGTATATTATTTTGGGGTAACAATTATCATGTAAATAGCATTCTTTTAATACAGAAAAAGGCCATCAGAATTATTTCAAACGTAGACAAATTAGCTCATTGCAGACCTTTGTTTATCAATCTTAAAATTATGACAATAATCAATCTATACATTTACACAGTACTCCTGTATATAAAAAGTAATCACCAAAATTTACAACTCAGGCAAGACATCCACTCGTATAATACTAGAAGCAGTAAATTCATAAATGTCCCATATCAACGATTGTCCAAATCATTGAACAGTTATGAGACAGTTGGAATAAAACTGTATAACAAGTTGCCTGCATCACTAAAAGATGAACATATGGATAGATTTAAAAGTAAGTTATACAATTGGTTAGTTGCAACGCCCTTTTATTCATTACAGGAGTATTTTAATTGTTCAATAGAAGTGTAACGTATTTTGTAATCTCGTGTTGAGCTTGTATTTAAAATGTATATTGTTATTGTAATTTATTTTGTAATGTCATTTCATCATTAATTTAGTTATATATCATTATTTATTTATACTTACGTATCAATATTGTATCGCATTTTGACGTTGTCTATTGCTATGTATAGCTTAACGACAATAAAATTCTTTATTATTATTATTATTAATTATTAATCCTGATTATCCACATATTCTCATCACAGAATCATATATGATCCGTTGAGCCACCCGAGATTCTTCTTGTAAGTTGTCAACAATGAGAATTTTATTTATTGTGAAACCACTTTCAAAAAATGCGTTTCCGTGAAAGAAGATAAAACACAATTTCATAACTGACCATAAGTCATCGAAGTTCTTCCCATTTCCTAAGACTAAGTAAAAAACTCATCAAGTCCAATACCATCTCTATAATTGGGTATGAATTCGTTCGAGTGTTCTTTAAATTCTTCAGTCTGAGCTTTCACTATGAGCTGGAGATAATATTTCTTCGCATTCTCAGCCACTTGTTCAGATATCCTCTTGGCACCATGCAATTCTTCTAGAACAGCGTCTACTCTCTTGAGCAAATATGCCAGGATGCAGTTAGATATGTGTTTTTCGCAAGAAAATTAGTTTCAACAACTATATCAGAGAACACTACATTTTGCATTCAGTAACAGTAAAGAAATCAACCCTATTTCATAAATTCAGTAATTGAACAATGGACCTAAATCGATTTTTCCCTGACTTTCCCTGACCAATCTGCCATTTCCCTGACTTCACCTAACACATTTTTACTTCCCTGACCTTTCCCTAACTTTCACTTATTTACAAGAATGTGGACACCCTGGTAAAGGTTTCGTATGTATTACTGTTTCATAGGAAAAAATGGTGCCATATGATATTTGCCGTTGCGTGAGTACGTATTGGATATTTGTCTTCCCGTGGAGTTACGAAAGCCACAGGAATTGCGTTTTAATTGCAATTCAAACCAATTAATATTGCAATTGTATATTTCCTTAAATGTCATAGCATATGCTTGCAGTATTTACTGTATTTCATTTTCTAAGAGTAAAAACATTCATTTAATGGCATGTGTGGAATTAAAAGTATAAGTTGTTCATTAATTCCCAGTTTTAATATAAAACAAGCATCATTATTCATTATATGATCAATATTATCCTTTCTACATATTTGTTTTGCAAATTTTATTAAATAATCTGATCACACAATTTTCCAGACAGAATTGTAAGATATTCATGAGCAAGGAATCAAATCTCTTCTTACACTTTCGTTGTTTAAGAGTATAAAGGGCTAGGTACCTATCTGTAGTGCTCGTACGAATTTACTTAATAAAACAGAAATACGATATACGACATTTTAAGTGAAAAAATATAGTATCCTATTAGTTATGCAACCTTTCATCAACCATTGTTAGAAACAACCAGGAAGTCTAACATTGATATACAATTCTTAAGATCATGTCTTGCCCCCCCACTTTTAAAGTCCAACCGCCGCCACTGATAATAATAATAATAATAATAATAATAATAATAATAATAATAATAATAATAATAATAAAAGCCTTTTAATTTGACGGACTGTTCTTTATCTGCACCACAGTTTTCATCAATACATTTCAAATTTTAAGTTTTAATTTTCGATAATCGACATAGCAGTTATAATGATTTTTTGGATTTCTCGTATTGTTCTCATTGAGATACGAATATTGTATGAAGGCAATTACAGAATGAGTTCTAATGACAAATGCAAAACTGAAATCAAGTCATCTTGCTAGTAACTTTCGATTTTCTCGAAGTGACTATGTTGTAAAACTAAGACTGGCAACATTATCTTTGTTTACTTTCGTAACAACATGGCGTGTGCGCGAAATATGTTTCTAGTTTATTACGTGTTATCCTTGATTTAGCAGTTACAAACTGAGAGATTTACGTTTTTGCATTTTTATTTCTCGCTTCTGGTATAGATCCTCATCTGTAGGTAGGTATGGAAACAACTCAGGTCTTGACAAGTACAATCATCTTCTGTTATGCAGTTCATTCAAAAATACAGTTTTGATTTATTTTTAGTACAAGGGTGTACTAACTGTATAGACTAAGAACGAAAACAAATCTCCAGTTTATCTAAAAATAAATGAATGGTGCTGGTTAAGTTTAAGCATACCACATTTTACAAAATTTACACGTAAAATTCAATACTGTGCATGGAAAGACATGTTTATAGGGAACAAATTTCTGCAGGCGGCAAAATTAAATAGTAAGTGATACAGCAGCAATTTGTGTTTAGAAGTGTAGCGTTACTAGTGTGAACTCATTGTAAGTGCCATAGAAGCTCGTATCATTCCGAAAACCAATATGTTTCCTTTAGCTTTGGTTACGAACAACCACCAGCGCTCTCGCGCCTGGTCTCTGAGCATGCTACACAGGGTTGGCTGGTTTAAACCAAGGTGGTTTAAACCAGCTGTTTTGGGGTATGTTTAGTACAAGGGGTCCAGAAGCACGTAAAAAACACAAAATTTACAGGAGAAATGATTGATACAAGTACTTAGAGGTAATATAACGTAACCAAATCTACCCTAACCTAACATAAACTAACGTAAGTTGACCTGAACTAACTTAAACTAACGTAATATTAGTAGGAATAAGCGAAATTCTATCATTTTTTTAGAAAATTATGCGGGACTCCTTCACTAATATAACATAAACTAAACTAACCTAACGTAACCTAAACTAGCCTAACATAACTTAAACTAACCAACCCTACCATAAACCAACCGAATGTGAACAGAAATTACCAAAATTATAACATTTTTTTAATAGAAAAGAGCTGGACCCCTTCTGCTAAACATAGGCCGCTGTTTTTTTTTAAAAAAAAAAAAAAAAAAAAAAAAACTGGTTTAAACCAAAAAACATAAAAATGTTCGTAAAAGTGTAAGTGTTTGTAAAATCTTGATGAACACACATTTGTGGGTTATCACGTTTCACTCCCGTATATTATTCGTATTATATTCAGACCTAAATTCCCCATTCATTACTCAAAAAGATTATACTACAAAAGCAACTTTTTTTTAACAAGTTTATAAATGTTTATTTTGTGATTTTTTTGTAGTTGTTATTATTGTTATGTAATTGCAATCGAAGAAAAATTCTAAATATTGTTTCGTTTCAGTGTTTACTATTGATAAAATACATCGAAAATGCCGCACTTTTTGTGTGTGTGTGTATGTGGGGGGTCATACAGACCCCACGAGAGGCATTTAGTGAAATAGTATCTTTGGTAAAATGAGTCTGAGCCAAAGTGGACTCAAATAATTCGTATCTTTATTCACTTTTCTTATTGGTATGCAGATTAAGTCGGTGTATTTCTTTAATTTGGACCAATAAAAGTCGTTGTTAACTAACTTGAACTAAATTAGTTCTTCTGTACTCTGTCGTACTTTGAAATTGTTCATATGTAATTCTGTGTAATGGTTTCACTTGTGCAACTGTTTATCTTTTTGTCCTTCTGAAATGACTCTTGACAGTTATATTAAGAAGCATGTAAAGATCAGTACAACGTATTTTTTTTTTTATATCAGGATTCCTTCGTGAGTGAGTGTGAATCGGCAGGCGTATCGCATTTGTGGCCAATTAGTCCTGGTTCCGAGTTCAAATGGAGGACAATTTCTCTCGGATGTAACTCGAGAAGCGGTTTTTATTCCGCTTTAAGCTTATGTGACCCCTTCCAGCATAACCCGGTTGTTGCATAATAACATCAAGGCGAAACAAACTTATTTCTGTCCATATATGATATGAATATATAGAGCAAATCATTTAAACCATAAAAACCTGGTTTAAACCAAAAAAAAACCGTTTTTTTTGTTTTTTTTAATAAAAACCATGGTTTTTGCCAACCCTGATGCTACAGCATAGCCCTACGAGCTTAGCTCTGTCCTGATTCGGTTAGATAGCACTCGTGACTTTTAGTGGCTACCTGACACAGAATGGTTTGATTTTGCACTGTAGTTTTCGTGATACGTGTCCAGACGTTGTATTTATGCACAAATCGTAAAAGAACTGTAATTTTTCAACGGTTGCCTATGCTGGTTTCGTTTTACTTCATGTATGCTAAGTGAATTTATTGGTATGTCACCCAGCGCAAACCTTTTGGAGAACAATAACAAGGAGATTAGTGAGAGAGTTATAAGTTGTCTACAATTACTTCGAGTGGTGAGCCTAAACTTGATCTGCACGAATAAGACATTATAACTGACTAATATTCCATAATGTATTTGTTCATTGTAAGATGGGCAACACTTTTTTTCTAAAAAGGGAATTTAACGACAATTTTCGTCTCTGTCAAATATGCATACTTGTTCGTACGATGTTATTACAAGTGAGTTTGTATGTAACTCTTCCTGGCAGGATGAAACTTGAGATATGATTGGATTGATCTGTGTCGCGATTTCCATGGTAGCCATGTACACAGATGATGTTTTGGATTTACTTTATATACACACACTCCAGTTTGTATTCCCAGCTCCCGCCAAGTGAACTTTGTGGTGGACAAACACCGTGTGCGTGGGTTTTCTCGGGGTTCTCCCGTTTCCTCCCACTTTCTTCATTCCACCATTTCATTCATCACTCATCATCACCGTCTCCTTTAGCCTAACCGGCATAACCGTGGGACGTAAAACTCAAAGATTTCATTTCATTTTCCAGTTTGTATTCTTTCGCGGTCACGAAAGGTAGAATGATTTAGAAGTGTTTAGCGATAGATGGGGCTGTTGTGCAAAAAACATTCATTGCTCCGTACTTGGTGGTAATTAATCCGCATTAGGGTAGATCAGAGCAGGATTGTCCGCGCTGTGACGTAGGTAGGTGGTAAGTTCGAAGGGAGCAGGTGCATAAAGGGAAATTTCTTTGTTTTAACATTTTCTAATACGATTGTTTGTTTTCATTTTGAGAATAGTACCAGTTGCAAATTTTTATTTTAGTCATTTCATTCAATGTTATCTATTCCTGTATATTTTTTAAACGTATATATAATACAATGCCTATGAGAGCTATTTTAAGAAAAGTAACAAAAGACCCGAATCTCTCACATCCAAAACGTGATGCGCTCAGCTGACACAAAGGAATCTGTTTCACATATTTTGAAGTAATTGAACTTCGGGGCTTGTTCCCTCGTAACTGGTTTGCGTAGTTTACACATATGAAGTGTACATGAAGAATCATTTTAAACTGAAATTTCAGAACGGTTCTTATCTTTACGAGAGGTGTTTTCTTGAAAAACACAAGATAATATCCAAAACGTTTACAATTTCGATTCAAAACGAAGAAAGGGCTTGATTCTAAGAGCGCTCTTTTGTCGTGGATGCGGTAACACAGCGCCACAATCGAACTGAACAGAGATTTATTGCCGGAAGCTACTCTAAGGGGTTATTTGGAGACTCTTGGCTACAGTGGGGCGTGGTGGCTCAGTGGTAAAGCGTTCACCCGTGGTGCATGGGGTCCCTTGTTCGATCTCTGCTCGCGGCAGGTGAACTTTGTGGTGGACGTACACCGTGTGCGTGGGTTTTCTCGGGGTTCTCCCACTTTCTTCATTCCACCATTTCATCATTTCTGACTGCATCCACATACACGGACAAATTCCCACAAGTTCCACAAATTTCCACAAATTCCATTAACATAAAAATCTCCCGCTTATGCGTTGAGCCAGCCTGTGACTGCATCTTTCAGCTTCTCATCATCACCAAAGCTCTGAGATCCTGGAAATTTGTGGAAATTCATCGGAAAGCTCCGAAATTGTGAAATCTCGAATTTCACGAACTTTTCCGTCAATTTTCTGAACGAGTTTGGACTGCCTCTCCTCTCTTCGTTATGCATGTATGTTCATACACAGCACAAAGTTCCTGATGAATATCTCGTGTCGAATATTGTTTTGCCATAAGAACACATATAACAGCTCGCACCTCGCACTTAAGGGTGGGGTTTTCTATTGCATCACACATTTTGAGACGCTACAAAAGTGGAACTAGTAAACAGACAAACTTCACTTTACTACGGCTGGATGCAGACTGATCTACCGTACACGTCTGTGCAAAAGTGATAGTGCTGCCCCCACTCCATCACGCACAGTGACCAATCAGAGGTTACTTTCCAAACGCACCTCGTAATTGCAGTCTTATTACATTATTTTTAACTTGTTATTGTCATGTAAAAAGTGAAATGAACTTGTTTTTACTTTAACGTCCCACGCTAATGGTCGTTAGGCTAAAGAATACTGATGATTAACGAAAGTGGATGATTGTAAAATTAATTTTTTTGTAGTCTTCCACGAGGAAACGAATCCAGGACGTCATGCAGCAAGGCGCACCCGCTAGCCATTAGACTTAAGGGACGTTCATATGTGGGTACACGTATTTATATATATACACAGATGGTGATCAGAAAAATGGAAACACCTGTAGTTGGCAATACGTCAGATGTATGGGTTGGCAGTGGTGTCGTGGCGCCCGCAGGTGGTGGTGTGTTAGGTCGGTCTCCATACTACGTCAGGCGCAGTGGAACAGCAGTGTCCAGTGGCTGCAGCAGACGGAGGTAGTGTAAAATGGGAGACCTCTCAGATTTTCAAAGAGGGCAAATTATTGGTGCGCGGTTATGTGGAGTGAGTGTGACAACAGTGGCTACCGTGTTAGGTGTGTCGCGTGGGACAGTGTCGAAGGTGATGACGGCCTACACAACACACGGGAAAACCACATCGGGGAAGCGGAACAGTGGGCGGAAGAAAATCATGAGTGACAGGTCACGCCGGATATTAAAGCGCATTGTCACGCAGAACCGTCGTGCCACTGCGGAGCAAGTGACGGAGGAACTCAATCAGCACCTCCCCCACCGTGTTTCGACAATCACAGTCCGCCGCGAATTACATGACATGAACTTACGGGGTCATGTTGCACGGGCCAAGCCGCTCATCAGGAACCATAACACTTTCGCACGCCGCAAATGGTTCCGCGACCATGCCACTTGGACCGTTGAGGACTGGAAACGTGTGATATGGTCGGATGTGTCATCCTTCACCCTATTCCCAACCACGGGCCGTGTTTATGTGTGGAGAACGCCCAAAGAAGCTTATGATCAGCAGTGTCTCCGCCCAACTGTGAAACATGGCGGCGGCTCGGTGATGCTGTGGGCCTCCATATCATGGTTTTCATTGGGTCCTGTGGTCACACTTAGCGGACGAATCACTGCCAACGATTATGTCGCAATTTGAGGAGACCAATGACGCCATCTTCCAGGATGATAATGCACCCATTCACACAGCGGGCGTTGTTGCAACGTGGTTTGAGGAACATCGGAATGAAGTTCAACAGCTCGCCTGGCCCGCCCAATCACCAGATCTCAACATAATTGAACTCCTGTGGTCCGTCTTGGAAACACGACTCAGGTGACGATTTCCACTTCCATCCTCTCTCACAGAACTGGCCGATGCCCTGCACGAGGAATGGTGTAAAATTCCACTTGCTACCATTCACGACCCCTATGCCTCCTCACGTCGCATCAAGGCTGTTCTAAAGGCGAAAGGTGGTCCGACACCATATTAATCTGGTAAGTTGCAATTTCGTTCAGGTGTTTCCATTTTTCTGATCACCATCTGTATATATTAAGTAGCTATATATGTATATTAAATGTTGTAATTTTAATGATTTTAATATGTTTTGTCCTTCTTTCCAGGATATGAGATTACAGCTGTGATATGAATGCGGTTATTGCGTTGTGTCACTTCTGTGAGCTTCATGGTCCCAGTGTTTTGTTTTGCACTCAACCGTTCCATGAAATAAAGCCTTTCCATGAAGTGTTTTCTGGGAAGAAGGAGAAGAAAAATTTCTATGGAAATCCCGATCATCTTAAACTACACAAAGTACGAGAGAAAGGCGAGACATGTGAGGTAAGTAGAGACCCAAAAATGCCTTTCTTGGCATTTGGGATTTTTTTTTCATAAAAGTTTTTTTTTGGGGGGAGGGGGAATAGGCTAACGGTTTTCATGATTTTCTTATTCAACTACCATCTGTTCTTTCCTGTAGTAGATTCTACTATTAAGAATCTACATTCTATGATTAATTTAGATTCTATAATTTACAGTTACGAAAGTGCCTTTGCAGCATACTGTTTTAAGTCCTGTGTTCAACCCAGAGCTGACTATAATGATTGTTTCCGAAGTATTAAATTGCTTACATGCAGAAGTAAGTTACGCAACCTAAGTTATCACTGGTATCGTTTTCTTTGCCTAGTTATACTTTATTAGAACTAAAAGTTAAACATATTGTCGTTTGTTTTTCGGTTGCCTAAATTCAAGCTATATATTGTAAAATTCTGCTTGGGCTGGTGTTGGTGGAGCTTAGATAAAGTAAATTACAGTCCGGAATCGTTTTTCCCGTACTGGTTTTCATTACAAAATTCCATTATAATACGGGGGCCGCGGTGACTCAGTGGTAGAGCGTTCACCTCTGGTGCTTGAGGTCCCGGGTTCGATCCCAGCCCCCACCAGGTGAACTTTGTGGTGGACAAACACCGTGTGCGTGGGTTTTCTCGGGGTTCTCCCGTTTCTTTCCACTTTTTTCATTCCACCATTTCACTCATTTCTCATTATCACCGTCTCCTTTAGCCTAATCGGCGTAATCGTGGGACGTAAAACTCAAAGATTTCATTTTTTTTCCCATTATAATACACAATAGATACAAATTTTCTAATATTTGAGATTTAAGTATATGTCCCCTCGACCTGACAGTTTTGGAAAGAAATCCTCAAGAAGCAAGCTACGTGAGGAAGTGTAGGACACTCGCTGCTCCACTGCAAGTAGAGAGGAGTCGGAATCCCGACAAAGCTCCAATGCAAGCTAGGCCGGGGTTGTGATTAGGAATCTCCCTAGGGCCCCACTGCAAGTCAAGAAAGGGAATTTTACCAGTCGAAACTAATGTCTGTTGATGGAATCATCTTTGTTATATAGATGCTACAGTTTTTTCGTCGTCATGTGACCAGTGATGTCAGTGCTGTCTCCATCGTCTGCAGTTACAGTAATCCGTAGTAAAAATGCACATGATTGGTGTTTGTAAATAGAAGCACATGTTGGATGTTTGTAAACACAATCTTGGAGGACATTACAATATAAAACCAAATTTCTCTGATATAATGTTCGGAAAATAGTTTCTGTGAGTTGCAAATACTATGTTCGAAGAACCTAATATTAGTTTCATTGAAATACTAAAAGAAATTTATTGTCTTTTCTGGGTATGTTAGATACCTATTAGAGAATGAAGGCTTATTGTTCACAGAATTCCTTCTTTCTTTACTATTATCTATATATTAAAATGTAGGTTTATATGTTTGTCCGCAATCCTTTCGACAATGAGATCTAGAAAACCACAAGTACTAGAAACGTCCCGTTTTCAGTGGTCGATCCCAAATTTTGTGTAGATTGTCCAGTTGAAATGTTCAAAAACCGTGTCATTATTATTCTATTCAACATTTTTAGGGGTCGTTTTGAGCCCATAAGATTAACATTGTTGCAGCCGAATCTACGGTGTTAGGCAATCAGTAGAGAAGTTACGTATGGCGGGTTGACGGAGATTGCAGATGCTTTGCTTAAATCTGAATGGCAAAACCTGTTGCATGGTGGCAACTTCGAAGGCCTCAAGAGACGCAATGAGGTGTACTCGGACGGATATGGATTTATTAAGGAAAAAAGAAAAAAATCCACTTATATCGTGTTACTTCTACAGATTTTGCTACAAACTCACTTCAACATCTATACATAGCAAATGTGAGTAAGGAGACTTGCACAGTGGGAAGGAGATTCATGGTCAAACAGAACGATGCGCTGAGTAGACAGCGCAGGTTCAGCTAGTAACGTATTAATATATTTGAAATTAGATATCGGTGGATATTCGTAAAAATAATTTCCTCGAAGTTTAGGCGCGGTCCATTCTATGATCCCATATAAAATATTACTGGTGCTCCCTCATAGCTGTATTGTTAGCATAAGTATCTTTGATACGTTAAGACCGGGTTCTATGCTCACTGAGAGCTCATGTGGTTGACATCCCACGTTCAATTGTAGGTCTACGTCTAATATAGCCTCAGTGCTGAAAGGGAGCTAAACACCAAATCAATCAACAAAGTAAAATGCTGTTTAACTCGTACCTAACCTCATGACTAAAACTGAAATGTTAGTTTACAGGTGAATTGCAAATCATGATTCTGTGGAACAAAATGCAGTCATTACGTTTTGGGTGCAGTTAATGTGAGCACTATTAGTTGTTCTTTTATTGTAACAGTAGAAATCCTAGATAATGTTGAGTTGATTTTGAGTTTATCGCCCCGTTCAGCAGCGAGGCTATATGAGACGTGGACCTACTGATTAACGTGGAATCCGAACCACATGAGCTCCCACCGGGAATCGAACCCGGGTCTCCCGCGCCAAAGGCGCGTACGCTAACCGCTTAGCCACGGAGGAGCTCCTCTAGATAAAGAGTCTGATGAAAACTGTAATACTATGATTTATTAAGAGTGATTTGGTTATGTCTGGGACGTGAGTTGATTCATGGTGTTCGATGTTAATTTCACAAGTTTTCTGCATAAGGAAGTGATATTCATTTGGGGGTTCTCTGTAGATATAAGTGAGTATAAAACTAACTAATCGTGCTGGTGGAATATAAATTGAGAATATTATGGATATTCTTCCTGTTAATTGGAGAACTTACTGTTGTGGTCTCCTGTAAAGGACTGACAGCAAGTAGGTCTTTTGTTGGACCAGGATGGCGCCGAGCAGACTGATACATTAAAAAAAAAAAAAAAAAAAAATCGCGTCACTCTTACCGTTTTCCAGATATTGGCCAAAAAAGTCCCGACTTCTGAAGATTTAAGTAGCCGTATCTCTGGAACCGTAAGTCATAGAGAGATGATATGCTGAGAATTATTCAATTTTGGGCCCTTCATTCTGATCGTGTGTCGTAATAAAACAACATATCGTAAAACATTTGGATATCTTTTAGTTTCTCCCCCAATTTTGCACATATAAGATCTCCAATGTTACTTTTTGCTCAAAATATAGGTGAACGAGCGAAGGGGGATTAGAAGCCCCGCAGGGCTCGTTGTTTTCTATCTTTGTCACAATTTAGACAAAAACAAGGTACTCTGTTGTAGAGCCATGAAACCAGTTGCGGAAGATTCTAAATGCCATCTGAACGTTTTAACAGAACTCTTAAACAAAACATGTATAAAAAATTTAGTACTCAAGGAAATTATAAATGGATACATATATTACAAGATTTGTTTAATCAGTATAATAATAAAGTATCTAGAACAATTGGTATAAAGCCTGTAGAAGTTAATAAGAAAAATAATTATTTTTAAGTTCGTTCTGACAATGTTCTTGGAGTATTCTCAGCTATTCTTTTTTTACATCGAATATCGTACCTTCCAGTCGGATGTTGTTGATGGCCATATTTCCATTTTCGAGGATGGAACTGTAGAAGCTGTTAGTTCGTATAATAGAATTTTGTAGATGGAGTCTGGTTTACAGTCTAAATGTCTTATATTCTTTATTGTCATTGAGTTATTCGCTGAAATAATAATAATAATAAACTGCAAGCGCACTGACGATACTTAATATTTTTGCTCCAGCTTTGCTAACAAGCTGACAAACAAAATTATGTTGTACTTCAGTAGTATTGATATCTTGGTTTTTGTAAATCCATGTATCACATCATTTTATCTGTAAGTTATACAGCTTTATATGGATGGGTTTTGGTATGTATAGAAGTTCTGATTTTTTTCCCCCTCTCTTTCGTTTAGAGTTGCCACTCAGTTGAATCTACCGGTTTGGGATACATAAGCAATGACCACGAAGCTCGCATCAGTTACCTAAGTACTCAGTCTCCAACTCATCATGAGGTAGCGACATTAGTTAGACATGCCTGTGTACGAAGCCTTAGTTGTGAGGTGAGTGCAGCTTTTCTTATAACTGTACCAGATTCTGTTGACTGATATTTGTGCTGTTAATATTCATGAACCTTTGACATGAATTTTAGGCGATGTATGTAAATTAATTGTAGTGTCTGTTTTGTGTGCAGTTTTTGCGGTCAGGTATTTTGTGGATCATGTACGAGTGGGTATCAAAAAGGCCATGCAATCACTTAGAAGAAACCCACTATGGAGAACTCTGACGCCATGATGGTATTAGTCCTGCACATAGTCACCGTGCCTAGCGACACATTTTTCCCAGCACTTCTTCACTTTCCGTAAGGCCTTTCCGTAATCTGCAGATTGGTTTTCAAACCACAATTCAACCTTAGAAATGAAGTAATATCTACTGTCAAAATGACGTCCTCTGAGTGGGCGCTTCATTTCTGGGAAGAGAAACGTCCCTTGGTGCTAGATCCGGTAAGTATGAGGATGGGGCAATATTTCGTACCCTAATTCCACTTCCTTCATCATGGATGCATGGGTGGAATGAGTTGGTGCATTGTCTGCCAACAGCAGCACCTCTTTTGTGACCAATCCATGTCGTTTTTTCTTCAGTTCCTCTCGTAATTTAGTGAGGAGATGGGAATAATAGGTACTAGTAATAGTTTTCCTCTGTGGTAGGTAATCTGTCATGGTGACCTCTACTCAGTCCCAAAAAATGCAAGCATCCCTTTGGCGGCAGACTTCTGCACTCGTGCCTTTTTAAGGGTGGGGGAGAAGGAGTGTTTTCATTATTTGCTTTGTTTGTGGGTCATAATGATAAATCCAACTTCATCCACTAGTCTGCCGAAAAAATCCTCTTCATTCACCTCACAGCGATACAACATTTCTCTTGCATCATTTTCGCGACTTCACTTCTAGAAAGATGTGACCAGTCGTGGCTCCCACTGTACTGACACTTTCTGAAGATGCAACTGGTTGTAAATGAAATTCCAGGCAAACCCATAACTCATGCCTATTGCACACATAACACTTTCAATGGTTATCCTTCTGTCTTCCATTATGATCTTTTCAACTTTCTCCGTCAAGGTGGCATTATTAGTGAAATATAGTCTTCCAGATCTAGAGGCGTCCCCAGTAGTCGTGTGTCCAGTTTGGAATTACTGTTTCTACTTGGATACCATCTCACAATAGCCTCTCCCCCATATATTTCATTCATCTCTTCGTGGAGAAACTTAATAACATTCCGTGCCCCAATCATAGCTTGTCAATCATAGCACCTTCAGTGATTTAAAAAAAAAAAAAAATGACGTCAGATATGCGCATGCTGATAATATTGTATTTGTAAGAAGGTCAGAGCATAAACTGAGATGTTTTGAAGAGTTAGAAACAGATGAAGGTAGAAGTCAAATAGGGCAAATAGTATTTGAGATAGTCAGCAGCTTCCCTTCTTAGACAATGAATGGACAGCGGAAACAAAATGGTCACATGTATACAAGATAGGATACTACAAGTAGGAAACGGATCGTATTATGCTAACCTCCAGATATTTAAGAGCAGGTTCATATCGAAGAATACAAGATTGCAAATATATAACGCATAAAACATTAACCCTTTCTCACCTGAATTTTGCTGTGGAAATGATTTTTTATTTTTTTTTATTTCAATGGATTATATGTTAAGGACACGCGAACTAGCGATATTGACAAAACGTAAACAGCTCCCACCCGTTGACAAAAGCTAAAACTACGACGCAACAACGTGGGATCATTCGGCACGATGGGGTCTATATGCGTTATGTAAGCCAAGAAAGTTTGTGATTCCAATTGGAATCATACGGTCAGAAAGAGTTAATGAGGGCAGTTGCTACCTATGCTTTGGAAACGTGGACGCTGACTACAGATTACCTTTAGTAAATGAGATATACAGGTAGATTATAATGACTAATAGAGCGAATAGAATACATCTTACCGAATAAAGTTAGTACTAATCATTTTTTTTATTTATTCCTAAGGAAATAATATCCAATATTTCGGACACATTATCAAGTATCCATTATCAAGGACTGTAGAGACTGAAAATATATTCAGCACAAGGATCTTCACATACTTAAATCTTCGACTTCAGTGGAATTTTTTTAAATGAAAAATGTAACATGTGCAAGCTTCTACGGTCCTTGGTAATGGGCAGTTGATAATGTATCTGAAATATTGGATATTATTTCCTTGGGAATACAAGAAAGGTTAGTACTAATTATTTTTGAAGATATGGTTTATTTTCTGTTGGGAATTCTTATTCTACGTTGAACTAAAGATTTACATCTTATGTAAAATTGACACTGAAGGGGGTTCTAAAACAACCAACTAAACAAAGAGTAATAAGAAACACTTTTGGAAAGCATGTCACGTAGGACACGCTTGTCTAATTCATTATGTTTCAAGTATGCGACTATTTTCTGTTGTGTTCTTTGTATTCATGTATTGGAATATAGTATTGTAAAATGAGAGTGAGTCATATGTTCATAGCGTTGGGTGGCCCCGCCTAATCGATACCATAAAACCATGTGCTGCTTGTAGAACAGTTAAAGATGGTGGTGGTAGAAAGCGTGTCACGTGTCTGTCGTATCACACCACTAACGTGTGTGGGAGGAACTACTCGTTGAATGTACAGCTGCAGGACAATGGCTGAGGAGAAATTCCTGCGCAATTACTTGAAAAACGGGTTGAATGCAGCAGCAGCCGCCAAGGAAATTTGTTCCGTAGAAGGTGAAAGTATTGTCCACCCGTCCACAGCTAGCAAGTGATTTCAACGTTTTCGGGCTGGTGACACCAGTCTCAATGACAAGCCCAAATGTGGACGCCCTGTGATGACGGATATCGATGCCCTCCTGAACGCTGTGGACGGAAACCCAGGAGCTGGCAAATGAGGTCCAGTCATCACAAATCAGTGTCGTTTGTCATCTGCATCAACTTGGTTTTCGCTTCAGGCAACCGAGAATGGTTCTCCATGAGTTGACTCCAGCTCAAGCTCAACAACGTGTGACCCTGTGTGAAGAACTGCTTCGAAACTCAAATGACGACAGGTTTTGGCGGAGGATCATCACGAATGATGAAAAGTGCATATTCCTTTGTTATTCTGACACCGGGAAACAATGGCTTCGACCAGGTACCGAGGCGCAGCCTGTGGTTCAAAGGGGGCGTTTTGAAGAGAAGACAATGCTGTGTGTGTGGAGGAATGTGGAAGGTTCTGTGCACTGGGAGCTCGTTCCACATGTCGTGCCGTAGATGGGACAGTGTATGCTGAACAGCTGCAACGGGTATACGACATTCTTCGCCATTGTTATCCAGCATTGGTGCGCCGAAAGTGACTTCTCCAATTTGACAACGCTCCATGCCACAGGTCAAGAAGGGTCCGCCAGAAAATTGCGGACATGGTTGGCGTGGAAATGTTATCACACACCCCTACAGTTCCGACGTTGCGCCATCTGATTTTCATCTGTTTCGTTCCATGGCACACTTCCTGCAAGACAGACAATTCTATTCCGTGCATGATGTGGAAACGGGCATTACTGAGTACTTTGCTTCAAAGCCTGCAGCCTGGTATCGTCAGGAGCTCGTGTCATCGGTGGAACGTTGGAGAAGGACCATACAGTGTGATGGGAGCTGAACATTACCCATGAACACGCTACGAACATATGACTCACTCATATATAAAGTGGGGTTACAGGTATTTTATATAGTGAAAATATTTTATGCTGAAAACGTAGCTGATTCTCAAAATTACATACCTCAGTCTCAGTCCTCTGGCATAATTCAAACTTAAACGATTAAGGTTTAATCTTTAGTTTAGTCTAAGTAGTAAAATGTATATTTTGTTAAATACTGGATTATATTATTCATAGTATCGTATACCACTTGTTAAGTTCGTGAATTTTGACCATTTTTTCTTTCTTTCTTTTTGAACACTGCACAGTACTATACTTGTTACATTTTGACTAAATATCTTTACTCTTAATAAAATAATTACAATCATCTCTCAGATTTGGCCACATTATGTATATTTCTTTCTTTTCTTTTTAAAAATATCTTTGTCTTTGTAGGTTTGTCCTGGGAAGGAAGGTCCTGTATTTTTTGGTGAAGACAAAAGGTCAAATGTGTTAAGCTATACATTTTTCCTGAAAGATTCTCAAGCAAGAGGCTTCCACAGATGGTATAGCATTATTATTGTTATGAGAGACAAGTTTTTTCTATTAAATTCGTGGCCTTTCTTTGTGGACAATGTCAAGTGTGCGATTAGTGAACTGCAAGATAAAGCAGATAAAGTTTATAACACTGAACAAGCCGCGTGTCCTCAGCGGGCGTTGCGGCTGACAGCGGCTGGGGATCCGGAGAATTTTCTCAAGCATCAAAGCTCAAAGCCAATCCGTTCTTTAATAGATATTACCCAAGATAAATCTGTATTCGCAAAACTTCATACATGGTTTACATGGATGCTGAAGGCTGGTGCTAGTCGTCTGCAGGAGAAGGTAGTTGATGGTCTTCCGATGCAAGACTGGTCATTTGATTTTGAGCAACAAGAAGGTAATTAATTCAAATTTTATATATACACTCTGTTATTCAAATATGTGCCCTAACCAAATATCCTGTTTCAGAATCCTAACGTACTCACGCAACAATTTTTGTAGAGGGAGTTTGGCTACGGGCATATAATTTGAACTACACACGAACTACCTCTATAAAATTGCGGGAGGATTCGCACGAAGTAC
The DNA here is from genome assembly GCF_964235325.1 of Thermobia domestica. Lineage (NCBI taxonomy): Eukaryota > Metazoa > Arthropoda > Insecta > Zygentoma > Lepismatidae > Thermobia > Thermobia domestica. The sequence goes on from NC_137456.1 coordinate 4,778,274, forward strand.
CGCAGGATTCTGAAACATGGATATTTAGATAGGGTACATATACTTCCTAAGTGAGGTCTTGACCCAACCAGATAGGTCCCATAGTATTGGGGCTGTGGACCTTTAAAGTTAATTTTTTCATGTTTTCTGCAGCCTATAATTCCGAAATCACAGATTACTGCATCCAGGTTGGTCTATACATTTTGTCTTTTTATTGGTGTCAGGAATTACCTCCTAGACGTTGTCAGTGTTGTTTTATTATATTGTTATATTTGTAATCAGTTGTATTTAGTATAGTTTTGTTATTTTTAAATTTTATCTAATAGGCATCAAGGGAGGACTAAGAGAAAGTTCTTATGGTGATTGGTTAATTATAAACAACAGGTAGATTACAGATGTTTGGAAAAGGTAAACACAGGTGGAAAGATAATTAAGTCAGGGCAGGTGGCCAACAGATGAGGCCTGAGGAAGTAAGACTCAGGTGGCTTCCCATACAAACAATGAATCTTAGTACTTTCACTTTTAGTATATATTTTTATGCTCTGAAGATATCTCTTTCAGCTAGTGTCTGACGAAGATAATGTTAAGTTCTCGAAACCGTTATATTGGAGCTCCTCCGTGGCTAAGCGGTTAGCGTACGCGCCTTTGGTGTGGGAGACTCGGGTTCGATTCCCGGCGGGAACTCATGTGGTTCGGATTCCACGTTAATCAGTAGGTCCACGTCTCATATAGCCTCGCTGCTCAACAGGACGTTAAACTCAAAATCAACTCAACGCAAGTCAACTCGAAACCGTTTTACTGTGTTTTAGTTTTAGTAAATAAGTGTATACACTCTAGTCCGAAGAGTTAATTATTTCTTTAGTGAATTCCAGAGTCATGATGGATAGGGTTACATCTGAGTATTGAATTCGCATAGTTTATAAGTCTGTGTAGTTTGACACTTATGAATCGGAAGTCACTTGTTATCTTGTCATTTTTGTTAAAACACGTATCCTAAATGTATGTCTAAAGTAGGACATATCATGACCCCTCGTGTTTGGGGGAATGAAACTTGGTATATAGACTCCATTAAAAATAAGTTATTACATGCTCGAGCGTTTTGGAAAATTTCGCTGTGGAGGAAAGGAGTGGGGAAATTTCTATAATATTTTAGTTTCTTATTTAGTATTTATAAAATGTCTCAAGTGAGGAAATGATTGAACCATAAAAAATGAACTTTTGAACATTGAACGTGGGCTAACCTCGGTTTTTATACTTGGTTGAACTTTGGTTGAAATGCGTATCCTAACGAAAGTGTGTGTGTGTGTGTGGGGGGGGGGGGTTTCTTGCGCAAAGAATGACACCGTTTGAGTTTATTTTTGATGATAGTTAGCACTTGGGTCGAATTGGGTTTTTATAATTCCATATTGAGTGAGGGGTTCAGATATATCTTTCTTTTTTCCATAAACCTATTGTACCGTGGGAAGAACGGATATTTCAGGTAGTAATAAAATAAATGCAACGTATTAGTTGGTAACTTACATTTTTGTTACTTCGTTACCTTGTAAGAGTTTATGATGGCGTATACAGAGGAATTTATTCTATTGGTTAATGATCTATTAAGATTTTAAAGTTTTGTTGCGTTAGGTTAGAAGAAGTTAGGTTTCTAATGACACTGAATTTCTCATCAAGAGTTGGTAAGTACCTAACTACGACGGTACCAATGAAACACTTTGGTAAAATTCTAAGAAACGCCATTTTGATTTGTTTCCAGAAACCGAGGAAGGCTTCATGCTAGTGTCCACTCGTGAAACTATTAAATCTTCAGAGAAAGACTTGGAAGCGAGTGGCTCTTGTGAAGTGGATCAAGTAGAGCCTGTTGTAACAAATGTCCGACAGCTTCGGCAGCTGATTGGGCATCCACAGTTCCTGATGCTTGCCTATAACTTGGTGATTGGGAATCAAGTGGTCGTACGAGGACAACCAAGCGCCTTTGTTATAAGCGTAATCAAATCATTAAAGGTAGGTCTTCTAGCGCTATTTCATATTGTACTTACTCACTCAGGTCCGTAAGTTTTAAGAATCATTTGTTCCTAGTAGTACAATATACAGAAATGCAGTACAAATACATAGTATAAGCCTTATCAATGATTGGGTCAGATGGTGTTAGGCACTCCTTGCAACATTTTTTTTTTTTTTTTTTTTTATACACTAGAGCAGATGCTCTCTTCATTTTGTGGTCAGGAAATATTTTCCTGGAATTATCTGGCAACACTTGATGCTGTAATGAAGCTGATTTTAGTGTTATTTTGCAAGAACTGTGTTTCAGAGATTTTGTTTGTTTAAATGTCCGTTAAGACCAACAAAAATACGTAGAAGAAATCTTCATTAACAAGAGTATTAAATGCCATTACTATTAAGTGTAACAGAGTCTTCGAATTAGATTCAATTACTGAAATAATTATAAACCCCAGGCATTCATTTCTTGCTTGACAAATTAAATGTATGAAACTTGGTATATACAGGCCAATAGTGTAAATAGCATAAAACTTGTCGTAATGAAAGTATAATTCTTTTTCCTATTGAAGATATCTCATAATATTTCTTAAAACTACAGAATATTTATTTAAGGATATTATTGTACTCGTATTTATATAATCTGCAATAAAAAAAATAAATAAATAAAAAAAAAACACTATCTTACTGCATCCAAATTTATTTAACTTCTACTAAACTGTTTCAGCAATATTGTTACCTTCATCAATATGTGTGTCCGAAACTCTCATGAAAGTTTTTTCATTCCTCAGAATTTCATTTTGCAGTTTTCGTGTGCCCATTGTTTAGAAATTGAAAGTCTAGATGAGTAATTCAATTTCTATACGGAGTTTTTGAAGTTTAAATTTGCTTTTGTTTTCAATCAATGTAAATACTTCTATAAGATGAGTTTCCAAGAGGTACTGACAAAGGAGAGAGAGAATGCTGAAATCGTCTAATTTCATTGTTCATTTCATTGTTCGGAAGTCAGAATGTAGGTTCAGAATGTGAAACGTAACCGACTTGTTTTCCACTTTAAAACTACTTTAAACGGATACGGTTTGCACTGTACACATAGTGTGTGTGTGTGTCAGTTTGATCACATAATCTCATCATAATTTACAGAATTTGTTAAGCCGTTGTCATTGTACAGGATACAACATATGACTTAATTCTCAGCACTTTCGATCGTTTAGAAATTGTTTTTGAATAAGAAAAAAAATCCTTATAAGGATACTTATTATACATATGCAAGGGTTAAGTCATGGCAACTTTTTTTTTTTTTTTTTTTTTTGTTCGAATGGGGCATAACAGGACAGATCGAAGGTACACGTTGGAAAGCTTATGTCATGTAATATCGAGTGGTTCCACCAGGTGGTGTATGTGAATAGAGTTGCGTGTTTGAGCACGCCTCGAAATTCAGTAGGTGAGTGACAGTGATCTGGAATATAGGTCACGCAGAGGAACAACTTGCGTACGTCGAAGTAGCGTTTCTCCGCGATACGAATGTACGGGAATGCCATGTAGTTTCGTGTAACCGTTGCTCATATGATTATAAATCAATGCAGGATGTCTATCGGTCACGAAAGTCATGAAAAAGTCACGAAATCAGAAAACGGTCATGAAAGTCAAGAGAGGGTCACGAAATTTATCTTTTGGGTCACGATTTTTTTTTTATCTGTACAAATATAAGTATAGACTGGAAAATTTTGTTTTATAAAACGTCAAAATCCACCACCAAAAATGTCTATGGTCGGCTGTAGACGCTACCAAATCGCAAGCAAAGCACGCTTCAATTGCATGCATGAAAATACGACCTCATTCGCACCCAAATTTTCTCGTGAGAATGTTGTGAAATTTTATTGTTTGGGAGAGAAAAAGTCACGAAATTCCATTTTGGAATTATAGTAGACACCCTGATGGGTTATCTGTGCTTTGCTTGTTCCCAAAGAGGACCTTCTACATTCATCGTTCCTCTGGTAAGGCCATTTGACGGCCCATGCCATAATCTTTCCAACGTATATATTCGATATGTCCTGTCATACCCCATTCGAAAAAAGAAAGAAAAAAAAAAAAAAGAAAAGAAAAGTTGCTATGACTAATGACTTAATCCTCGTCTACACCAGTGCTTAGTCAATATAAGGTAGGGTGCCTTAGGGTAATTATGAGACAGTGATTTTCAGGATAATTTTTAGACACCTTCCCACTTTGGCCAGTTTTTTTCCAGAAGTGGTATTTTTAGCTTTAGCTATTGAAAACAATCCTTTTTCTATCCATGTAGCACGATTTGTTCCTTTATATCTTAGAAACATATGATTTCAAGTCGATTTTAAATAGTGTTGCCAAAAAGTTGTTTCAACTTTTGACATACCACTGCAAACTTTTGCATAGATCTTTGAAGAATGGGAATATTGGCAAGTTACAGGTATTAAAATGTACCCCAAAACAACAGTCCTACGGTGTTAAATTTTTTTTGGCCAATACAAAATGTGTCAGTGACCTCAGAAATTTGAGGTCAAGTTTTAAATTTCCGGAGTAATTATGAGACAGTTTAATATTTTCATTTTGTTTTTCTGTTTATTACGAAGATCGTTATAATTATGGCCAAATCGTAAATGCTGAGACAGAATGATAAACCTGGAACAATTAAAAGAATACAGCTGCGATTTCTACGTTGGATAAATGAAAACAAGTTTTGGTGGCCATGCAAGGAGCAGATAGAGAAAGTTCTTCCATCGTTTATATTTTATGGACCTGTAACCACTGAGTCATTCATAATTTACTATGACAAAGTGGTAAAAATCAATCTTTGCAGCATTGAAAAAAATGCAAAAGTGAAGTATTCTAGCTTTCTGAACTCAAGAAAAGAAATGATTCAAATCAGATTTTGAACAGACAACCATATTGGTTGGTTTCTTATCTTAGGAGTAGGCTATTTAGATTGCAATTTCTTACAAGAGTTTGGTCCTACTTAGTTTTTCTTACCAATATTATAGTCTATTGTTAAAATAGATGCAGCCTAATCCAAAATATGTAAATTTAGTGGACTTCTTGCACTAATATATTTATGTGTGTGTGTGTATGCACTTTCGATGTTAATGTTTTTGGTTTTTGGTATTGTTAGTTTTGTCACTATAAGAAAAAAAAAAAGTGAATCTGTAAAGTCTTGGGATATAGGCCTAGTATTTATTTATGAATATTTCGTTTTCACTCTTTTAAAGAGACTTTATTTTTTTGTAGCTAAAATGTAGCTATGGCTCCAGTTTCATTTTTTATGGTGAACTTGGGTTATGTAAGTGTTGTTCATGAATATATGTGTTCACTCTTTAAAGTTACTTTCCTTTTTGTATCTATAAGATTAATTAATGGTTGTGATATGCGGCCTATAGCATGAGGAAACAAGTAAAATTTGTTTTGTTTTATTTTAATTTTTTTGTGGGTAAAACTAATGTTATGGTATGCTGTTTCAGGGCATTATCTATATTTAATATTTACTACAATTTCTTTGTCATAGTAAACAGTCAATAAAAATGTTTACCCTATTCTCTTGTATAAACAACTACCAATACAAATGCTTGTAATAAAACAATAATCACAGACTTTGTTTGAAGTGTCGTAATATTTCACCATATCTAGCAGAAAGTAGAAAACCTTGTCTCATAATTACCCCGGGTTGTCTCAAAATTGCCCCGAGCCGGAGTAATTTTCAGACGTTGATTTTTCTAATTTTCTCTAGAAACTTGTGACATACAGAAAAATCGCTCTAGGTATCTACTGGGAGAATTAAGCTGTGTAAGTTTCGTGAAGTTCCGTCCAGTGGTTTTCGAGATACATCAAAATTTGACTTTTTGTCTCATAATTACCCCGGGGCACCCTATATTATTGACATTTCAAAAATTATTTTTATAAAAATAATAATGCAGAACTGTTTTTCTCCCTCTGTCTGTATGTATCTTGCGTAAGTTCAGATTTATTATGTTGTTTAATTATATACTCTTAAAAAAAAGTAATTGCAATTCTTAACATAAATTAGGTATTTGAAGATGTGCTTGAAGCTCGGTAATATTCACAGCACTTGTACTACTGTGCAATATTATTTCAAGACACATTCAATATTAATGTCTTCCACTGTTACAGGTTTTAGTGCCAAGAGATTGTTATCGACCAGTCTACTATTCAAGTGAATATTTAGATAGCTGCAAGTGTAATTTACTTGGATTGGAACCCCAAGTTGCTGCCCCACAGCCTAGTCCAGATATACTAAGGTTGGACATTCTTCTTCCGGAAGACGGCGATATCACTGTCTTGACCAATTATAGATTCATAATCAGGTGGGGAGGGAAACTCCCCAGGAAATGTAAGTAATACGAGAAAAATCAGGTATTAATTTTAGACGTTAAACTTTGCTATGCATAAATAGTATGGAAAGGTCCTCTACAACAGGTTTGTCCGTCCTTCTGTCTGTCGACAGGTATCAGAGAAAAGGCGGTTAGAGATAGAGATAACGAGAAACGTTTTTGTGGGGATTGTTTCAACGTCCTAAGAACAGATTATCTTCTACTTCATTCCTGTACTAGCAGAAATAATCATTGTTCGGACGGGAACAATAACCTTAATGTAAAAAGAAAAATGAAATCTTCGAGTTTAACGTCTCACGATTATGCCCTTTAGGCTTTTTATTTTAATATTAACGTTTTAATTAAGGGAAATATTGCTATTTTATTGATATTTAGTAAAACCAAGTTCACAAGTTAAATTTATAGGGTCGACCACATACGTTGAAACGCCTTCTTGCTTTTAAACTAATGGAAAACACTAAAAATTTATACAATCCAAATATCAACAAGGAAAGTCAACTGATATACTCTCAATACCACCACATTGACAGTGTTGGTAGTTTAACACAAAATTTATTTTTTCAAAAGGTATTACGTCAGGTTATTACTTATTTCAAATCTACGTGTTGAACGAAAAGTGCCTATCCGGTTTGCCATAAGTACTAGACTGTGTCACATGATCAGGTCAAAAGTCATGCTGGGTGCTAAATCGAGTCTGGAGATTCCAATTCTAGGTTTGAGATATTTCAAGCACGTAACCTCTGTTGGGGTGCCTTGGGTAATTTGAAGAAGATGCATATACTTTATCATTATTATTGATTTTACTTAAACAACTTGACTTTTGACAATGTTCTGTCCATACTTACCTTACGTGCTATACATCGTTTTTAAGCTCTTCATTATGTTTTTGCAATAAGCTTTCAATTAACCATCCCTTGTTATAGTTTTAAAGATGTGTGGACGATTTAATTTTTTTCACCGGTTTTCCATTGACTTTAATGTTAGTGTTTCGTGCTTTTTTTTGGCTATGTTCTATCCATTTTAGGACAATTTGCTTTTGGATTATACAGGGTGTTTCAAAACAACACCGACAATGTTTGGAAGGTGATTCCTGACACCAAGATAAGACAAAAAGCATAAACTAACCTGGGTGCACAAATGCTTCATTTCGGAGTTATAGGCTGCCGAAAACATGAAAAAATAAACTTTAAAGGTCCATAGCTTCAAAACTATGGGACCTACCGTAGTCGGGTCAAGACTTCACTTTGGAACTAGTATGTACCCTATCCAAATTTCCATGTTTCAGAATCCTGCGGTACTTCCGCTACAAGTGTTATAGAGGTAGTTTGTGAGTACTTCAAATTATATGCCGGTAACCAAACTCCCTCTATAAAAATTGTTGGTGTGAATACCTTAGGATTCTGAAACATGTAGTTTTGGACAGCGCACACATTAGTTCCTAAGTGATATCTTGACCCGACTACGGTAGGTCCCATAGATTTGATGCTATGGATCTTGGATTCCATCTATGGATGGAACTCCGAAAGGACGCATTTGTGCACCTAGGTTGGTGTATACTTTTCGTCTTATCTTGGTGTCAGGAATCACCTCCCAAGCTTTGTCGGTGTTGTTTTGAAACACCCTGTAGAATTTTCATAGTCTCTTCTACATCTGTGCTGAATTTCATCCATGTCCCCTCAAAGTCTGTTAACATCATTGCAACCGGATAATCCCTTTACAGTTTTATTATTCAGTGTGACAAACCAAGAACGTTACAGTACCAGAAACTTCCAAATTTTGGAGGCCTTTATAGTAGTAATAACACAAGTGAATACTATAAGAACGATCTGACGCATTTTGAATAAATAGAAACAAAGTTACAAGGAACTGAAAATTTGACTTTTTTTTTTTTTTGAATTTATAATTTTTAATAAAGAACACAATGAAGTTTGCAGCAATATGATTTTTCGAACTGTTCTGGAGATATGAAAAATATGGGCAGAATTAGTACACAACTTAAAGTTATGTATTGTGGGAAATTTTTAAAATACGAGTTGTTTTCTTCTAAAACATTACAGGAATAACTTTTGGTAGTTGTAATTACAAGCACTCGAAGTTATATACAGGGTTCTTCTGGGAAATAGTAGGACTGATTTTTTCCCACCAAAACGTCGTGGAGGGGGATGTTATTGCGCTGGTTGGGTGGTGGGGGATCTTAGTTACGAGCGCACCAGTTGCCAGTCGTCTCGAAGCCTTCACAGAATGTTGATCGAGTTTATGATGAACCCCTTTCAAGGTGCCTTCTCATCTCCACAATGAATCCTTTGTTAGAGCTGTATAACGCGGTGTAGTTTTGCGTTAAGTTGGGTAAAACTACAATTGAGACCCATGACATGATAAGACTGCTTATAAGAGTGATGCGGTGGGTCGATCAAGTGTTTTAAAAATGAAATTGACGTGTTTTTTTTATTTTATTTTATTGTTTACTGCAAAGGAGTGGTTCACAGAGAGTTTGTACCGCCTGGTCAGACTATAAATGCATTCTAGTGGAAGTACTGGAAAGACTCAGAAAACGAGTCGCCCACGTCCGTCCAGTAATCACTGGATCATGGAAGCTTCATCACGACAATGCGCCGAGTCACACCGCCTTTGCTGTCATGGACTTCCTGACCAAACATGGCATCACACAGCTTTCCCAGCTACTCTGCAGCCCAGATATCGCTCCTGCAGTCTTCTACCTCTTTCTCCAACTGAAAAGGGTCATGAAAAGACGGCAGCACAGCTCGGTACAGGCCATTCAAGAGGCCGTAACAAGGTAGCTGAAGAGCATTCCAGTTTCTGCGTTCCAGAGAGCCTTCAGTGATTGTCAGAGTCACTGGAAACACTGTGTTTATGCAGAAGGGACATACCGTATTTGCGCGAATATAGGCCGCACTTTCTGTCCTAAATTTTGGCTTGAAAAATCATGGCGCGGCCTATAATCGAGATTTTCCCCCTCAGATCATAAATCGTCAATTCAAAATGATACGTGCACTTATCTTGTGGGTTGGAATTAATACCATTACAAGGTACTACAGTTACTTTCGTACACCAGCAGAAAAGCACATTTTGTTCGCAGAAATTGCCATCTTCATTGGGTACTGGTAACACCTTACATTGGCACGAAAAGCACTTGTACACTTAATACTTTTATTAACAGGAATACGTATCTTTTGTTATGCAGCATATATACTATATACGTAATATTTATATACAGCAGCTGTTATTGAAAAAAGAAAAGCAACTTTGTTTCGCAAAACTGTGTCAGCTTGTTTGTAGCCACCCAAATGACGGACAATTACTTCCCAGCATTTCAGCATCACCAGCGTCTGATTCTTCACTCTCGCTAGACGAACCAGAATGCTGTTCAGAGTCACCATCATAAAGAAGATCATCTTCATGAGTCAGCTTTAGTTATGCGAGAGTTAAAGAAAGGGAGGAAGAGAGATGCATCTCAAAGTACTGTGTAATTGAAATTTCTCGTAAATTTAGTACTGCGGTCTATATTCGAGATTTACTTTTTTCTATAATTTCGTGTCAAAAGTTTAGGTGCGCCTATATTCGCGCAAATACGGATGTCTCTTCTGCATAAAATTTGACTTTGAAGTATTTTGAAAACTGTGGATTTTCGGACAGATCTTGTACGTGCAATTTGTCTCCCATCTTCGAATTTAAAATGATAAATTTTCCATTATCTCACCAATTTAATTGGGATATTGATTTATACAATATCTACTGATCAGATCTGAACACTTCTCAAATTCTTACTAGTGTAAACATATGCGTATCGGTATATTATTATTTTATTTTGTATAGCTGTTTCCTCTTTTTCTTTCTTTCTTTCTTCTCTTCTCTTTTTCTTTTTTTAATGAATCTGAGGGTTTTCTTTTCTCTTCTCAGGTCCGACGTTCCTTGTGAAGATAGAAAAAGCTCTGGAAAATCCCGTTTTGAATGAAAGCGTACTTCATTATCATTTTGTTGCTTTGAAGGAGGAATGGCTGAAGTAAGTAAATTCGCGTTCTGAGATCGATTCAAAAAGTTGATGATAAGATCTTGTTTGTAAACTTTTTTTTATATATATATATATATATATATATATATATATATAGAGGCGGAGAACTTTTATGTTGAAATAAAACATGTTTTTAATAACCATGAAATTGACTTTATTTAACAGATCATTGTATGGCATTGATGTTTGAATATGATTTCGAGCATGTGGCCACCGCGGCTAGCGCGTATATGGCGTAATCTGGAGGTCCAATTTTTGCACTCTCTTTGCAGTAAATCAGACTGTATTTCGGCAATAACGTGTCGAATATTGGCTTCCAAGTGCTCAATTGTGTCTGGTTTCTCGGCGTAGACATGCGACTTTACATATCCCCAGAAAAAATAATCTAATGGCTTCAAATCGCACAAACGAGGTGGCCAGTTAACAGGTCCATTTCTTGAAATTAATCGTCCGTCAAATGTTTTTCTCACTAAATTAATTGTGGCGCCTCCTACTGAAACTACTCTATCAATTGAGGCACGAAAAAGTTAGTAATCATGTCTCTGTACTGCCCACCGTTGACTGTAACGTTCTGACCAACATCATTTTTGAAGATATATGGACAAATGATTCCACGGCCCAGTGATTCCACCGAATGCATATTATCGTTTAGAGTAAACGTATTGCGAAAGTGATCCATAGTTTCTCGAATTAATCGCTCTGATGGACGATTATAAGCACCGTAAAATGTACAAATGTACGCAATGCCTGATGAGTTTGTCGAATTGAACAATGGTTTTTAAAATAAATTTGCACAATTTGCAAACGAGAACTGAACATCAACTGTCACAGGAAACAGCGTTGCCAGTTTAAAGTTCTCAGCCTCTAAAAATGTGGTTATGATCGAACTCAATCGAAAAATTTACAATTAAAATTAAGTGACTTGTTAATTGGTCACCAGGAAATTAAAACTAGCAACTGTTAATTATTAATCGCAAAAGAGCAGTTGAAACGTTTAATTGTTAATTGCAGTGGAGCAATTGGAACTTGTTATTATTAATTGTTAATGTTGATTGCAAGTGAAGTTACAAATTAAAAGTGCAGATAAAAAGATGTATGTACATTGCTTTGTCCACTTGACGCTACTCAGTCCACAGATTTGAAACAAGATACATGTATTGGAGATAAAGACCATCTGCCCGCCGTCTTTGTGAAGAAAACCCGAAAGGGGGTCTGTCACATTCTGTTATATTATGTTTATGGTTCCATCTCCCTTGGGAAGCATTTATCTGTCTGTCATGCCACACGGTTTAGCGACAGAACATCGACTGCTAAAAACACTCTCCATACCTTTTTCCTTGACAGGTTGAGTGATCTTATACGGTGCTATATGACCAGATCTATGTGCTGTAATATATACGCAATTACAGTGTTGACAACTATTAAACAATGAAAAGCAATTGCATTGAATCAATCAATTGAAAGTAAGTACTGTGTAAATTAAATTACTTGTGCACTACATTCAGTTGCATTGGAATGTCTAGATTTAATTGCAATCGGTTTCAATTGATGGATTATTGCAATTGATTCCCATTTATTAACAATCGACAATGTGTATTACACATTATAATAGTTTTCCCCTCAAATTACAATTATTTTCTGTAAGTGGGGTACTTTTCATTTGAACCGATCTGACCAACATAGGCAAATTTCATTTTATACATGAACAACAAAATAATTGTTATTTGTAAGCTTTCCAACTCCTGTTTTCTCGATAAAAGGACCTTTCAATCGCACTCTGACTTGACTTGACTACCTTTTCTTTAATTCCTTTTAGCCTTATGCTCTAGATTATTTGACTGGCGTAGTGCTGAAATTTTCTCACGTATAAAACCAAGAACGTCTTTCATATCCTAATATTTTCTTATCTCCTAGTGAGCTGGAGTAGTTAGAATATGAAACTTTTTATAATCGTACTTTCCTTTTTCTTACGATTTTGTCATTTTATTATACAGGGTGTCCGAGACGAAACACCCCACTTCGAACTGTCTGTTATAGAATATGTATTCGATACATAGAGAAGATTCATATAGCAGTGGATACACAAAGTTTTGAAGTTTTGTTTGTGCAATCAGCCCCAAAGTGGCACAAAGGTTGTTTAATCGATACTTGATTTCTTTCCAGGCACCCTTTAGCATCTGTGGCGTAACTGTCTCAATCTCATGGCCACCCCAGTCGCCTGACATTACTTCCCTGGATTTCTTCCTGTGGGGATATGTTAAGGACAGGGTGTACTCTACTGAAGTTATAACTCTGTAACAGCTTCGTGAGAGGATTAGAGCTGCAATTGAGACAGTTACGCCACAGATGCTAAAGGGTATCTGGAAAGAAATCGGGCATCGATTAGACATCCTCCGTGCCACTCATAGGGCTCATGTAGAAACAGTGTGATTGTACAAACAGAACTTCAAGACTTTGTGTATCCATTGCTATATGAATCTTCTTTATGTATCGAATACATACTGTATTATAGTCATTTCAAAGTGGGATGTTTCGTCACGGACACCCTGTATAATGAAGAACTGAGATCTCGGTTTTTATAGAGTAAATGAACTTTGACTACGTACATGAATAAAAGTTAATTAAAATGGAATTTAAGTAAAAAGTTTTAAATTACTGAAACTTGTACTCTGTATCTGAAAAACAGGACTTAAGATTTTTGTTTGAACTCTTCTCCTTTATATTGCATCACAAAAATAAATCAAATAAAAATGAAAATTATATAGTATACAGGGTGTTTCAAAATAAATTTAGTTTTTTTAAGGCTTTGTAGTATTTATTACAATTAACTTACAGTACATCAAATGAAAGAGTAACTCAAACAGTTTTGTATGCACACATGCACTGTTTCCTTTGTCTGCCGTTAGAAAGCGCTAGCAGCAAAGATGGCGACCAAAAGGCTGTATCTGTAGTTACAGTGCAACGTGTTTTCTGTATTCAATTGCAATCCATCAATTGCTAATAATATTCGCAGATGGTACCATCAGTTTGTAAACACCGGCTGTCTGTGCAAAGGGAAGAGTAGGGGACGGCCAAGAGTGACTGAAGAACGTGTTGGACGAGTGAGAGAATTTTTCACGCGTAGCCCCAAGAAATCAATTGGGAAAGCTAGTCGTGAATTAGCAAGTCCAGTGACGTCTGTATGGAGAATTTTAAGGAGATTGAGGAATTTAAGAAACAGAATTGAAGTAGTTGTCGCAACAATTACTCCAAACATGCTGATAAAGGTTTGGGAAGAACTTTCCTATCGAGTCGATGTGTACCGTGTGTGTGCAAGTGCTCACATTGAACACTTGTAACAAAAACTGTTTAGAGTTGCTCTTTCATTTGATATATTATTTTATAATTTTACGTTAATTGTAATAATACTTGAAAGTCCTAAAACCCCGATATTCATTTTGAAACTCCCTGTATATTAGTATTGTAATATGTAAGTACTTGCTCATCTTATTGCTTTCACTTTTTTTCTTTCTTAAAATGCTAATTATTCCATATGTTTCTTGTGTGTTTCCAGCATTGCAAAAGTGATAGCAAGAGCCCAAAAAGGAGGAAATCGCAATTCTCCAGAAGTAGTTCAGCTGATGAAAGTGTTAGGAGCTCATGATCATGATCGACAACTTCTAGACTTTTGGGGCGCTTGTAGTAACAGCTGTGTAAACACCGAAGCTCTGGAAGTTGCTGAGGCTGTGTGAAGTGTCTGTAAAGACTGCTGATTGTGACAGGTGTTTCTACATATGTCTAATTTTCTAATTCTTGAAGGTGCTAAGTTGAAAGTGATGATCAATCTTTACTTGTCCTTACATGGTTCTCTTTCTGTACTGTCGGAGGGACATTGCACAAACTTAGCGGTAACATATTACACGTACGTTTGCTGAATCGTATGACCCAAGCCTATAGTGATGTTCAGTTGACTCACAATTTTACGTGCAATGAGACGATGTATACGAATGCATTTCCGTATCATTTTCACGTGATGGATGTCCGTAAATGTGGGCAGTCTTCCGGATTTTGCGTAATTTTCGATGGAAGTTCAATCTGATTTGCTGTAACATTCGTAGCATTGTGTTCGACTCAAACGTTACGCGACATAGGCTTCATGCGTCATACGGAACATTTGCATCAAAGTTTACTGAATTTCACACATACTTGCTGCAATTCTGGTCCCTCTATGCTGGGCCGCGGTGGCTCAGTGGTAGAGCGTTCACCTTTAGTGCATGGGGTACCAGCTCGCGCCGAGTGAACTGTATGGTGGACAAACATCATGTGCGTGGATTTTCTGGGGGTCTTCCGTTTCTTCCACTTTCTTCATTCCATCATTTCGTTTATTTTTCATCATGACCATCTCCGTTACCCTAGCCGGCATAATTGTGGGACGTAAAACTCAAAGATTTAATTTTTTCTAGTCCCTCCATGGACAGTCGCCAAGGGTACTGAGCACATCTGTATTTGAATGTGTTCCACTTATTATTGTGGTTAGCAACATATTTGAAAATGGCTAGTTAATGTTCAAGGATTCAACACGACATATTACTGTCAACTCTTTTTTCATGTATTTTTATGTGCACACTTTACAGTAAAAATGATTGTATTTTTACCTCAATATACCTTGTAATCCAAGCTACCAGTTTCTCTGCCTTTCTATAAAACTAACTCTACTAGATAACGTAGTAGCCAATGATAGAAAATCGGGTTCTGCATACTTTAGAAAAAGGATTGTACAGTGAGTACTTTCCTTCTTTTGATGCTGTCAATTAGTAAAAAGACTGTCTTTTAGGCGAACCCGAAGCTGTAGTTTTGTCAAATGCTCCTCGAAGCTGGAGAAGCAAAGATAGAAGTGATCAATACATTAGAAAATGGAAATATTATTTATAGCAGACGATAGAAATGATAACATTTTTATATTATAATGTATTGGTCATATCTATGTTTCGCATCTCCAGCCTCAAATGTTTCCGAAAATAGCATTTTTGTTACTCATCCTTTACTCCTTCAATTACTGAACGAGGTGTATACTTATTCGGAAAGTTAAGCTTTTAAAAATGCTTTTATTTGAATATTTATTTTTTGAATTATGTACAGGGTTATTTAAAGTGGCATGCACTTTAAATACATGCTACTTCTAAGTAACGTTTGCCTGTAAACCAAAGTGCATCTATATTTATATTTTAAGAAAGATCTTGTCTATGCACTAATGTGCAGAAGTGTAAGTAGACATGTTTGTACGTCCGAATAGGCAAGTACTACTTTAAATTAATTTCAGTGCACAGAAACTCTTCAGACACCATGAATAATTGTCGCAGTAAGACTAGTAAAACTACCAATGTTCCATTGCTGTTCTTTTTGTTTTCTATCTGTGTGTGAATAGCCACGTTAAAATGAATTGCGATTGTCTGTTAAAGTTTGAGAGCTCTTAGAATCAATTACGAACTTCGAAGATATTTTCTTTTATAAAAATACCTTTTTTGTCTCTAATAATGTTCTTTAAGGTACTGTTTAGGTATAAATGAAAACAATTATTTTATTTTCGAACGGGATTGTACCAGACTGAATTATGTAATGTTATTTTGTAAGATTAATGTATGATAATATTTGTGTCAGATTTCATTATTATATATTTCCCCATTGAGTTGTTTTCGTTGTGGTTTAGATCAAAATATTTTAAGAAATGATATTACCTGTATATTGACTTTGTTGGAGTTCCTATTGTATAAAGTGTTGTAGATTTTGTAGTAATATAAATTTATTTTTGGATTTAAATATTGTACTTTCCTTGCTAAATGCCTTCACGACCAACGAATTTGCTAGACATGTCTGCATAATAAATTAAAAGAAGTCCATTTAGTTTTACAGTTCTTTAACTTATTTGTGTATAATCTATTTATGATAATGTAATCGATACTTCTATCTATTAGATACAGGAAGGGCTTCTGTCTATTAGATATGGGAAGGAGTCCTATCTGTTAGATACAGGAAGGGGTCCTATCCACTAGATACAGGAAGGGGTCTTATATACAGGAAGGAGTCCTATCTATTAGATACAGGAAAGAGTCCTATCCATTAGATAGAATAAGAGGTTCTATGTATTAGATACAGGAAGGAGTCCTATCTATTAGATACAGGAAAGAGTGTATCCATTAGATAGAATAAGAGGCCCTATCTATTAGGTACAGAGGAGTCCTATCCATTATAAGATGTCCTATCTATTAGATACAGGAAGAGGCCCTGTTTATTATATACAGGAAGGGATCCTATCTATTAGATACAGGAAGGAATCCTATCTATTAGATACAGGAAAGAGTCCTATGCATTAGATAGAATAAGAGGTTCTATGTATTAGATACAGAAAGGAGTCCTATCCATTAGATACAGAAAGGAATACTATCCATTAGATACAAGAGATTCTGGCTATTAGATACACGAAGAGGTCCTATCTATTAGATACAGGAAGGAGTTCTATCCATTAAATACAGAAAGGAGTATTAGATACAAGAGGGAGCCTATCTATTAGATACAGGAAGGAATCCTATCTTACCAGGGAAGGGTCCGAATGGGGTACTCGAGTTACCGAACGACATGTATCAGATATGAAAGAGGGTGTGAAACTATGTACATATGCAAATTTGTAGCGGCTGAGGGCAACATGGAGAATCATGAGCGCCGGAAGAAATATGGCCGACCGTAAGGCTCAACAACACAGAAAGCTAAGGAATTACTGAATGGCCACAGAAAAGAAGGTCAAATGTTTAGTAGTTGATACATGATAAGATCTGCTATATATTGGGGAATATGAACATCATGGTCGTCATATTGAAACTGGCGATCTTAAATTTGGATTCACAATGTAAAAGAAAAAGTGGATTATATGACATATCACATAGCACTGAAATTTTACCAGGAGTTCGATGGTGTTAGCCATTCTGTAGTAACTCTATTGTGAGTTGAGAAGTAACATGCAAAATGCATGCATAGAAATATGTGAGTCTTGCTAGTAAGACGCAAAAACCGGAGCTTGAAGAACTTGGGTTTGCATACAGTCCAAAGGAAAAGTGGGTTTATATGCAGACTATTTGACAGTAAAGGAAGGATCGTCGAAGATCGTCAATTCCCTTCAAAGACGCCTAATATCCCTTCGAATATCATGGTACTTGCTAGAAAATCAGCAAGTATGTGCAAGGATGATTTGAAGGTTTTTTTCTTCAAGAAGTATTTAGCCACATGTGCACGAGAATCCCATCTTGCTGCTGGTTGATGCGTTGTCTTGTAACAAAGATGATAAAATGATACATTCCACTGTTCCGGATAATATTGAGTTTCACAAGAAATACCCACGGGTATCCACGGGGGGGGGGGGGGTACGTAATTTTTTACTGACCCTCTAAAATTTTCGTGATAGGCTTGCAAATTAACTATAATATGGTTGGTTCGCCACCCCCATATACTTTTGGGATAGCTGCGGGCCTAAATGCATTGAAAATATTCAACCTCTCCACGTTGGATTCTTTAGCACATATAAACAGTCACGGATGCTGCGTTACATATTGATGGGTTTCATGTATGGCATCGTGACAACTTCATCCATCTCCAAGCGTTTACGTACTTCTAGTTTGGTGCTCCTGGTCACCAGTTTTAAACATGTCTTTCACATGGCTGGATATCTTGAAGAGCATTCAGGAAAATTCCACACTTCAATGTCCTCTTGTTTTGATTATGACATCATAGGATTGTCAGCAGCATCAGGCAATAGTCCCTGTTTTTTCCAAGCGTAGACACTTTAAACAGTTCTTGTGCTTTGACCACACTCTTATAGATACTCTTCACATCAGCTGTCCTTCATAGATTGGTATGCACCTTTATCAGTATACTTGATGAAATACGAAGAACCACATCGTAATTGTAATCCCAGCCCTTATTTGTTTCGGGTGTTTTAACGTGATGACGACTACCCATCTTTAACACTGCAACATTACCAACTCTTTGCATGTGCAAATACTCTTTGTATTCTTTTCCTAGATGTACATCCCGTGCCAGCATGTTGCAGATGGTTTAGAGCATATACGATTGTCCACACGCTCATTAGAACATACTGGCACTTCCCGCTTTTTGCATATACACATTGCTGGTCATTTGTATTGTACCTTAAAAATGCGCCAAACAGCAAACAGGTTATTTCGACGTTTGGGCAAATATCCTCTCACGACTTTCTTTCATGTTACTTCTCAACTCACAATAAAGTTACTACAGAATGGCTAACACCAATAATCTTCTGGTAAAATTTCTGTGCTATTTGATACGCCACATAATTTACTTTTTCTTTTACATTGTGAGTCCAAATTTAAGAAGGCCAGTTTCAATATGACGGCCATGATGTTCATGTCACCATCATATAGCAGAACTTCTCATCTATCTACTACTAAACATTTAACCTTTATTCATGTGGCCATTCACGCACGGAACGAGTAATCTCTTAGCTTTCTGTGTTGTTGAGCCCTATTCTCGATCATATTTCTTCCTACTCTCATGGTTCTCCATGTTGCCTTCAGCTGCTAAAAGTTTGCATATGTGCATAGTTTCACACCCTTTTTCATATCTGATACATGTCGTTCGGCAACTCAAGTAACCCATTTGGGCCCTTCCCTGGTTAGATACGAGAAGGAGTCCTATCCATTAGATACAAGATGGAGTCCATCAATTAGATACAGAAAGGAGTTGTATTTATTAGATACAGGAAGGAGTTATATCCATTAAATACAAGAGATCGTATCTATTAGATACACGAAGAGGTTCTATCTATTAGATACAGGAAGGAGTTCTATCCATTAGATACATGAAGGGGACCGAAGATGTTCATACTTGTAATGGTGGTGTTTGTTGAAGTATACCAACTCTTTTCAGAACTAAGGCTATATGAGACGTGGACCATACACTTTAAAGTGAAGTCCGAACCATTGTAATGTATTCAGATTTTTTAAATGCATTCAAAGGCGCACACGCTAGCTGCTAGACCACGGAAAAGACCTACTTATAAAATGGAGATTGAATAAATAGTGATAAAAGTGATAATACTAAACCTATCTTTACACGGAGGACGTACAAGGAGAGCTATTACATTGTTGACTAATCTGTTTTTTTTTCTTTTGAAAATATGTTAAGTTTATCGAACTAAACACAACAACACGCTGACATGTGATAATATATATAAAACACACAATCACGTAACAGTTTTAACACAATAACTGTGACTTCATCAGACTTCCACTCCTTCGCACAGAGAGAGGAGCGGAATACTGAAAAAGTCACAGTTAGTTTAGTCACAGTTGTTGTGTTTCGTTTGACAATGTGGAAACAAGACCTGATAGAATAATTAAATTTATTCCAATGATTTTTGCTTGCCGTTGAAATGCAATTTGGTTTTCACATTGTAGACAGTATGCATCGCGTCAAAGATTACGTATTCAGAACTATGTACACTCATGTCCAAAATTATTGTCGCATATCTATAATTGTCTTTTTGTACGAATATAATTTGATAATGATTTTGCAGGGTACTTTTAATACTAATACTATGTGTATAATCGGAGAATGCATATTTGTGGTAAATTTCATAGAAAAAGAATTATAAATACGAAAATTAGAATAAGTAAAATGAAATGTTGCTAAATGAACAAGAAAGTTGTATTGCTACTATTTCTGGATTGCTTATATTTGTTGCCTGATGATATATCAGATTACTTTTCATCAGCTACAAGCATCGGACCGTAGACTGCAGATACGTTGCACCACGCAGGAAAGTCCCATCAGGAGGAGAAACATTGTAACATATCAGGAATACTTGTGGTTGCAGTTATATTAAAGATGTAAAATAAAATAGTTAAAACAACTTACGATACAAATTGATCACTCTCTATTACCCCCATTAGGTTCAGGTCGATAGCAGTTTCGGATTCTACATACGATTAAATATAGGTAAGACGCTAAAGATATATTTAAGGGATGCGTGACGTACAATTCATATTTACATTCGTCATCAGCCATCAATGCCTAAGGAGAATCATCATTTTACGTATACAATACACTTAATTATCATAGCTTGTTTCATATTTTTATTCATTGGTCCACTTCATCAAATATTTATATATATTATAATTAATCATCATTATCGCAGGATATATCATAAATGATCTCCTCTAACAACATGAAGCCCATCAAATATGAAATTACATTAATGGATCAAGTCAACGCATTATACAGAAGAATTAGCACCTGAGTATCGATATTACAACTGTGACTGCTATCGCTATATGTTTGACCTAATACAAAATTAAACAGCAATTCCTGATATGATATATACCAAATGTGAGATTAAGAGAAAGGAATATACTCCATTCACGGAATCCTTATGGATTCCGGACGTTTAGATTTAGCTGGACATTATTTATATTACTACAGTATGTCCAGAAACAAAATACATAAAATTAACGATTTATAAGTAAACGTATGTATCATACACTTCAATCACCCATTTTACACATTTCAAAACTCTATATGCCAAAACTATTTTTTTAAACATAAAAAGATCAAACTTCAACTGTCAAAGAAGAAGAATTAAAAAACAGGCATTAATTTAACTGTCAATTTCGCCAGCACTTCAATGGTGGAGATAAACTTTACGTCATCTTTTACTTTGAAAATTTGGTAAGAATAAGGGTACAAACAGAGAAATAACACAAAACGCTGTAATGGATCAAACCGGTCCATTACAAAGTTTTATTTTCGTTTTATTATTCTTATTTACTGCTCTTTTGACATCGAATTTGCCACATACATGTCTTTACCGATCATACACATACTAACATTATAAGAAATAACCGAGCGAATTCGGTATCAAATTATATATCTAGAACAACATATTTATAGACATGCGACAATAATTTTGGACATGAGTGCACCCTATATGAGTTATATTAAATAACATGTGTCGCTCATAGATTCTAACGAAACGCTCTGTTTAGTGAAGGCTGTAGAGTGCAATTAAATAGAAAGAATTTGACATCCGTAAACTTAATAACGTACGGAGAACTTATGTAAAACAGGTCCACTCTTTTCTTGTCACCACTACCAAACTTGAAATAAAAACAAACGAAATTTCCAATTTTACGTCTCCGGAAATGATCTGTATCCTGAAGGAGACGAGTGATTATGAACTACTTGGTGGAATGAGAATGTGGGAGAGGAAAAAGGAGAACCCCGAGAAAAATGCACGGACACGTTGTTGTACACTATAGAGATGCGCACAAGACAAGATTTAAGCTGTCTCGTCTCGAAAATGTGCTGTAAAAGTGATGTCTCGACTCGAAAAATGTATATTTCTCTATTGGAAGAGCCGGGTCTCGACTCGAATTTTGTCAGGAAAATCCTGTCTCGACTCGTCTCGTGCGCATCCCTAGTGCACTACAATATAACTTGGCCTGGGAACGATCCAGGGGCCCTTCGGACGAGAGCTGAGCGCTCTACCACTGAGCCAGTGTCTCCTGCTGCAAAATTTAGTGTTAGCATTCAGAATAATTGTTATTTTGATTATGTGAAACTTTTCCAAGAGTTTAGAAGTGGACAGAGTAAGACCGTCATTAAGGAGACGGTACATCAAACGTTAATGAACTACCTGTTATTTTTATGTCAGAGACATACTAACGTTTCACAGCATCAGGCTGTTTGTCATATTATCTTCCTTGTACAGAAAGACTCCTTCCTTGATAATTGTTCAAGAGAAATTCATGATAGTCGTATGGTGGGTAACTCACTTCAGCAACACGACACAGGGATAAACTAACGTCACGACAGTTGTTGTAACGCGGAATCTGAAAATCTAAATTATGTATGAATTGCCTGTATTCGAAATGGGGTCTTGGAAGTATTCTACATCGGCTAGGTGTAAAGTACAAAGTTTGACACCTGTAGTCGGAAGATATATTATAGTACTATGGGAGGACTTGGGAAACGAACTACACATCATTGTGACTTACCAGGACTCTCCTAGCCTCTAGGTTAACCAGTGGCGTCGTTAGCTTTTTAAATCTGGGAGAGTCGGATGAATCAAAATAAAAATAATCTTTCCGACAAAAGCTATATAATCTGGGGAGACGCGACCCCCGGCTAACGACGCCCATGGGCTAACCTGTACTTATCTGGATTATTGTCGACTCTTGAAAAGGTAAACTTAATTAATTGCAACTTACAGACCGGTATTACCTTGAGTAGAAATAAGAGGAACGAAGATAAAACTTTAAAAATAAATAAATAAATAAGTAAATAAGGTAGACGAGGAATGCGAGATCGAGTCGAATAAAATGTGCTTACAAAGTAAAGAATGTAATCATTATATCATTATCATAATCATTATATTTCAGGGTAGGTGAAAATAATAGGGATTTACATAAAGAATAGAATCAATCACAAATTTATTTGTGTGTTTCTAATGATAAAAATTTACTAGGATTGTACAATCGATGTCGAAATGTGCGTGTGGAGGAGAATGAAGGGAATTAGTTGGTTCGAGCGGAAGACGAATGAGAGGGCGTTAGAAATGGTGGTGGTGGGGAAACAGTTTTAAATATTAGTATCAAGAAGAAGAAGAGAAACTCCTTGGGACATTGGCTAAGAAGGAACTGTATAATGAGGGACGTGTAAGAGGGTATGGTGGCAGGAAAGAGAGGGAGAAGGCGAAGGAGACTACAATTAATGGATGATATCAAAACAGAACAATCGTACGTGAATACGAAGAGGTTAGCGGAAGACCGTGGAGCAGGGAAGCTTCTTAGCTGCACCAAGTGACCTGCCAGTAAGGGCAGAATACATATGAGGCGTGTAGATGCAAAAGTGGCAATCTCCACTCGGCCGAATTTTTCAGGACGAGCGATTAATTGATATCTCGTAAACCCATAAAATTTTATCGTACAGATTTTTTTGAGATAGTAGATCGTAGCAATATTAGAGGGTTGAACATAAATTTTCCCCAGAGAAAGTCCCTCATTTTTTGTAATTACTGTTTCAAAATTGGAGATTGCAAGTTTTGAAAATGAACGTGGACTAGTGAACTAGTACAGATTTATTGACTCATTACAAACTAGTGAGGAAGTTTCGAACGATTCCAGGCATGCGACACGGTCGCTATGGCAACGTCTGACGTCAGCGGGCCTCTGATTGGCTGAAGTGGAGATTGTCACTTTTGAACCGCACCGGGTAGTGGAGATAGCAAGTTTTTCAAAAATTGTGATATTCGCCTTCAGTTTTTACTGGGAGGATGTAGGTTGTGATCCAAACAGACTTCACCGCTCTGTCGGGGACACTTAAAACAATACAGTCCCACCTCTAACTCAATTTCTCAAAAAAATGGACACTGCCACTTTTGCATCTACATTCCTCATATGATGATGATACAATCGATGACGATTGAAAACCTTATGAATGTAAGCTGCGGTTCACCATCTTTTCAAGAGAAGAGAAAAAGCCAAATCATACATTAAGTAAAAACAAGAAACGTAAACATTGATGAGGTGGACGTCATTCCACAAAAATTGCGAAGGTTACCGTCAGCTTTCATCGTGACAATATGTGACAAGCCCAAAAAAAGAGTAAATTTGAATGACTGTCTTGTCCTTTTCATATTTCCTCTTATTTTACTGCTACTACATTTGGTTATTTATTTATTTATTATTATATTTACATGCTAGCTGAAATACCCATTCTTCGCATGGGGGCTGTATTTGGGAAACAACTCCTGCGGGAATATCACCATTCATCTCAGCGACCGCGAACACATGGATTTGACACTAATATTTGTCATTTTGGATTATTTTTACAATTCTCGCACCCCCCTCCTTGATCAAATTTTTAAAAAACGCTTCGTCTTGGTCTGGGGCCTGGACCAAGGTACCCGTGACCAAAATTTGGTAACTCTTGGTCCACTCGTATGGTCCCCAGGCCGCACAGAGACACACAAACATATAAACAAACTCTTTATTATATTTATATTAGATCTATTAGAGCAATCCCAGGCTTGGAGACACTTACCTGTGCTCAAATGTGTGAATGCATGTATTAATCTTTGTTTAATTCAAAGTAAAAGAGAAAGCAGCCTTTTCTGATCATTGAGCTGAATTTTAGATATTAACTTCAGTAATGGGTGGACAGTTTTTATTCTGGGCTTTCAACGGCTGGTAAAATATGTTTGTAAATCTAACATTTGAAAAACGCTATACAATGTTTAATGTTACAATTAATGAAAAGCGTGCTGTAATATTAAGCTGTCATATCAAAATTAGATTAGAAAATGTTACACTTTGTAGATGGAATTCTAAATATGAACACTTCTGATAGTACTCGATGCAAGGATGTTATAAAATAGAGGATTTGCCCATACATATCTTCATCATATGAACTCAATGAAGCCAAAAAACAACCAAGCATCGTCCGACCCGGCACGTCTGATTGGCTACTCTCGTTTCCGCCATGATAGTTGGCTCGAAACATTGCAATCTTAGTGGCGCGGAGCGGACAGAGTAGGTGTGGCGAAGCTGTGACGTATGGCTTCACGATTTTGTTGTATGGGCAGATCCTCTATTTTATAACATCCTTGACTTGATAATGAAAGGATGAAATTCATCAAATTCAAATGCTTTATTAAAGTGGGCGAGATTCAGCCAAGAATGTTCTAATATCCAACCCTTGTCATTAAGATTTAACAAAAAAAATAATGAAAAATAGCGCAGTAATGATAGCGAATAAGAGCACTAAAGACGAAAAGTAATACATATATAAAAGTATAGTAATACACACGTAAAAAAATAACCTAAAACCATGATACATTTGAAACAAGTAAAGAAACATTTAGAAACATTATATAGGAAAGATTAAAGGAAAACATACATTTGCTATCTAATGTCACACAAAATTGTACATAAATGGCTCAAACTTCTGATAATCCTGGTAATTAATTTACGATATATGTACACTCTATACATAATTTTATTGTATAAGTAAATTTTCCAAAGAAAACACACGCGTGACATTAGCTTAAATGCGCTTTACATTTATGTAAATATTTACGTAAATGTGTGTTCATAAGTAAGCTACATACTCTGGTCAGAAAAATATTAATTATTTAAGTGATAAGTTCATACTCAAGATGGGTGGAGCTTATTTGATCTTTGACTTTACACAAAAAAGCGATACATTTCTTATACTGGGTGTCCTGAAAAGACTGTACCCTTTCGTTATTTTTTTTAATGCCCAGTGTGTGGAGAGAGGTGTTAATGACCAGGGTTGCTATTAGATACTCCAAGTTTTGATTCAAATACCCACCGTTCCCAAGACGACACTTCTTTCAAGATGGGACCCACACAACAATAGAAGGCATTTAGCGCTGTGGAATACGCAAATACAACGTCTGTTATTCGATCCAACGCAACTTTCAGTGAGTTTGAGATCGTTCCACGTTACAAGAACTCTATTAAGCGTTAGCATACCCAACTCATGCAGACAGGTTGTTTATGCAAAGGCAAAAGTACCGGCCGTCAGGTGGGACAGTGGATAGAGTTTGGCAATCCTTCCAACGCAGCCCCAAGAAGTCAGTTCGGAAAGCGAGCTGAGGTCTCCAGACGTGATAATAACACGTTTTTATGCGCCTTTGTCAAATACCGTGTCTTCGTCACACTATTGCTTCGAGATTTGATGGAGCTGCGAGAGCGAATCACGGATATTTGCTGCCGTTAGAAGAGATTTTGATTCGTGTATGGAAGGAAATGAACTATCAATTGGATATCTGCCGTGTCACAAAAGGTACCCATATTGAATCTGTAAGGTAGGTAAAAAAAACAACTGATATATTACCTTGCTTTTAGTATATAAAGGATTGCAATATCATTTGGGGGCTCGAGAATATTTGTTTGTAAAAGGTACATTCTTTTTCGTACACCCTGTATATATAAGTAAGAGGTGAGGTCGAAAAAGTTGATAACCCACATGAAACAAATTGTTGGATCAAAATAATTGAAATAAAATAGCATCTTTCAACCGCTTGCTATTAATATACGAGTACATCTTGATTCAATAACCTTCTATCTTCAAGCTGTTAATAAATGATTACAATGATTAAATTTTTTAAAGGAAAGTACATTAGGTGTTTCGATCACATCCCTTCAATATTCCTATGATACAACCTAGACCATGTGTTCACTTATGTTTAAAAAAATATAATTTGCATTTACGTGATGTCAAGATGCTGAAGTTGAACAACGGTAAAAGAAATTCCCTGCACTGGGTAATTATAAAGCAGCAATAATACTTCAAAGTTGATTCGACGATGTAATTCGTGCAAATCTTTACTACCACGTTAAAAGCAAACTTTACGTAGACGTTTTGTGTGTTCTATCTTTGAAAGGTGTTTATTAAAAAGAAATTACAAGTTCAAAATGAATGACCAATTTTTTCTCATTTCTAAGGCGTACTGACGAAGATCTTTCGAAAGCATGCTGAAACATAATGCCTTCTACTTTTTAATGTGGAAACTGTTAAAGTTATTTATAAAATAAACACATGTACACTCATGTCCAAAATGATTGTCGCATATCTATAACTATCTTCTTGCAAGAATATAATTTGATAATGATGTTGCAGGGCACTTCTAATACTGATACTATGTGTATAATCGGGAAATGTATATTTGTAGTAAATTTCATAGGAAAAGAATTATAAATACGAAAATTAGAATGAGTAAAACAAAATGTTGATAAATGGACAAGAAAGTTTCATTTTCGCTTTATTGCTCTTATTTACTGCTCTTTTGACATGAAATTTGCCATATACATGTCTTTGCCGATTATACAGATACTAACATTATAAGAAATACCGGGCGAATTCGTTATCAAATTATATTCCTACAACAACATATTTATAGACATGCGACAATAATTTTGGACATGAGTGTACATTTCTAAAGCTTAGGTCTACAGAGCACGATAACTATTTTACCACATAATTGCCCTGGTAATCAAAATACTTTTAACATGTGACCAGTTTCATAATCCCGTCATTGTAAAATTGTTAATTTTGATGATGGAGCCACAGTGTTAGTTCTTGCTTTGCTGCATCGTCAGAATAAAAATATAATCATCTCAGATGTTCCTTAAATTCTAGAAAAAGGTCAAAATATGATGGAGCCAGAAATGGACTGTATGCAGGATGAGGTATAATAGTAAATCCAGGACGTTGAATAATTTCACTTGTCATTACATTAATGTGAGGGCAAGCATTGTCGTGCTGAGTGAAAGGCTCCATTTAAGGACGCACTTTTCGAATTCATGCTTTCAGTTTTGTAAGAGTATGATATTCGAAGAAAGTTCTATGGTTTCAGAGTCGAAATGGTGTACTGAATCTGTGACAATATTCAAAAGCTCATCATCTTCACGTTCATGTTGCTGGAGCAATTGTTAGCAAATGTCCACGTGTCTAATGAAAGGAATCAGCTTCTAGGGCACCAACTATTTACAAACTTTCCGATGTTTCAGATCTGCAATTATCGTCTGCACTCACTCTCGTAATATGCCATACTTCGTAGCACTAAATTACCATTAAATGCTGAGAGGAATAATATTATGTCTAATACAAAATAATAATAATAAGAAACCCTTGGAATTTGAATATGATAGAATAGTAAATAGCATACAACTGCAAAGAGTTCATCATATAACTGACCTTGGTGTGTCAAAATTCTCGTTCGATATTAATCTGAATCGGATTGTAAATGAGACAAAAACCTTTGATTTCTACTGATACTTGTATTAAATGCAAGAACATAAATGTGCTTAAAATCAGGGGCGTCATTTAAGGGGCAATTGCCCCCCCAAGAGTTTGAGAAATACATATACTTTAATCGATTGTCTACTAATGTATTAGTACAAAACGTGAAAGTCATATGTCAGTGGTGCTCTTGCCTCCCTCAAGCGAAGTCTGAAATGACGCCCCTGGTCTATGTCAGGGCCTTGAGTCTTAATTTACTTTTACGCGATCTCGGAAGCCCGTAGCTCCTTATTGTATACGAAGTTTTCGATAACTGGGTTAAGCGATTTACAAGTAGATAATATTTGGTTGGTTGCTTGATGAGAGTTAGCGTTCCTTTGCTTTTTTAGAGTTTCTGAAAGTATTGATCCTAAAAGAGGAAATTTCCACAGCATTTAAATTTTTCGTTAAATATTTAGAAAAGGGTATGCCTCCCCTAGCACATCGGTCGTGTCAGAAATGCGACCCGAGACTGAGGGCCCAGAAATGAGGCTCCGAAATTATGGGCTCGGATCCCTTCTATTTGCCTATTAAACATGGAATTGTTACAAGAGGGTGGTGGCGTTGTAAAGGTCTCCTATCGATGACTCCTGTTTCGTTTTCGAGATGATACGAGAAATTCCTCGTTTTGTAAGCAACATTATAATCAATTATAAATTTTGATATTTCGATTTAATAAAATCTTTAACCAATAGGGATCTGATATGAGGTGATTTCTTGTTCTGACATGAGGCCATTTAACAGTAAGAAGGACTTGCTCGGGAGAGTAATGGTCCCGGAAGTAGAAACGAGAAACACAGTTCTGATTGGTTGGCGTTATCCACTTCTTGCCACGTTGCATTAAAATAGCAGAAATCAAAGAATTCATGCTGTTGGCTTCTGTGGCCGAGTGAGCTAGTGCTATATGCTAGTAATAAAATTCTCTTTTGGCGTGAGTTCAAACCCGGCCCGAGGAAAGTTCTTTTTACATTTTTTTAAACATTTTTATAACACTTATTAAATTAAAATAATATGAAAATAATACTTAAAAAAGTGATTTATTTACTTTTGTGCAGATAAGTAGTTGTAATACTTATGCCCTTGTACTCCATGATATAGGGCTCGTTTTGTTTCCCTTGTACTTCATGATATAAATTTTGTGACCAACTTAAAACAACTGGCTAGGATAGCGCGTAAAACAGCTGGCTAGAGTAGCGCGCGGAAAAACGTACTTCCGGGAGTATTACTCTCCCGAGCGGGTCGTCAGTAAGAATACCTTCTTCTTCTTTTTTTTTCTTCTTCTTCTCTTTAAATGCTACAATTGCAATATGAAATTTAACATGTTAACTTTTGGTGTATCGCACATCTGGCCTGTAGTTAGTAATTGTAACCCGTTATCAAAGTATCGTTCGTATTACGCACGTAATAATGATAAGGTAATTTCAAATAACTTCAAGAAGTATAATTTCTTTACATCTGACGGAGAAAGAGTGTCGGTTCTTAAAAGAGGTCACATTAGTGAGAATTTGAATTTTATCGCTGTAAATTGAGGGAAGAAAGTTTGCCTGGTTTACTAATAAAATTCTATATACAGTAAGCGGCAAAATAAACAGTACTGAAATTCGGATACGCATGGCGCTCAGGTGTAATATGGTATGAGCTGTGAGCGCCACATGTGTATTTAGTTGTGTGTGAACTAGCGTAGCGTGCAGTTGGGGCACTATTTTCGCTCATACAGTAGGGGCATCATATCACTGCAGAAGATGAGCGCGCACGTCACATATACTGTATTGCTCTGGAGCTATGGGATATGAACATGAAGATTCCACCATTCCACCAGCAACATATGGTCCTGTGATGAAAGCCATCTGTACCTTGATATTGATCTGTACCATCAATAAGACAGTTGATTATTGACCCATTCTTGCATGACTTGCGCGGTTTTTGAAGCATAAAAAAAACTTTTTCGTTACAACAACAACCAGGGTTGGCTGGTTTAAACCAAGGTGGTTTAAACCAGCTGTTTTAAAAAAAAAGATTAAAAAAAAAAAAAAAAAACAAAAAATGCTTTAAATCATGTGAACTTCATGGTGACGTTTCCACATATCAAACCATCCGCATTACGTTTATCTACTTTTCACCTTTTAATCAAGGGGTCCCGTGTTCAATTCTCGATCGAACCACAACCCATCTTTCAAGAGTAAAGGTATTTCATAAGGATGTTAAGCCTAAACATACGAAATCAAACTATATATTTCTGAATCAATGCCTGTTGTTTTATCAAGAAGCAACGTCGTTTAAATATATTGATAGAAATTGCCAAAATTTATGAATTGCCTACGTAGCTTCCAACATCAACTTGGATTTGACTTTAATTTTATTGAATGATATCTACATGTCAAAATTGTAATTTAATACCTCAGTTTTAGCGTAGTGATTATGATACGTTGACCTTAAAATTTTACATACAAATACATTTAAAGTAATGACAGGATTTTCCCAATGGCTAAGGCGGGAGTTTCCCGATTTATATATAATTCTGGTATAATGTTTTTACTTGTGTAACTGTTTATCTTTTTGTCCTTCTGGAATGACTCTTGACAATTATATTAACAAGTAGGCCTATGTAAAGATCAGTATAACGTATTTTTATCAGGAGTCCTTCGTGAGTGAGTCGGCAATCGCATTTGTGACCAATTAGTGCCGGTTCCGTGTCCAAATTGACAATTTCTCTTGGATGTAAGCCGAGAAGCGGTTTGGATTCCGCTTTAAGCTTATGTGACCCCTTCCAGCATAACCTTGTTGTTGCATAATAACACCAAGGCGAAACAAACTCATTTCTGTTCATATCTAATATAAATACATAGAGTAAATTATTTAAACAAAAAAAACCTGGTTTAAACAAAAAACCTGGTTTATTGTTTTTTTCAATAAAAACCATGTTTTTTTACCAACCCTGACAAACAAGAAAGGATGCAGCTAGACTGAGCTACTGCCCACACTGCAAGTGAGTCACTTGTCGTTCTGTCCACGAGAGTTTTGATATCGTTTCCTTTCACGTGGAACTGATTTTCCATCTTTTTCTCACTCCCCTAATCAGGGATGTAATGGGGCGTATACGGGAGTATACGGCGTATACCCACCTAAAACTTTTATAGTCCAGCGTATACTCACCTTAAATTTACGAAAGAATGAGCGTATATTAGGTGCGTATACGGCAAGTAGTCTTACGTATACGCTATACTTTTAAAAGCGATCAAGCGTATACCTACGAAAAATTCCAGCATTACACCACTGCCCCTAATCTCCCGGCTTCAGATGCCTACATATGAAATATGCAGAAGAAAGCTATTTTCCGAACAGATAACACCCTACCATTATACCGGAGTTAAGAGAGATTTGATAATTTGTTTTGTTGTCCCATTTACTAACATGTTCAAGTTCTACAGGACCGCTATGAAGAATGTGTGCGACGTAATGAACAACATATTGAACACATGATGTCCACTTCCGATTCCTTTTAAATTTACAATATATAATGAGTAACATTTGGTTGACATCCAATTAACAACATTTTGTATGTTTCATTATGTTGTACATTACAATAAATAAATATCAACGATGTGATTTCAGTACTGTTTGTTTTGCCGCATACTGTATTAAATATGTACGTCGCAAACTAAAATAAGCATCTTTAATAAGGAATTATAGTGCACCATGCAGTGGCGGCTCGTGAAGTTTAAAACGGGTGTGGCATATACAAAATATCTGCATTTTAATATTATTCTAGATATTTGTCTAGGTATTATACATTGGTTTTTGTAATAACATCATTACTAGTCTCCTATTTTTGGTCGTAACAAATTCCTCTAGTACATGCTTAATGAAGTTCAGAACGCATTTGCTATGCTTTACTCCAATAACAGTATTGCCAGAGCATTTAGAGATTTCGTTCCTTATAAAATGGACAATAATAAGCGTAAAGAAGGATATTTCGCTTCCTTAGTCCTCATTGGACAGTTATTACTAACATCATCACATGCTTTGAGAATGTTCACAACATATTATGAAAAAAATCCTGAGGGGCATTGCACTAGAGATAAAATATTGCGACTGTACAATAATTGTAATCTAGTTTGCAACTTTGGACCATTTATTCTCCTGTACATTTTGAAAGTTGTCTGAAATTCACTTTCAGCGAATTAGTTGTGTTCATGAAGCTTGTGAGCGAAAATACCTTTGAAGCACACAAAAGACCTGAAAACTGAAATCTATCATTAACAGTTGAATCATATCTACCTTTAATGTTTTAATGACCACACACATGCTAATCATATCACAAAACTTCCAGAGATTCCAATCTGTTTCTGTGTTTAATATATTGCCACTTTAATAAATGTTTCATGTCAAAAAAAAAAAAAAAAAAAAAAAAAAAAAAAAAAAATCATACAATTTGCGAACACTATTTTTGCATTAACAAAATTATTGACAAATGCTCTTTAATGGTATTGATGTGTTTCGTTTGAACAGAATCAAAGAGATTACAAACATGCAACATGATATTGTGATAGTACTTAGCCAATAAATAAACTGTAAAGATCTAGCAGTATTTGCACAAACCGTGTTGTTTCAATACAATATTTTTTGCCACTTATCTTGTCTTGCTCGAATTACTTTACCATTTTAAGATCTAGTAGCTGTGTTTAGGCACTAAAATATTGTCGTCATTATTTGATTTAAAAAAAGAAGCAATGAAGCTTTTTACTTCGAGTTTTTGTTTTTTCAAGCCTACAGGCATTGTAGAACATGTTACGTGTGGTTTTACGACTTTCTGCGTCGAGACATAAGGGTGATGACGTCATAACTTTAAAGAAAATTGTTAGGCCTATTGTTATTATTTTTTTGGTGGGTTTACTTTTCCATCTAGAAGATTGAAATTTTATAGAAACATTCAGTCCACTGAGTAGTATTTACCAGATTTTTTAACATCTCTGTGTTAAAACAGGGGTCCAGATGGGCAAAAATGTAAAGAAAAGGATTTTTTTTTTTTTTACAAAAATTCCCTTTTGCGCGATTTTCTCAGAAATGAAATGAAATCTTTGAGTGTTACGTTCCACGATTATGCCGGTTAGGCTAAAGGAGACGGTGATGATGAGAAATGAGTGAAATGGTGGAATGAAGAAAGTGAGACGAAACGGGAGAACCCCGAGGAAACCCACGCATACGGCGTTTGTTCACTACAAAGTTCACTTGGCAGGAGCCGGGATCGAATCCGAGACCCCATGCACCAGCGGTGAACGCTCTACCACTGAGCAATCGCAGCCCCATTTTCTCGCCTCAGATACATGATGGAGACATATAAATGGTATCGTTTGAAAGGCTGTTCTATTTTGAAGAGAATGAGGTACGAACCATGGTAATATAAATAGGATAAGTAGGAATGTCTCAGGAAATTTTTACCTGAGATCCTAAAAAGAAAATTTCTTTTTGTTAGGCCTATTTTTATTATTTTATGACGGGTCTATTTGTGTACTAAGAAGATTGAAATTTTGCACAGACATTTAGTACACCGAGTACTATTTATCAGATTTTGTCAGATCACTGCGTTAACACAGGGGAGTCCAGAGCGGCAAAAATGTAAAAATAGGGATATTTTTTATTACAAAAATCCCTTTTTTCACGATTTTCCTGCCCCAGATAGATGATGGAGACATATAAATGGTATCGTTTGAAAGGCTGTTCTATTCTGAAGAGAATGAGGTACGAACCATGGTAATAGAATAAATAGGGATGATGCTGTAGCTGCTTGACTGAAAGTCTATAATTTACCTAAAAATAAAACAGATCTTAAAAGGGCAAGTAAAGTTATCTTCTATTAACCCAATGTTCTCGGGATTGCTGCCAGAGTGAGTGTTGCTGTGCTGAGCTTTCGTTACCATACAGCGGCAACATCTTCAGAGCTATGAGTTATCTTCTGATCAAATACAGTATTAAAGACAGTAGATTGGGATACTTATTATTTTGTTCTTTTATCAAGCACTGCACTCTACCCTCCTGTTCGCTTTTACCGATGCTTTATCGTATGTTTGGCATACGAGTTTCTCTAGGGATTTCTCTGGAAACGAAATAAGTGTCAATTGTCAATGCAACATTTGTGTTGGTTAGTGCTATAAGCACAACGTTAGTGCTCTTACGAACAGGAAGTTATTACAAATTAAAGTGGCTATTCTAGTTTGGCGTCATACCAAAACAGCTACTTTTACAAATTACTTTTTGGGAAAACAAACGAGGTTTTCAATCATTATCGCTACGTTAGTGCTGGTAGTGTTACAAGCACAATGTTAATGCTCCTACGTACGAAAATTTACTAACAAATTGAAATGGCGACTCTGGCTTGACGTCAAGCCAAGATTTACAAATAAGCTTTGCGGGAAACGAAAAGGCTGTCAATCGTTAGTTCTGCGTTAGTACTAGTTAGTGCTACAAGCACAACTTTAGTGCTCCTACCTACGGAAAGTAATTAACAAACTAAATTCGTGATTCTGCCTTGATGTCAAACCAAAGTGTGCACTTTTAAAATAAGCTTTGGGGAAAAAACAAAAAAATAGCATGTTTTCGTTGATCGCATTCAGAGTCAGTGAAGACATCTCGTAAGTTTAGTTTAAGATGAAAACCAAAAATGCAGATTTTTCTGCACCGTGGTGCATATTTATTGAAGTGAAAACCTAGTGTGAGAGGCATTTGTTATATCCGTGTTGAGTAGTGCTCTCAACGGGTCGGATTGAAGACCGACCTGACCCGACCCGTGACCCGAATTGACTGACCCGACCTAATAACCCGACCTGACCCGAGTGAACTGACCCGTGATCCGACCCGATTGATCTGACCCGAGCTGACCCGACCCGACAACCCGATTCGAGCTGACTCGATTGACCCGACCCGACAGCCGGACCCGAGCTGACCCTACTGACCCGACCCGACAAGCTGACCCGATTGACCCGACCCAAATAACCCGACTCGACAATCCGACCCGAGCTGATCCGACCCGTTTTAGAGCACTCGTGTTGAGTCATACTGGGCCAATGCTACTCGTGCCATTCAGTGCGTATACACCACAAATTGTTTAGAGCTGAAATGAAGGTTGTGCCATGATGTCTCGTTGCCTTTCTTCCATGTTGGTGACCCAGTAGATGATGTTGAAGATCACAAAGCTTATGGGAGAGATGATAAGAGACATTAAGTCAAGTGTTACTTCACAATTTCTGTTGAATGTGAAGCATTTCAGGTCATTACATCGAATTCCTTTGGTTTGTGCTCGTTTGTGTTGTCCTGTGTTTAGCTTGAATGGGATCTGAGGTCGAGCCTAGAATACAAGAAGTAAATATTATTCTATTAAGTGTAATAAGAATTCCCTGGCTCTTATTAGAGTGTTTTCCACAGCACTCACAAATGAAAACAAACATTAGATTATTGTAATATCAAACAAAGAATAGAATTTTGAATTTTAAAAATGCGTATTTTTTAGAGATAGCATAAAAAAATGAAATCGAATATTTCGTTTTATTGTCATTCAGACTGTGAGTTTTATTTGTTTATTTTTATTTTTATTATTATATTTCTTGTCAGAAAGAAGTAGTAAAATGGAAAAAGCAGTTCCGGGAATGTCAAAAGAGTAGAAAGGAATCTGAGGTATACAAACTCATTCAATGACAGAAAGTAGATTATTCCCATGAGTTCAGTATCGCTGACTAGTAAAAGCTGTATTTTTAGAAATATAAAACAAATGATATTAACTTATGTTTGGAGGAAAACCGGGGCATTTATAGATATGCTAAATTGACTTGACACCTAGTCTTCCGTTCCAGGCGCTGCTATTGGCTGAAGGAATTCCACTCTCTTTCGCTGAGGTTCTCTCGCTTAGCAACAGTTGAACCGTTATTGCCTGAACGTGTGGGTGTATCGAGGATGTGAGCTTTAGTTCGCATTTTTGCCACGGCTCAAGACATTTTGGCAGCACTATAGTACCGAACAATTCCCTCCAGGCAGGGGACATATGATGTACGAGGCACGTCCACAAAATAACTGTACTTGGGCTCTCGCGGGCAGAAGGAATTTGTTATTGCTATGTTGGTTACACTACCATATAGTTCAGCTCCAATACTTTCCAGTGAGTTCAATTACACGTCTGTACGACCAAAACTGTGACCTCAGTAACGTCTTTCGTGAAATGTCGATAAAATATACCGCCCAGTGCGAGATTCGCAGCGATATCCGCTATCTGGTTTTGAAGGGAAAATCTTCGTCTGAAGTTTTTAACGAGATTAAATCAGTTTATGGGGAAGGAATTATGAATCGTACAAGTGTGTTTAAGTGGTGTGAATTTAAAGACGGTCGTACTCATGTGCACGACGAGCAAACGGGTGGAAGACCGTCGATTTTGACTGATTCACGCAGTGACCTGGCGCCTTCAGACTATTATCTGTTCACCTCCCTGACGATGCACATAGGTGGGGGAAAAAGTTTCAACTGATGAGGAAATAAAGGTGGAGGTGAAGATTTGGCCAAAAAGGTGACGGCAGACTTCTTTGATCAAGGCATAAAAAAAAATTGATGCCTCGTCTCACTAAGCCTATTGAGACGGATGGTGACCACGTGGAAAAGTAGTTCACATATGTACTAATGTAACCATGTAAAAGTTTTGTTTTAATTTTTTTTGAAACCTATCTAATACACTTATTTTCTGGAAGTACCTCGTACATTCGGGACTATCTCGCCTAAACCTGGACGCCTGGGAGCCCTATTTTTGAACAAATTATTTGATATAGACTGACTTACCTTTGCCAGCCGCTGTGCCACTGAAATAATGTTGGTGTTGTACTCCTCTTGACTGTTGTGTTTTGGATTTTTCTTTTTACCCCATTGACCACGACGCCTTGTGAGAAACAGTACAATCCCATATTCGAGCAGTGCTCCAGTGACGTAACCAATGCATACAATAATCCACAGCTCTATTGGTTTGATATTCGAGGACTTCGGTAGAGATAGCCTGCAGAATAAAAAGCAGGACTTGTAAGTGGAAAATGAATGAAACTTTGAAAAACTAATAATTATATTAAAAAAGATTTTCAATCAATTTTATCTTTGCATAGTCTGAAAAGTATTGTGTCTTTTACGCACGAGATAGCGTTAGTGCCACAAACTTTAGGGTTTACAACCCGCAACGGATCAGGGCTAACGTCATTTGACAACTATCAGTTGAAGCTAATAGATATGCAAAATATGTTGGTATTCTTACAATAAGATGAAGTTTGTGCCGAGAATATGAGTAAGCTTTCCGTAAAACTATGCTAAATTTTATATTTTTATTTCGATAAAGGCGCAAATGCTGCACAAATCCATTAAAAAAAAAAAAAAAAAAAAAAACCCGCTGGTATTGGACGAGATAAGTTATCGAAAGTAACTCACAGTCATTTTCGTTCTGGAAATGTTCATGTCCAAGAGGGTTCTCGCAGTAGGTGACCAATCAGAACAGATGTGGATGAGATTCTGGCAAAAGTCGAGCAATACTATGCACATACACCAGAAGTTTCCTATGTCCATTCGTCTGTTTGTGTGATTGTTGAGAGGTACAGGTATCGGAAGAAAAACTGCAAGAAATAGCATTTTGACAAAACGAATTGAAAGAGCGAAGGCTCTCCAAGTTTATGGTTACGAAATGTAAAAATTGATAACGATCAAAAATACCTAAAGTACATGCATGAAATAAGTGAATTCATGTTAATTATTATCCGCAGAAAAATAGTTCTTGGGACAAAAGTTCCACTCAAAAACTTAAATATCAACACCAAGAACACAGAAAGAAATAGACCAAAGCGAATGAAATTGTGTATAGATATACAGTGGTAGACGTGAAACAAGGGAATACGTGTTTCCTACTTTCCTTGACAGGAGTGTATCTAGCTTCCAGCAACCGTTCTTCCAAACGACCGGAAGAAGTTTAAATTAATTACATTTTAAGCCTTAATATTGTGGTGTTAAGGTTAACTCAGACAAAATGTAGTGTTCACATGTCATTATCCTGGCATGTTTCGCCTGTGCCACGGCCGCGACCATTCACACTATGAGCGTGTGGCCCCCCTCACTCCCATTCCATTTAATTTTCCCAGTTACACTTGGCTGAAGCGGAATAAGGCTCCATGGATTATACGTTGACGCAAACTTTATGTTCTGGTTTTATCTTTCTCAACGAGTTAGCAACATTGTACAGTGGTGACTTGCAATATCTGTTGAAGGCACAAAGAAAATAAAGGTGGTAGCAACTCTATGAAAAATAGTTCTTTTAACTCCAGTCTCATCGATGTCAATCTTTATTATTTTCAGCATTTTAACTACGTAACTTTGATGGTGGATCAAAATGAAATTTGACAATGTATGTAATGTTTATGAAAAGATACTTTTCAGTAATAATCGCAGTAGGTATCAGGTGTAAGAACACAGACGCTTAGTCTAAAAGGCGCGAAGGTGCGCTTGGTGATGATGGCTACATAGACCAACCTGCATATGTTGCGTCCATCGAAAAATCTAAAAATTCTTTGAGCATCGTTGAAAATGTTGTGGATTAAGTAATATAAAAATGAAGTATGACTAAAATAAGTGTTTGAACGTGAAATCTTCATGAAACTAATGAATGTATGCAAAAGTAACGCATAATATTCAAAGTAATGAAAGACCACGACTTGTGAACAAGGAATCGATGCAGGTACAAAGTTAATTATTTTCATAGTTAAGAAGCAGCATCCAAGACGGAGCCCAAAACATGACCATTGGACAAACAATACGAACCAATAAGGAATTTCTTCACTGGGAATAACTACAAGGCCCCCCCCAAATCCATCAATTTGCAGTGCAGTGAGGTGTGGTGTGAATAAATAGCGTGTGTTGAATGCTAATACATCGTTCAAAGTAAATTCTAGCCGGCAACTACGGTGTGCTATTTTCTTTAAAGAAAGAAAGAAATCAATCTTTCATAATAAGTCCTTCGTATAAATCTCAAATAAATATCAATATGGGCTTATAGGGTGTGAGTACATGTTTGAATAAATTTCACAATAAAATATAGTAAAGTTGTACACGTAAGTAATATACATAACTTGTGTTAATTGAATAAAAGTTATTTAATGTATATGTTTTGTTTGCAATTATCTTTACCGTATTCATTACATGGATCACTATCGAAATGGTGGGTATTATATCTAAATACTTGTGTGCATTCTGTTGATGTTAGCAGGCGTGACGAGGACGGTGGGCACCCGCAGTCGCAACCTCAATCGCAGTTTAAATTGCTTCGAGATCCAACATGGAGGTCTGAGCATTCCTTATTCTAGTATTACCAGCTGCGGAGTGAACGTTTTTTCCCACTAACCACTAGAACCCACCATAAGAAAGGCGTACCGGACAAGAATCGAACCCAATAGGGTTATAAGAATTCCTTATTCAGAATGGGAACAGGTAAGAACCAAACCCTACCAGTTATAAGAATGGCATTCCCGAACAGGAACACAACCCTACCGGTTATAACACCTACCACGCTGTGCCGCTACTGCTTTCTACATCATTTGCTTTGGTTTTGGTCAACTTCGTGTCGCTTCGTGTGCTCCGAAGAAAGCCGAAGCATTGCGACCGACGAGCCGCGACCGAGCTGGTTTTTCTTCAAGGTGGCCTGTCGGGGCACGGCATATCAACTGTTAATTAAGAAAAAAAACATCCCAATGAATTTTCAAAGTCTGAAGAGAAATTTTCTGCACTACGGCACAATGTGAGAACGGGATGCTATGGTGAATTAACTTTTAGAGCACGTAGAGGAAGCAGAGAATGAGTATATCTCTCACAGACTGCGGTAGTTACAACGGTCTAGGCCAGTATATCAACCTAATTCCTATCACGACCTCCATTTTATCACATCCTCTTGCCAGCGACCCCCTTATAATTTCTGGTTTGTAATAAGGTCGTGTGGAATTTTTAATATACCTATTGCGAAGATCTCACAGAGTGTATTGGTCACAAAAGTCACGAAAATCAAGAAAAAGTCACGAAATTTAGCTTTTTGGTTACGATTTTTTAAATCTGCACAAATATAAGTAGAGACTTGAAAAGTTTTGTTTTAGGGAACGTCAAAATTCACCGCCAAAAATGTCTATCATCGGCTTTTAGACGCTACCAAATCGCAAGTAGAGCACGCTTCTGTCACATGTATGAAAATTCGACCTAATTTGCACTCAAATTTTCTCTTGAGAATGTATGGTTTGGTGAAGAAAAGGTCACGAAATTTCATTTTAGAATTTTAGTAGACACCCTCACGATATCCACCTATTTCTATGATAGTAGAATCCATGTCTTGAATATAGTGGATACAATAACTTTCCTAAAAGCGGAAGGATTAAAGCCAAATTAGGTCAGTTCATTCATATTACAAATATCGAATCCGATCCGTCATACTGTTTCAAAATGAAGTCCGTTTGAAATTTTTAAAACAATTTTGAGTCATATGATAAAAAAATAAAGTGATTCTTAATTTTGGTTACAAAAACTTGGACAATTGTTAAAAATGTTATTGACTATTTAAATTTTTGAGAGTCCTTACTTTGAGTTACCTCATATTGTTGTGAATTTGGCACATTGTTGTGTATGTGTTCAGTATAATCAAAAACAGTTTAAAGCAACTTGTTTTCATTTAAAATTTAGGAAACAAATAAAATCCTACACCAAAAATCTACCTTCATTGTTGCCAGCTTGCTGGAAAAATGATTATTCGCTTTCTCTCTCTCTCTCTCTCTCCCTCACACACGTGAACAATTCTGCAAAGAACAACAAAGAATCCTAAACAAAAGCAATCCCTTTTATTGCAGACAGAATAATTAGTCAATTGTTGATTTATCAACAAACGCACCTCAGTTTTTTTTTTTGGATTAGTGTTTTCGATTTTATTTGTATTTCAATATGTAAGTTTTATTGCACTTGTATTTTTCTGGCATTTCAATATACCGTTCTCATTACTTTCATATCGTACCTCTCTCATTTAAACAACTCTGCACCTGTTGAAAATGTTTAGTAGACCTATTTTTTGTTGTTCTCATTAAGGGTATGCTTAAAAATAAAAAAATAATGTGCCTATCACAACAAAATTAAAAATAATATTTAAAAATATTTTTCGGCATTAGATTCTAACTACATTTATCTCTTCCGCTTATCTTTGTAACCCCATGAAACCCTAGGGGTCGCGACTCCCAGGCTGAGAAACTCTGGTCTAGGCACAGGTGTATGCACTACAAACGATATCTTTGATTTTCCCTTGTTATCCCTGTATAAACATTTCATTCGCTTTCTTCTTTCTCGTTCCTTGTTATTGACACTCACTATCAGAATTTACTGGATCGTTTTGCCAAAGAAAATACGAAACACCCATGGGCGTTCGCAGAAGGGGGGGGGGTTCAATGGATCGACCGACCCTCCTGCAATCTAGTGAGTACAGGCTAATGTCCCTAAAATAAGAAGTAATTGTTCCAAATAAAAAATGTATGTATTTTTTTTAAAGAAAGAAGGATGTTTATAAAACTGGAGCTTCATATTGTTTAATACATAAAACATCTTATCTACGCATTTGCACTTGTGTGCTATTTATATATATATATTTTCTGGCATGCTCATATATATATATATATATATATATATATATATATATATATATATATATATATATATATATATATATATATACCTGATGTATCTTGAAATTGTTTTCTTTGCACACAAGAACAGATTACTTTGACCTGCTAGACCTCTTGGTGGGTCTTCTAAGTCAAATGTCAGGAAAACAAGGTAGCATTACTTACTCTTCCCAACTGACCAAAACTTCTTCGAAGAAAGAGGAGGAGACACACTCATCGTTAAAAATATGCATTATTCTCTCTCTCTCTATCTTTCAATCTCTGCGTTGCTTATATGAAATCCCTACAAACTCGTGACTTGGGTTGGGTCAAGTACAAAATTGAAAATAAATATTTGAATTCAGCGGGCGGTTTCCTATATAAATCGAACAAAGGCGTTGTTTGTGTCTTCCCAGGAGAGCAAGGACAATCACGCAAAACGGAACATCTTTAAAAATAAAGGGGGGACATGAGTTCGCTGGCTTGGGGCTGGCTCGCGCTTTTTTCTTTGTTGAAACAAGGAAAGAGACGGCCTCCCTCTCTCCTCCTCCTTACCCTATTCAAAAGCAAGACCCATAAAGTTATGACCTGCTACTTGTCATCAATAATGACTACTCGCTAATCCATATTTCAAGGTTGGGTAAATGGCCTGCCTACCAAACTTCCTTTGTATGGAATGTTATTTTCGACTGATAAAGAAGGGATGCTAATAAAGTACACCATCTGTTGCCAGTTAGGCATTATAAATTTCTATTTGTGGTAGCTAGTCAATGTTTCAAGTAAAAGAGGTCAAGTTAGTTCAGTTGAGTTCTTAACTGTGTGGAAATAGCTTGTTGATAGTTGTTTCCAATTTATTTTAATTTATGCGTGTAATTAAACTACTAGTAGCCTTTTTCTCTGCTCCGACAATCTACAGGAAAAGGAAAAACAAACAAAGATTGATATATTCTTAAACAAAACTACCTTTTCTAAAGATTTTTCTTCTGCAGTAAGTGTTGGTGCAAAAGTGGAGTTAAGTGATAGTGGGGAAGTGGAGTTATCAAATGACAGCGAAGTGAGTGTATTTTTCTCCAAATGTCCCAAATTTGATTCCACATTTTCTGACAGTGTTTTAAGTGATGTGATCAGCTATGATCCCAAAGATATTGGGAATTA
This sequence comes from Thermobia domestica, assembly GCF_964235325.1. Lineage (NCBI taxonomy): Eukaryota > Metazoa > Arthropoda > Insecta > Zygentoma > Lepismatidae > Thermobia > Thermobia domestica. The sequence continues at coordinate 4,821,362 of NC_137456.1, forward strand.
TGTTGATTTAAATTCCCAGGCATGTTTGTAGGACACTGTCAGGTATGATCTCCTAGTATCTTCATTGTCGCCTAGCCAAACGTATAATTTCAAACAAAATGCTGTGACTGGAAAGCGTCCTTTTCTATACAAATGGTTTAGTCAGTTTCCTTGGCTTTCATAATCTAGAAAGCTACAGGAAAGGCTATGTAGGCATTGTGTTTTATTTCGGCCACATATAAAAAGGAGATTTCAAGGGTTTTTTATTGTAACTCCATTCCAAAAGTACAATGACTTTTTTGCCTATGCTCGTTCACACGAAAAATCTGAATGGCACATCGCATCCACAGAACGTGTTCAAGCTTTTTCAAACGTTATGACTAACAAAACTTTACCTGTTGAACAGAAAGTAAACGAAGCAGCTCAGAAACAAATTGAAGAGAACAGGAAAAAGCTATAATCTATTATTGAGTCAAATTGTATTTTCTGCAACACATGACTTACCTTTGAGAAGGAAGGATTTCAATTCCGGTAATTTCTATGATATTCTCCAATTTAGGGTGGATTCTGGCGATGGTTTATTAAAACAGCACTTTAAGACTGCCGCTGAAAACGCCAGTATGTGTCAGTACGTATTCAGAATGAGCTTATATCAATTGCCGGTAATGTTTTATTCCGAAATTATATAAACCTAAGATTATGTCTTCCAAGTACTACAGCGTGCTGGCAGACGAGACAGCCAATATTGCGGGTATAGAACAATTATCGATAGGAATTCGATTTTATGACCCTAGTGAAAATAAGGTACGCGAAGACTTCATCGGATTCATTCCATTAGATGAGTTCAATGCCGAACACATTGCTAAGGCAATTCTAAAGGTTTTAGAGGAGACCAGTTTATCTGAATGTGAACTGGTTGGACAAGGCTTTGATGGCTGTTCTACCAGGGCAGAGTGTAGTAATGGAGTGCAAAGTATTATTAGGAAAAAATGTCCAAAAGCATTTTTTACTACTGCTCTACACATAAGTTAAATCTTGTTAACAAATTGTGTCCCGTTTCCGACAAACGCAACACCGTCGACACTGTTAAAGATATCATTACTTTCTTTTGTGAAAGCCCATTAAGAAGGAAACTTATTGCTAGCATTCCCCTCCTTTCAGATACTAGATGGACTTCTAAATACAATAGCATAAGAATATTTTCTGAACACTTCGTTCAAATAATGCGTGCATAAGAAGACTTAACGCAATGCTTATATCCTTTTCTGTACAGGATCTACAGGCAGTTTCATAGTTTCTTTGGTAATTATCAGTAATTATTCTTCCTATCTTGAGTCAGTGGCGCAAATTTTACAAGGAATCCAGTTGAACTTAATGGCAGCAAAGTCTCATATCAATGAGTTGATTAAATCACAGCGTAAACGCAGAACAAACTTTGCAAGCGATTTTCCAAAAGTGCAATAGTGTAGCGAAAGAACTTGATATTCACTTAACAGTTCCAAGAACTTCGTCTCGGCAAGTTCATCGTGCTAATTCCCCTTCTACTTGCACAGAATATTCTCGCAGAGCAATTTTTGTCCCATACATCGATTCTTTTTTACAGTCACTAAATAACAGATTTTCTTAGGATAATAGTCCAGGTTTCTCTCTGTTTGCATTACATCCATTCGAGATGAGAAATCTTTTTAAGTCTCAGTTCTTGCAGAAGATGGAAGAAGTAAGCCGAACGTACAAGATAGAAAATTTAATTTCTCAGGCAGAATGCTGGTTTGATTTGTGGAGACATAGAAATCTGGATTCTGCCAATTTAGAAAAAAAATCACTCTTTTCAACTTGATGGACAATCTACATTTTACCCAGCAATGAAAGAGGCAATTCAAATTTCTATTACACTTCCTGTTACAACTTGTGCCGTTGAAAGAAGTTTTAGTATATTAAGGAGTGTTAAAACTTGGTTAAGATCTACCATGTCTGAAGAACGATTAACAGGATTATGCATGATGAGTCTCCATCGAGAAACTGTACAAAAGAACAAAACAGGATTTATATCTGCTGCGTTGATAAAAGTTGATGTTGCTCTTATATGAATAAAACGTATTTCCATTTGACTCAAAGTGCATATGTCATTTTGACTTGTTAAATAACAAGAGAAAGAAAGAAATATTTTAAAAGGTTGTGCTACAAAAATTTTGAAGTAGTCTGTACAATCTTGGTGTACAATGTATATAGAGCAATTGTATGTAATCCATTTTGTCATCTAATTTCATTTCGTATTTGTCTTTCGTAGTTTTACAATAATAATAGTATCATCAAAATAAATAATATTTTCATGTTTTGTAGTAATAGTAAAGAGAAAATGCTACTAAAAGAAAGCAGGTGTGTCATTTTAGATCATTTCATATTTGGTTTAGGAGGAGAGGAGAGGAAGGCCCCCACCGACATAAGATTTTCACTGGTTTTACTAGTATATTAGTAGACAGTTGAGTAAAGTATATTGTTTCTCAAACTCAGGGAGAGGGAATTGTCCTCTGCCCCCTAAACGACGCCCCTGAAAGGGTCGTGACTTCTTTTTCGAAAATACGGGAGCACATTAAGTGGTTAAATATCTTTCTCAATCCTCCAGACCACAGTTACTTCTATTTTTATCTTTCTCATAATAATAATAATAATAATAATAATAATAATAATAATAATAATAATAATAATAATAATAATAATAATAATAATAATAATATTCTGGGATGTATGCAACATATTAAACTTTATAGGGCTTGGAGTTTCTGTAATCTGAATTCCAACAAGACAAAAATCATATAATAGCAAGCTAATCTTTTTGACCCCCCCCCTGTGAAATTTTCTACGGACGCCTCTGGAAACACCGTCCCTCTTTATATCTCTTAACGCTTTTTATTTACGTTGTCTAATAGAAATACTGGAAGCAAATTCGTATAATGTAGTTCGTCCTTGTCTGTTTATGAATACATTTGTTTTAAAAGTCCCTTACTTGAGTGAGTTGAACATGGTGACCAGAGTCAGAAGGGTAGTAACCATCAACACCATTCTTCCAGGAACAATGTCTGGAGGGACCAGAAAGCTCCCCCAGGAAATAAACACCATCAGTCCACTGGGGAAATACGTCATTATGATGTAGTTCTTCAGATGTCTGTAGAATGATACTTCAAGCTGCATTATGCTTGGGGCCGATTTCGCTGAAAGTAGAAGTGACTGGAGTTATTATTTTTTTTTAAATAGTGTGTAGCAGCGAATCTGGTGATTAATAATACACCGTAAAAAAAATTTTTTTTAAAAATATTACTATACTGTTAAAATTTATACTAAATGAAATTACAATTCTTACAATTTGTAATCTTGTCCCAGTTAAAAAAGTTATAAGTAATCGTTACGATTAAAAATAACCATAACAGGGTTTAAAAATTACATTCTGCTTCACAGACTTAATTAGTCTTTTGATTAGAATCTCTGTAGGGTTTTTCTTACACGTTCTCAACAGTTTTTCCAGCATCTCCAGGTAATAATGCCAATTCAAAGTCTCATCTGGTGCTTAGTGAAGCCATGATTGATATAATATAAAAGAACTCGATTTAGTCGTGCACACCTTTTAGTTAGCGATTGTAACGTATATAGGAACCACCATCTAAAATGTAACGATTAGAACTTATTATTCTTATATTTTACATTACATTCAGCCCACAGTTTGCGTGATTTTCAAAATATGTCAACAAGATCGAATTTCATAAAATCAAACACACCACATTGAATCACTATTACCTATTTATTGTCAAGACTCCATGAATTATACTTTTCCTTTTCGGTTGTCATACCAACGTTTTAATAAACAACTATGCCTGCTCTTATTCGAGTGATAAGCTTCCTCGTCGATATACGCAACTTTGGCGTGAGAGATTTGGGTTTGATTACCGGCGGAAATCATGTGGTTCGGAATCCACGTTAAACTGTAGGTCCACATTTCACATAGCGTCAATGATGTTAAACTTCAAATCAATTGATTATTTCAATACTGACCCCAATATTGATCGTTCCGAACAACATCGTTAACTTTTGCTTTATTTTCTTGACGTATTGTTCCTGTGATTGGACAGCCCGTTCTTTTCTCGTCTTTAATGTTCTCCGATCGCATGGTGAAACGTTTGTGTCACTCAAATATACGCACATGTATATATATGTACACCACATTATTACCTACGACCATGGGCGTCCGAAAAAAAATTTTCTAGGCGGGGACTCATCTCCTTGATTGCTATATTACATTTGGTACCTTTTTTTTTACTTGTATTAAGAAATTCTTAAGAAATTTAATACATTTTAGTGAGTCGGGTCCCACCCTGCCCCCTTGCGACACAAGCTTTGAGTAGTTTCTTTTTTTAATTTCAGTGTAATGTGCTGTTCGAGTTCCATTTAGCATCTTGTTTTAGCAACATTTTCACCATCAGTCACTGATCACACGATAACTACGAGCAACAGCAGTTCCGAAGTTCTAATGTCAATTTCTCGAAGCTTCAAGATTGCTCCCAGCGTTTTTGCTCCTCACTTCTGCAAATATATTTCCAATAGAGATGCAAATTTCCTTTCTTTTAACTACTGTAGATCCAATATATACGAAGTTGTTACGTTGTACCTTTTTGTGAGTAAATATTGTATTTCGACAATTTTCAAAGAAAAATGCGACCGATTTGTTTTATTCGAGAAAGATAAATTTATCTATATTCATTTTTCGAAATGAAGGTTTGATTGAGAAAGTTGGATAAGTACAAACGGAAAGAGGCATACTCTGAGACTGATGCATTTTTGACTTCTATGTATAAAGTTGCATTTTGTACTGTACACCCGGATGGTGAAAATTTCTGTCCATTGACATATTACTGTGAAGCATGATAGCGTCTCTGCAAAAACTTGATTAATCCAATATGAATGAAATAACAACCGGAAGCAAGAGACTTCTTTTTGTTTACGTGAACAGTCGATATGGAAATGCATTTAGCCAGAAGACAACTGCAGGGGAAAATAAGTTTCGTAAGTGTTTATGCTTATGTTCTTAAATATTCGCCATTTACTTAACTGGTAATGGACTGTCTTCTAACAATGGAAACTTCCAATACTTGTTTTTAGTTTTTATTGTACCTTACTAATTGCTGGTTTTCAACTAACACTTAAAATAAACCACAAAGTACATATAACAACTGCACTGTGTTCATTGCACTTAAATAACAAACTTAACTTTAAAATTATGGAAGAAATGTTCGTGCCTCGTGCCTTATGCACCGTCTCTCTTCAAAACTTTCCATCTTGAATAACAAATGAAATCTAAATTTCGTAGATACAGTGTTTCCAGTTCTTAAAAAATATTACTACATAATATAAGACTTAACATGCCGCCCGCCAAAAAAGGGCTAGTGACCTTTTTTTTTTAAAAAAGAAAACAAAACTTTACATAACAACAAATAAAATAGACTAAAACAGGAAATAAATATACTTTAACATGAATGGCATTACGATTCATCATTATTTGGTAAAACACAAAGTCCTCTAATTGAGCGTTTATATAAACCATTGGAAGTTTTAACAGTAGCCACTCGAACCAAACCGTCAGGTCCAGAATGCACTTCAGTGATGACTCCCAATTTCCACGATAGAGGAGGTAGCTTATCTTCTTTGAGAACCACCAATTGACCTGGCTGTATGTTGGCACAGCTTCTCTTCCACTTATTTCTTCCTTGTAGTTGTGACAAATATTCCATATACCATCTTCTCCATAACTGTTGAAATTGTTGTTGGATCCTTTGCCATCTTTGAATTGAACTAATCTTCTCCTGATGTAAGTCACATTCTGGTAGTGCTGTCAATGGTTGACCAATAAGAAAATGACCAGGAGTTAATGCTACTGGATCATTAGGATCATTGGATAATGCTACAAGAGGTCTCGAATTTAAGCAAGCTTCTATTTGTGTGATTAATGTTGTTAATTCTTCAAACGTGAAATATGACATTCCCATGACTCTCCTTAAGTGGTATTTAAAGGACTTAACTGCAGCCTCCCAAAGACCACCGAAGTTGGGCGAATATGGCGGAATAAAATGCCATTGGATTCCTTCAGTAGTTGCAAAATTCTTAATCCTTTCTTGATGGTCAGCTGTATGCAACAACTTTGCGACTTTTTGAAGTTCCTTGTTGGCACCAATGAACGTAGTTCCATTGTCGCTATAGATATGCTTGCATTTACCTCGACGAGATATGAATCTTCTCAAAGCAGCTAAAAATGCCTGACTAGTAAGATCACTCACAACTTCGAGATGGATAGCCTTTGTTGCTAAACACACAAACACTGCAATGTAGCACTTGACCTTTGTTTTTGACTTTCTGGTACCAGTTTTGATGTAAATAGGATGTCAATTCCAGAATTTGTGAAAGGTCTTGTTAGTTCTACTCTATGTTTTGGTAGTTGCCCCATTAATTGTTCTGGTCCAGACGCCTTTAATCTTTGACATGTAATACACATTCTAATAACCTTCTTGATGGCATTTTTACCATTAGGTATCCAATACCTTTGCCTTAGTGATGCTAGCATTAACTGACATCCAGAATGTAGCAATCGCCTGTGTTCATTTTCTATAATTAGTCTTGTCAGGTGATGATCTGGTGGTAGAATAATTTGATGTTTAGTATCAAATTCAAGTTCAGACATCTTTAATCTTCCACCAACTCTTAGTAATTGTTGATCACATATGAAAGGATTGAGAGACAAGAGTTTGCTCTTATTACTAACTCTTCCACTTTCTTTAAGATCAGCTATTTCCTTAGCATAAACTGGATTCTGAACTTCTCGTGTTAGTCTGATTAAAACTTCTTCAATTTCTTCCAAAGTAAGAGCGTCTACATTTCTTCTTGATGCTTCTACTTTAGCATTCTTGGAAAACCGCATACAATAAGCCAAGACTCTCTGAAGTTTGTTCAAAGTAGAGAATCTTTCGATCATACTATTATCTTGAGTTGTCACTAAGTAACTTGATTTTAATTTCTTCTGTTCAGGAATCTCTCTGAGTGGGGCAGGCTCCGTCTTAGGCCAATCAAGTGAAGAACACTGTAACCATTGAGGACCGTTCCACCACAAACTATTATGTATTAACTTGTCAGGGCTTGTTCCTCTTGATATAATATCCGCAGGATTGTCACTTGAAGCGACGTGTCTCCATTCTCCTCCCACTTCTTGTACCTCAACAACTCGATTGCCAACAAATGTTTTCCATCTATTTGGACTTGCCCTTAACCATGCTAAGACCACCATAGAATCTATCCACATGTATACCTGGGATATTCGTTGTTTTAATGCCTTAGTTACCTTCTTGACAAGTTTTGATGACAACACTGCTGCACATAACTCTAAGCGAGGCAGGGAAATCTTTATGGGCGCCACTTTGGACTTAACACATAATAGCTTCGAAGTAACTTGACCATCCTTGTTGACAGATCTTAAATACACACATGTTCCATAAGCCTTTTCTGAAGCGTCTGAGAAAGCGTGAACTTGAATGTCTATCAAGGTACCCGACTGAAGAACCATTCTGTCTGCACTGATATCTGATAATGAAGGAATAAATTCAAGTACTGTCTTGCATCTTTGCTGTAGTTCTTTAGGAAGTGTTTCATCCCACTCCAATCCTGCTTGCCACAGATCTTGAAGAATTATCTTACATACGATTGTTATTGGACTAACAATTCCCAACGGATCAAAGATTGAAGCAATAATAAACAACATCTTGCGTTTTGTTAAATTATTATTCGACCTTTGATTTAGAGTGAATCCATTCATCACTTGAAGTTGATCAGTTGCTGGATGCCAAAGTAATCCTAATGTTTTGACTTGACCCTTATCGTCTAAGCGTAATGGAAGTTGTGTTTCTCTCAATTCTTCAGAGATGGATTCCAATAATTCAGTACTGTTGGAACACCACTTTCTTAGCAAAAAACCACCCTTTTGTAGCATTTGTATTAATTCGTCCTTTATCATTAAAGCTTCCTCCAAACTTTCAACCCCTGAAATACAATCGTCAATATAGAAGTCATTCTTGAGAATTTGTGCTGCCTTCGGATATTCACAAGCTTCTTCTGCACTTAATTGCTGGAGACACCGAGTAGCAAGGAAAGGCGCTGAGGCTGTTCCGTATGTGACTGTCTTTAATTCATATACCTTAATGGGTTCTTCTTCTGATCTTCTCCACAAGATCTTCTGGAATTTACAGTCACGCTCATCAATCAAAATCTGTCGATACATCTTCTCTATATCTGCAGTAAAAGCTATAGGGTAGGTGCGAAATCTTAATATAATTGACTGCAAATCATCTTGCACAGTTGGACCAACTTTGAGAACATCGTTCAGTGAAATGCCACTAGTTGAGCATGCGGATGCATCAAATACTACTCTAGTCTGCGTAGTAGTACTAGCTTCCTTAATAACTGGATGATGAGGCAAGTAATATCCTTGAGTAATATTAGAGCTGCCTTCCGCTTCCTTCATATGTTCCAAAGCTTCATACTCTTCAAGGAATGCGACATAATCTGTGCGTAACTTGGGGCATCTATTTAACCTTTTCTCTAGTTGTTGTAAACGCTGAACAGCTGTCTTATAAGAATCACCTAACTGGGTCACTTCTTGTTTGAATGGCAATCTCACTATAAAGCGTCCTGTTGAATGTCTTCTAGTGTTTGCGATAAAATGTTCTTCGCACTCCCTTTCTTCTTTGGATAGAGGAGTTTCTTGAATATCTTCTATTTTCCAAAACTTCTGCAGCTGATGGCTTAAATCATAGTTGTTGTGCAAAAAGAATGTTCGATGTTCTGGCGTGAAGTTGTTGTGCTTTGGCATCTGATATTGTCCTGAAACTATCCATCCTAACTTTGTATTTTGGAGAACTGGAAATGCTCCTGGACGCACCTGTTGTCCTGCTTTGAGTAGACTAAAGAAAATTCCAGCACCTAACAACAAATCAATCTTACCAGACTTGTTGAAGTTAGGATCCGCTAACTGTAAATTCGGTGGAAAGTTCCATTCTTTAATGTCAATATCAGCATCAGGTAAATTTCCCGCTATTTTGGGCAATACAAAACACTCAACATCTACACTAAAATCACTTACAGCAGAGAATACTTGTAACTTACTTCCGTATTTAATGTTGCAACTTACATTATTAATACCTTGTACAGGAACATTGATAGGAAATTTCTTTAATTTTAACCTTTGAATGAGAGATTCTGTTGCAAAATGAGATTGGGAACAACTATCAAGCAAAGCTCTAACCATATGAAATTTACCATTGCAATCTTTAACTTGAACAACTGCAGTTGAAAGTAAAACACGCACATTACTTTTAGGCTTCACAGAGCAATAAGTACTAGTATTAACAACTTCCTGCCCTTGAGACATTGACTTTTCTCCTATAGGTTCCGTAACAGAATCATTTTCAACACTGGCAGCATGATTAGGCTGTGATTTCTTAAAATCACTATGCAATAACGTGTGATGCTTGAGATTACATATTTTGCATGCACTTAGCGAACAATCTTTCGCTACATGGTTGACAACTTTCAAACAATTAGAACAAAGTTTGTTCTGTTTCGCAAAACTTAATCTTTTGGATACACTTAATTTCTGAAACTCATTACACTTGTGTAACGCATGACTTTGTTGACAAAACGAACACAAAACATTAGTACTCACATAAGATTGTCTAGCATTTTTTACATCCTTAACAACATTAGATTTACTGACATGCAACTTTGATTGTGTAGACTTTACCAATTCTAAGGCCTGGCATTTATTTTCTAAAAAGACATAAAGTTCTTCTAAACTAGCAAACTGTTCCCTATTTGTTTGATTTTCAAAGTCTTTACGTGTTTGTTCATCTAGATTTTCCAAAACTAGGTGCGATAACAATATATCCTCCAGAGGAGTATCTAACTGTAACGCCTTAAGTGCATTTACATTACTTAGAGTTTGATTTAATAATGTCCTTAAGTCCGCCACTGAATCTTTACTGACAGTCGGTAATGAAAACAATGCCTTTACAGGAGCAGTTGCTATTAGCTTTGGATTATTATACCTTTTGCATATCATTTCCCAAGCAAGTTTGAAATTTTCACCTGTCACTGGTATATTCGCGACTAATTTGCTTGCTTCACCTGATAATGAGGACAACAAATAATGAAATCTTTGAATATCATCTAAACTTTGATTGTTTACAACCAAAGTACTGAATGTATCATGAAAATGTCTGAAATCTATAACTTGACCTTTAAATGTTGGTAGCTTTATGACTGGTAATTTTAGACACCCTGTATTCGCGGTTGAATCACCTGATGAACTTCTATTGCTACTACTAGCCTTCTCAGCTGTTTTAACAATTGACGTCATTTTTGCAAGAGTATCGTAGTAAGTGGCTTCAAACAGCTCTCTATCCTGTGTATATTCATCGTTTTCGTCCTTTAATTCAAGCTGTTTTTGCACTTCATCATATTCTTTGAATACATTAGGTAAACGTGCACACCTAACTTTAATTTGCATTACATCACCGTCTGCTCCAAATTGTTCAACAAATGCTTTCATTCTTGTAAGGGAAGCTTTAGCTAGGCCTCTTGCCTTTATAAGAGAATTAGTATTTGAATCCATTGCTTGTGATATATCTACCTGAAGTCCTTATAACAACAGACCTTTACACAAGTAAAAGAAACAAAAACATATACTTAGCTACGTGACTGCTACATTGCGCCTTTGTTTTTCTTCAGATTGCAATGCACAGCTGAATGCGTAGGCGCGTACGTGATAAGTCCACTAGGTCAATTTTGCTTCTGATTCTTAACACTCACTGTCTTTACACACACACATAGTCAATATGAATGTTTGAATGATTCACTTATTCTTTTTCTTGGCACAACACTTCCTCCATTCGGCACTGGAGGAACCAAAAAAACTGTTTATGTTTATGTTCTTAAATATTCGCCATTTACTTAACTGGTAATGGACTGTCTTCTAACAATGGAAACTTCCAATACTTGTTTTTAGTTTTTATTGTACCTTACTAATTGCTGGTTTTCAACTAACACTTAAAATAAACCACAAAGTACATATAATAACTGCACTGTGTTCATTGCACTTAAATAACAAACTTAACTTTAAAATTATGGAAGAAATGTTCGTGCCTCGTGCCTTATGCACCGTCTCTTTTCAAAACTTTCCATCTTGAATAACAAATGAAATCTAAATTTCGTAGATACAGTGTTTCCAGTTCTTAAAAAATATTACTACATAATATAAGACTTAACAGTAAGCACATTCACGATTTTGGACCTCTTTCGACATAATTTACAAGGTCTTAGGAACATCTTGGTGTTACTCATCTCTTTCTGCAATTCTGCTTGTAGACTGCAAGGTTGAATTATTAAAATACTTTCAAAATACTAAACACATATATATATATATATATATATATATATATATATATATATATATATATATATTAAAGTATTCTTGTTTTGAATGCAGAATGTATCATTTCTGATAAATCAGACGTGTTCAAATGAAAATATTGTTTTATAGAAAATAAGAAGATAAATCTCTTTTAAAAGTGGTGTTGTATTATATCAATGTAAATTTGTGAATATATGAGTTGGATCTTAGATAAACCCTGAAAAGTTTCTTATTGTTTCTTGAAAAATGAAGATTTTAGACTGGTTTGGCTTTCCAAATATACCCTAAACCTTCAATAGTTTGTTAATCCAAATGTTTTTCTTTATTTTTGAATTTTCCTACTTTCTCGCCTATTGTATTATTTACATTCTGATTTAGCCAGAGTGTGGCCTCGGATAAATTTCAAAGGATAATCTAAATTTTCTTCTGGGAGGACACGTAAATGCGGGACAAAGGCTGTATACAGTAACTAACAACGTTTATGAAGAAGGGTAAGTTCCTCCAGAGTTCCACAAGAACAATATAGCGCGAATACAAAAAACAGTAGATATTGAGAAACGCGAGAATCAATTATGCATGCTTCGAAATCTTGATAATAACAAGTCAACATAGAATTACTAGAAAAAGACTGGTTTGCTTTCAGGAAGAACGCGGGAAGCAGTACTTACATTTAGAGTAATGATAGGAAAAACATTCAGACAAGAAAAGCAAATTATGCAGCATTTGTTGACTTAGATAAAACGTTTGATAATGTAGAATAACATGTTCAATATTCTGAAGGAATCAGAAATAAACTACAAAGAGCGAATAATATATACACGTATACAAATAATACTGTAGAAGGCACCAATTGAGGTGGAAGGAAAGATTATAAGTTTAACGTCCCTTTCCGCAACGAGGCTACATGAGACGTGAACCTATTGATTAAGGTGGAATTCGAACCACATAAACTACCGCCGGGAATCGAACCCGGCTCTCCCACGCCAAAGGCGTGTACGCTAATCGCTTAGCCACGGAGGAGCTCTAGGTAGAATGAAAGAGTGGAGAAACAACAATTCAGAAGGGAACCATGCAAGGGTGTTGACTGGCTTATGTTTTCTGTAATCTCTACATTGAAGAACCAATATAAGAAATCAAAGGCAATCACAGCCTAGGAACTCATGGAGGGAAAACACACACACCGAAATTTTGGAAAAATATGGCGCTGTTACCAAATAATGAGAAAAATCGGATGCAGCTCTAAATGAAGGCAACTGGTGGTTAGCAATGAAGTCAATATGAAGATCAAAAAGAGCAGGAGAAAAGTGATCTAATACGTAAGAAAAGAAAAAAATATAATAAAATGAAGATTAAGATAGGAGATCACGTGATGGAAGAGGGGGAAGTTCTGTTGTTTAAGGATTAAAATAAGTAATAATGGGTGAAAACAAGATGTAAAATCTAGAACAGCTCGGAACAATCAGACATTCGAAGAAAAAACAAAGCTTCTAGCCGAAACCTTCGACAAAAAACTGAAGAAAAGGCTGATGGAAGCACATGTATGGAGTGTGGCGTTGTATGGATGTGAAACACGAACTCTTCTCTGTGGGAGAAGAAAAATAAAAGCTTCCAGCGGAAGAAAAGAATTTTGAAAGCATATGTGTGGAATTTGGCGTTGTATGGATGTGAAACACGGACTCTAGAAGAATAAAAACAAAAGCTTCTAGTCGAGATCTTCGACGAAGAACTGAAGAAAGGGCTAATGAAGGCACATGTATGGAGAGTGGTCTGTATAGATGTGAGACATGGACTCAAGAAGAACAGGAAAAATGGAGAATGAAGACTTCCGACATGTGGTGCTAAAGAATGGTGTTGAAAATGAGATGAATGGAAAGATATCTAATGAAAGAATTTTGGATGTGAGAGGAGACAAAAGGAGTACGCGATTGAAGAATAGTTCGGAAAGAAGAGGTAGGACAGGACATATTAGGAGACATGGAGGAGTCGCACTATTAGCTGTAGAGGGAATAGTAGAAGAAGAAAAAAACTTAGAGGAAACCCACGATTGAAAATACGATGAGCAAAGAATATAGGATATAAGGAAAAAACGGCTCAGGATAAGGAGTGGTTTAAATTTACCTTGAACTCGAGGAAAAAAAAAACTCTGGGCCTAGAATTCGTGAGGGATTATAGTCAGTCGTCAAATGGAATACATTCAACTGCATTATATTGGGTCAATGTATCCCCTCGGAAGCTTACAGTTTACTCTCGATGTTAGAAATTAATTTGCCATTTGGTTCATGATTACTCAATGCATAAGAGATAACATCTCGGTAACACTATATACGCTTAGGAAAAAAAAATAATTTGTTCTGCTTCTGAGCTAATGAAATTATTACTTCTAGTTTTATATAAATAAAAGTGAAGAAATCTTACAAGGAAATTCCATCCATGTCCTGTACTTGAGGGTGTAGTTTGGGAGGTCAATTTCGTTCTTCTTACCCTTACCCTTCACATAGATTTGCTCAGGACTCCATGTTAGGTTAAGGTATTCACTCGCTATTGCTGCAATTATCAAAAAATGATAAAATAAATTACTCAGTTGAGACAAAATTTCGAATTTCATCCAGACAGAACTACAGACAGTGGCGCAACCAGCTATGAGCTCGGGGGCCCATGCCCTTTCCGAAACTAACCTGGCCTATCTTATGCAGCAGCACTGCAGACAAATTTTGGTGACCCCCCCCCCAAAAAAAAAGAAAAATCATTATTGCTTGTCATTTGTACAGTATATACAAAAATATGCAAACTGTCATTACTAGACTTCGGATCGATATGCACTAAAAAACGGCAAAATATGCATGCAAATATGCGCTAAAAATCACGAAAATATGCACTGAAAATATGCAAATATGCACTAAAAATTATAATATGCACTAATCAGAAGCTAAAGTTAAATGAGAAATTTTATAACTTCAGAGAAGAAAGTTGTATTACTTGAACTACATATACTTGGTATATAAATATGATGCATTGATGCTACAATACACAACTGTGTAATTTTCGCAGTTTTCTGGCAAAACCCTGCATTTATCAGTCAAAACATTACTGTACATCGAAAATATTCCATCCGTGTCACGGGTCGAGACAGTATTTCAAAGAAGCAATGTTGCTTGTCGATAAATCTGAAATTCGTGTGTCGTTGTTCCCAGGAACACTTTATTTACACTAGATAAGAATTTTATGCCAGGATTTTTCGCGTCTATTCACCGTGTGTTTCGAAGAAATGCTTGTCCTATTGGTCTTGGGAGCGTCTATTTCGTTATTGAATCAAACAGCTCAAATGCACTACAAAGTCCTAATCATCGTTTTTCTAATCTCGTTATGATCTTTGAAATTGAACTGAAATTGATAAATGCAAGGTCGCTTTTAATGTTTTTAGCTCCACAAGCGTCCAAGGCTTCTTGAATACATTTGGTTTCTTTGAGTTCAAACAGCTCACAGTCAGTATGTGAAAATCAAAATACATCTCATATATATAAATTTACAAATAAAAAAGAATACGCCAAGCATCTGCGAATAAAGAATAAACATACTCAGAAAAACAAATAAACAATTCTGGTATAAGCACATAATAAAACCTGCCTAGCGAAATTGAACAGGACTCGCAAAAGTTTCCGTTAAAGGTTTTAAAGTTAACGAAGATAGATCTATGAGAAAAATAAACAAGGTACACTCATGTAAAAAATTATTGTCGCATGTCTATAAATATGTTGTTGTAGGAATATAATTTGATAACGTATTCGTACGGTATTTCTTATAATGTCCTATGTGTATAATCGGCAAAGACATGTATGTGGAAAATTTCATGTCAAATGGGCAGTAAATAAGAACAATAAAACGAAAATAAAACTTTCTTGCTGATTTAGCAACATTCTGTTTTATTCATTCTTGTTTTCGTATTTATAATTCTTTTTCTATGAAATTTACCACAAATATACATTTCCCGATTACACACATACTATTAGTTTTAAAAGAACCCTGCAAAATCATTATCAAATTATATTCTTACAAGAAGACAGCTATAGTTATGCGACAATCATTTTGGACATGAGTGTACATACATTTAATGGACGTAGTGAGATAAAATAAAATCTTGTACATAGGCCTACCGTATTCAATTACAATATTTATTTATACTACTAATTAATACACATAAAACTTACAGTGAACAAAAAACAAAAAAAAAAAAAAAAAAAAAAAACTACATACGGCTTCAAAAGTCAAGACAAAAAGTAGATGCTATGCCCTTTTCAGCGCTCCTCCCTCTACTTTAGTCTCCCTTTTGATCTATTGTGTATATTATGCTCCTTGTTGCATGTATTTAGACCATCTAGAGAACGAGTTATTGGTGTTTGGAATTTTCTATTTAAATTGCACTTTGTTCAAAATTTCGCACGGTATCTAGGGCCTTACTTGGCGGTTGACTAAAGGTTAAATGAGTAGGGTAACAAGTAAACGAAGACTTTTACGGACAACGTAGTTCATATACCTAACTTCTCACAAAACTGTCTAAAATTTTCCTAAACGCTGCATTAGGGAACTTGAAAATTTACGTTAAAAAGTATATTTTAACATCGGTTGTTAGCAGCACAGGTTCCATCTAATCAAGATAATATAGCCATTATTATTTTTGCCTTTAAATTCATGGGATCGTGAAATATTTCCATTTAAGGTAAATTTCCGTTTAATACGGGGCCTGTTGAAGGTAGTTTTTACTGCATTAAAAGCCTGTATTCGAGAATCTTCTAATTGTTTAAAAGAAAATAAATCATTTGAAATTACTTTTTGTAGCCAACTATGTGTAAATCCAATATTGCATCCAATATTTTCTTCTAGCGTAACATTGTCCGTTTGAAACAGCAATAATTTACAATGTATAGTATTGATACTTTGAATAGAATAAACTGATTTGAGCGAGGCATGGAGCATAAATGTGAAGAAGGTAAAGTTATTGATACGTTTCGAGAGACCAAGGTGTATCAAAGCAACACAAGCTTTTATTTTAATAGTCTCCTAAACTCGTTAAAGGAAAATTTAAGAACTTATCTTAGAAAGTAACTGCTGTAACAAGTTTTAGATTTTATAAAGCAAATACTTTAATTAATTGAAGAGCTCATTTTCAAAAAGGTTGTTTGTTTCTTCCCGAAAAACATTTTTGAACGGTTTCTTGGGAATGAATTCTGTCGAGTATGAAAAAAAAAGCCAAATCTTGCTTGTTTCATAGTTGTATAAACTCCTTACCAGACTTGAAACTGCTATGAGAATATAAGGTCAAAAAATTATGCGCTTCTGAAGTTTGAGCTTTTGCTGTTGTGAGAAATAGAAACGTCCTTTTCATTAAACAAGCTTGCTTACTTTGAAAATATTACTTGTTTAGCATACACTTTGTAAAATATATTTACTTCTTGAATTGTTAATGTCTCTCAACTTCAATCCATTGTTTCAGAAGATAACTTCTAGAAGATTTTTCGGGCCCATTTAGTTGTAGTGTGACATGTTTGTCCAATTTTTGTCCAACCAAGAAAAAAATATGTACCATTCAAATTAACAAAAGGGACCACAGTGGCTCAGTGGTAGAGTGTTCACCTCTGGTGCATGGGGTCTCTGGTTTAATCCCAACTCGCGCCAATTGAGCTTTGTCACTTTGATCACCTGTAGTGCGGCATCTTCAAATTTGAATTTTAACTACAGTAGGTCAGAATTTTGTTCAATTTTTGTCCACTCAAAACTTTGTACCATTCAAATAAACGAGGGAGGACCATTTCAAAATCTGGCCACATCGATCATCTGTAGTGCGACGTCTTCAAATCCGAATTTTAACTAGCTCAGCATTTTGTCCATTTTTTATCCATTTTTGTCCACCCAAGAGAACATTTTGTACAATTCAAATAAAATAGGGAGGGTCATTTCAAAATTTGGCCACTTCGATCACCTGTAGTGCGACATCTTCAAATTCGAATTTTAACTTGTTCAGAATTTTGTCCAATTTTTGTCCATACAAGAAAAAAATGTGTACCATTCAAAACACGAGGGAGGACAATTTAGAAATTTCGGCTACTTCGATCATCTATACGGCGACATCTTCAAATTAGAATTTTAATTAGTTCAGAATTGTGTCGAATTTTTGAACATTTTTGTACCATCAAGAATAAATTCTGTGGAGGATGAATCACTCACCCTTTTCTTATTTTTCTCTCACAGACTTTGGAAGATATTCTAAACCGACAACAATGAACCACTTAAAGAACTTGTGTCTATTTATATTAGAAACTTGAAATTCCATTTTTGAGGAAAGTTATTGGTTGTTAAAAATTATCAATTTGATCGTTCCTTTAAATATGCATTTATATGCAGGAACGATATAAACATGCACTAATCTTCGAAATATGCAAATATATGCACTATAAAATTCTGCTATTTTACCCCAAAACAGCTGAAACGAATTTCTGTTTAAAGAGCATATCAATATCACATCAGAAATACACTAAAACATGCAAATATGCAAAAATCCGAAGTCTAGTCATCACATACACACAATATATATATATACGCATCGTTCGTGAAGAGTGTTCTTAATGTGCATTAAGGCATGAGACATCACGTGCGAAATATAATTTTGCGATATTTAACTGCTGTCCTTTTCGAGTAACAGGACCTGCAAAGAAGGCAAGGAGATTTTATATATCGAATGTAATTATCCAAACTTCTCAAATTGTGAATTAATTGTAGAATATTGTACTAAATAGCTTTAGTGATCATTTAATAAGGTATATTTCATTGACTAACAAGAATGTGCTATATATGAAATTGTTAATCTATCGAAGTTTACGTGCCAAACAATGTCAATTTTTTTATTCTTTCTTACTTAATTTCGTGAAATTATGTACATGAACAATTATTGAAATTGATAGATTATATGTTGTTCATAATACTGTAGTAGCATTTAACTATTTTCATAGCTATTATAGTGTTTAATCTTGGAAAACCCTGCCTCTGTGTTATAGAGTTTGAAAGTGTCGATTAGTTCACGACTACATTTAAAAGACCGTCGTTATAAATTGTTAAGTGTATTTTGTTTTGTACATTTTATTGCGTAATATTGCAAAGTTTATAATGTATCAATAAAGCTAAAATAGATTAATGTATAAATGAATATTGAATTAAGTCAAAACACTGTACAAATAAAGAACCCAATGTAAATCCTAAATTAATTTCTTAGAGTGATACATGTTAGTAAAGAGTGCGTAATCATATGCAAAAATAAAGATGTGTAAAATAATAATTACAGTGCAAGTTTGAAAAGTATGTAGCCGTTAATAATAGGGAGTTTGAATTTTTATTTTAACGCCATTTAACATGTTAACAATAGGGATAACTAAATTTCTTGTAGTAGGGAGAATTCAAATTTTGAATTTTGTTCATATCAGATGGTGCAGCACGTCCTTTGCCGACTACAGTATTAGGTAGTCTTGGCCCCTCCCGAAATAAAATCCTAGTTGCGCCACTGACTGCAGAAACTCTTTTTATACATAAGCCAGAAGGAAATAAACCCGTGGTTCTGTATTTGTAAGAGATCTCAAGGGTAAGTTATGTAAGTATATCAACCAGTTAGCAGAACTTGATAATACATTTATGAAAATAAAATAAAAGCATAACAATTATCTGAGACAGAATCTCCACTTAAGATTCAATTTCTCCTAAATTCCCAGATTTTATTGTATTTAAATATACGGTATGGCGCTAAATTCGTTGTACAAAAGCAGAGGAGTGATTCCTGAGAGTAAAACAAACAAAAAAAGTTCCTATAAACATAGGGCAAAAACCCCATCGTTTACATGTTATAGGCTGCCGAAATAATGAAAAAATCAATTTTAAAGGTTCATAGCTCCAAAACTATGGGACCTACCTTGCTCGGATCAAGACTTCACTTAGGAACTAGTATGTGCTCTATCCAAAAATGCGTGTTTCAGAATCCTGAGGTGCTTCCACAATAATTTTTATAGAAGGAGTTTGACCACGTGCCTATGATATAAAGTACTCTCCAACTACCTCCATAAAAATTGTTGCGTGAGTACCTTAGGATTGAGGATCAATACCGCGTTAACGAAAGCTCTCTGTTGACTTCTATTCTTAGCTAACTACATCCAGTCTTTACTTTGTATTCCTATTTCTGTGAGATCCATCTTAATATTGTCCTCTCATCTGCCCCTAGATCTTCCTAATAGTCTTTTTCCGATTGGATTTCCATTTAAAAATTCAAAAGCATCCTACAATCTTTAACCTGGCTTCATGATCTGTCCACCTAAGCCTTCTAGACTTAATGACTATTAGTAAAAGGTGTATAAATTATACACTTCCTTGTTTTGAAGTTTCCAACGTTCTCCATTCCTGTTCCTCTTAGGTTCGAATATTCGCTTTAGGATTTTATTTTCAAGTAGTTTGAGTCTGCGTTCTCTTCTCAAAGCAAGCATGTATCGCAACCATACAGCATGAAGGCATAATACGTGTTATGCATTTTATTTAAGCTTCAAATTGCTTGTCAGAATTCGAGAGAGGAAACGAGTTTGGATTAAATAATAAGACAAATTCCCAGCTTTCAGGAGACATTTAATTTCTTCGCGGTCTGTTAATCCTACAAAACATGAATATTTGAAATAATTTATTCTTTTTATATTACCACTTAGTGTTTACGTGCTACCAAAATTCAAGTACATGAGATCTAATGTGAAAAATACAATTAGAACCAAGGCAGAGCATAGTAAATGCATGATATAGCTGTTTGGAGTTGTACTATTGTGGCTGTAGCAGGATGTGTAAACGTAGAAAAATGGCAAAACCATGCACTTGAGGTTAATGTTGATCCTAGTGATGTGTGCACTTTATCGAAAGCATTACTTGATAATTTTAACATATCCATAATTTGAACTATTACGATCAGGGCAAATTTCCATTTCTAAACCCTCGCCCTTGCAGGACTTTATAAAGTCCCTGGATGTATTTCTATTGCCCTTATATGATCTTCTATCAGACTGACATTATCATTCTCTAAATGTATAAAGTGAACAGTGAAAAGCAGTGGAAACTAAAATTTGGAATAAACATTCTTATTCCCATAAGCTAAAGTACTAAGCTGCTAGAATGTGAATGAAAGTACGGAATAAGAATGTTTTACCTTCGAAAAAGGACCATTTGCAGGTGTGAATGTCCATGGGAAATCTTGAGAACTCCATCTGACAAATCAGATTAACAGCTACCCTAGAATGGTCAAAACATGTAAAGCAATTTAACAAGACTATTCTTATCTTGTGCACTATTATATGAATAACAAAGTCCTGCTTCTTGTCTAGCAACCAAGCTGAGAAAGATTCTCGTAGTGGTTTTAATGAATGACTCAAAGTCTATTGAATGACTCAAGTTAGTGGAATTCTATTCTCCTTGGAGAAAGCAACACATTCCTAGAACTTTACTTTTAACTACTTTGATTAGTCCTGATCTGAGTTGAGTTGAGTTGATTTTGGGTTTAATGTCCCGTTTAGCAGCGAGGCTATATGAGATGTGGACCTACTAATTAACGTGGAATCCGAACCACATGAGCTCCCGCAAGGTCCTGATCTGATTTTTCATGTCGATCAGTACCACAGACATCGAGATTTGTAAGAGAAAATATAATTTGAAGTGATTTAAGCTACGGAGCCAAATATATTTATCTCATAAGTCAATGGAACAAAGGAGCTTAAAGACCTGGACACATATACGCATATGCATTTGCCAGAGTTGTGTAACCTCCAGGAATTTAATAGGATTTTATTTTTTACCCACTGGAAGACGTATGAATCGGACCAAGCAATAAAGGCTAGAGTAAATTGAGTTTCGCTGATATATTAAGTCACGGTCAGATTAGTTTCTCACGTTTAAAGAGGAGTTGAAATGCGAAATTTTGTCATCGCAATTGAAAGATTCTTGAGATAATTTATTTTTGACATTATGATCAAAATAGCATGATGAAAACCGTTCTCGAGAATAGAGCAAGCTATATATATATATATAAAATTTTCAAACTGTCCAGCTGTTTTGTAAGTGGCGGAATAAACATATTTTTAGTTTGTTGATAGGTTATTACATATAGATATTTCTATGTGGGTTTTGCGCCCAACGTTCCAGCCCTATAGGCTAGCTCAGCGTTTTTCAATAGCTGTGTCGGAACACATGTCAGATGTGTCACGACATTTTTAATGGCTTCTAAGATCTTCCACAAAGAAATTATCTTTAAAAGAAAATAAACATTTATCGCCAATCGATTTGATTTCACACTTGTCTTGCAAGTTTAAAACTGGAAAGTTTGCATTTAACGTCTTCATTTTTATTCGGAAAGAAGCACTGAACATCTGTCAAAAGTTCGTCCACGCATAGATATGCTTTGCAAAAATCGTTAGGAACAAGTATCTCACTAGTTTCAAGTTTGATTTCTTATATATTTGTGAAGGTAATATTTCTTTCTCATATTCCTGCTTAAGAGTCATAAGTTTATTTTATATTAATATGTTTCTATTTAAGAGTCTTACCTAAGTTGCTTGAGAGATTTGTATATCATAGTCTTTCCATAATTAAAAAAAATGTGTTGTATGTATTTTTGTGTGTTTGCTTTTATGCATCTAGGAAAGAAATCACATACGAAGGTCTCGCGAAAGTTTGAAACGTACTTTGGTGTGCCCCCCAAAAAAGGGGGGAAGGTGAGAAATGCTGGGGTAGCTAAAGAATGCAATAAGGAATGAATGATATGATAAAATGACTGATAAAAGAGCAATATGTAACATTAAAAAAATAATAACTACATACAATCTTCAGTACTTGAACTCACTAAGTGCAAAACATGTGATAGCCTTACCTAATATTGTAGCAGAAGAAACATGGAGTGTGAGACATTCCACAAGCCATCCACAGAGACTCCTGATGGCCTTTGAATGCATCTGTTATCGTTAGCTTTTGGGTTGGTTCAATTGTGATGGTTGGAAACCAAATCTGTTGAACATATCTATCGCTGAGAATCCGAAAGACGTTAGAACGGTTGTAAGTGATCCTGTGTTCACTCCAGCAGAAAATAAACGCTCCGTTGATGTCTACTGCCTGATTGAAAATAAGCAGATGAATAATTATTTACTTGAGAACCGGGCATAATTGTGTAGGTCACGTGAATTCTCACGTGCTACTTTCACTACAGGATTGTTAAAATGTACTCAATGTTAATTTTCGTAATGCTATTGTACTAAGTGTCTCTATCGACTTTGGAAATAGAAGTGATTTATGCTATTATGTATATTTAATGTGCTTTGGCTCCCTTCAATCCCTTTGTGGTTACGTTTTAGTTTATTTCAAGGATGTTATAAAATAGAGGATCTGCCTATACAACAAAAACGTGAAGCCACATGTCACAGTTTTGTCACCCCTACTCTGCCCGCTCCGTCCAATAAGATCGCAATGTTCTGAGTCAACATTCATGGCTGAAACAAAACTAGCCAATCAACGAGAGTAGATCTGCCGATGCTAGGTTGTTTTTTCTTTCATTGTGTTAATAGAATGAAAACACATATGGGCAGATTCTCTCTTTATAACATCCTGGTTTATTCTCACTTTTAAAATTTCAATATGGAACCATCTTTATAAAACTAAATTATACTAGATTCTAAATGTTTGTAACGGACCATTTTGTTGCATGTCCCTTACAATGTATTTATGCTTTAATGTAAATTTGATTTTGTCGACTCTTACTGTACTTGCGTATTTCAGAGTTGAAAATTGTTTGTCTTGTCTTGTCTTGTTCACTATTATCAGTGTTCTATGGGCGCACCAGGTTTTTCACCAGTATGTGCTATAAATGTGGAATAAATTCGTTATTCATTTTCCAAAAAGAATTTATAAACAACAAATAGTATAAATTTTCAATAAAGTAATATATTTCCCATTTTGACTTGCTGTTTCTATTGATCTATTTTCACTATGAGTGCAATGTTTATCAGGTTTTCCTGTGTCGTAATTGATATTTGGTTTAGTAAAAAGATGAATAAAAAGATTTTCTAGTATTCTTGTTGTTGCATATTGCTTCACTGTATTTCATATGATCCATTAGTAATATTATATAGTGATTTTTTTTTAAATATTTATATCAGATTTTACAAAAATTTGTACTAGTGCTTTGATTGGTAGTTGCCAATATGTATTTATAGGAGAAAGGTGCATATCCAAGATAAGAATATAACTGCTTTAATAGCTGGGGACGTAGAGATTGAAACAATTCACACTCAAAAATAATATGATTAATAGTTCCTACTCCTTTATCACACCAACAATGATATGTGGGTTTTTTTCTTATTTGATATAATTTTAGAGGTGATAACGCTGTTCCAAAAATAAGGCGGTAGTAAATTATAATTTCTCGGCGAGTCCATGTTTTAATATTTTGTTTCATTGAATTTTGAAGAGGAGTAGTAATTAAGCAATAAAATTCACCAGGCAGTGGTTGTTGTTTGTCATACCATTTATTTAACTCATCCTTATGATATTCTTTGATAAGATTAAAATAATTTCTGGATGATAATTTTATATCCGTTGGTTGTCCTTCTATACATTCTGTTTTCGCCGCTTTATCTATAATATTACTATTTACTTCAATATTAACATGAGCCTTAATAAAAGTGAAATAAATTTTATAATTATTTTCAGTCATGTTAAGATATAAATATTTAATATTCAGGATGCTCCAGGTTGTAGAGTTGTTCCAGTGAATAGAGTTTAATGCTGTTAGCACACTTAACGAATCTGAGCAGATAACAGATTTTTCTATTTTATATTTTTTGATGTATAATAATGCTTGCCGGATGGCAAATGCTTCTTCTTCAAATATTGTTGTATTGATGGGTAACTTATACTTAAGTGTTGTTGTACTAGATGGTATATATATTGCTGCTCCTACATTGATATTATTGTATTTTGATGCGTCTGTATAGATGAATGTAGCATCTTCATCAAATTTTTGTTTAAATTCTTTCCATAAATGTTGATAAATTTCTTCTTTTAGATCTTCATTTGATACCGAGATATAAGTAGGTTTCATCACTGCTATTTGTGTCGTATTAACCTTATACTTCCAAGCAAAGCATGGAAGAGATGGAACTTTATGTACCCTCGTGTTTAATATTTTAAAATTGAGATAAGCTTGGACTATCCATGGATAATAACGAGTGTAAGGAAGATTTCGTTTCTTAAGTAATATTTCTAACTGTTGAAGTTTGGTAATAATAGGTGATTTTGATTTACCAAATGCTTTTAATAGAAATTTTGATGCCAACATAGAAAATAATATTGGTAATGGAGTATATTCTGATTCCTTTAATAAGGCCATTTTTGGGCAGAATGACGGTTGTGAAAATATTATTTTTGAGAAATTATGTAATGATTGTTCTAAGCATTTATAATATAAACCAGACTTGTTATAAAATATACTACCATATGAAATTTTCGAAATATATCCTTGATGTAGTATTGGTAATAACGTAAATGGGTTGATTCCCCATCGCTTTGAGGATAGACATTTAATTAAACTTAAATATTTTATATGTTCTTTACTCAGTGATTGTAGTTGTAATTTCCAATTTAATTTCCGATCTAATAATATACCCAAATATTTTATATGTTTTTCTGATTTCAATTTATTATCATGGTAGGTCAATTGATGTTGTAAACTCCTTTTCCTGGAAAAAATAATTAATTTTGTTTTATTCCAGTTTAGTTCTAGTCCATTATTATTCATCCATTTATTAATGATGTCTAAGTTTTTCTCCATGTTTGGTATTGAACGTTCAACTTGTGTTGTATAAGATCGTATCTGGAGATCGTCAGCAAAACAAGTAATGCTGGTATTATCCAATGCTAAATTTATTAAATCAGCAATATAAATATTAAATAAAATCGGACTTAATTTACTCCCTTGTAATAAGCCTAATGAAGTTATCCTCGGTGCTGAATATGAATTCTTCACTTTTATAAATACTTGTCTGTTAATCAAAGTATTATCTATGATTCTAATCATCTTTCCAGGGATATGAAGCTTATACATTTTTTCCTCTAGGATATCTAATATCACATGATCATATGCTCCTTTTACATCAAATGATGTAACCAATAGAGCTCCTCTTGAAATAAAAGCTTTATAAATATCAAGTATTAATATCGTTAATGCATCATATGTTGAAAATTTTTTTCTAAAACCGGTTATATTGAAGGAGAAAGTTTGTGAGTTTTCTAAAAACCAATTTAATCTGTTTAATACTAAATTTTCGAAAATTTTGTATGAACAAGATAATAAAGAAATTGGTCGGAAGTTGTTTGCTGCATTTGTATCTGTAGCATTTTTTGGGATAGGTAAAATTAACACTTTTTTCCAGTTTAATGGTATTTGTCCTGTATTCCAAATGTGGTTGTAGTAATTTAATAACATCTGTAATCCTTTAGTTGGTAGATTTTTATAGTGTAAATAACTAATACCGTCTATTCCCGGCGTGGTATTTTTATGTATATTTTTTAATACAGTTTCTAATTCAGCCATGGTGAAGTTCTTATCCAGTTCGAAATTCGTATTAGAAAATAAAAATTTGGATAGTAAACGCCGATCATTATTAACGGTGCATGGTGTTAATTTTAAATGAAAATTAGGTATCCATTCTAAATCATGCAGATAAATTTGATTATCATGTTTGGAGTGATATTGTTGAAGTTTTTTTCAGAAATTCCATATTTTATAAGGTGGAGTACGATCAGATAAAGTATTACAGAACTCTTGCCATTTTGAGCGTTTAGTTTGATTAATGATTCTTTTCGTTTGAGCTCTTTGTTGTTGATATTTGAAGAAAGCTTGTGGTGTGCGTGTCGATATGAAAATTTTGAAGGTTTGAATAGTTTGATTCACATATTTTTGACATAGTGTATTCCACCAGATGTGTTTTTGATGTTTCCTCTCAGATGATTGTCTAAATTTTCTTTCTGAATTTTTAGTTTCATTATTCAAAATAGAAATTGTAGTTTTTATCAATTTAAATATTTCTGAAGTATTCTGGTCTTGAGTGATTTGATTTTGAATTATATGTTGATAGTCTGTCCATGATATGTTCGTGGTCACATGTAGTAATTTTGATTTAAAGGTAATATTTTTCCTGTCATTATGAGTAAGTTCTGTTGAGATAAAGTGAGTTTTGAAAATAATAGGAAAATGATCGCTGGTGAAAGTATGAAAATACCTTTGCCAGTCTGTTTCTATATAATGTGAGCTCTTCGTTAGTGTTAAGTCTGGAGCACTTAATATATTATTTTGTATTCTAGTAGAAGATCCATTATTGAGATATATATAAGACGAATTTAACAATTCTTTAAGAAAACTCCTACCACCTGAATCAGTTCTATTTGATCCCCATAATTTAGAATGAATATTAAAATCTCCACCTATATAATCAATATCATTGTTAGCGAATAATTGTTTCCAAAAGTTATGATCCACAATTATTTTTGGAGGTATATAAATATTAATTATTTTTAGGTTCTCAATTATTATACCAAGCAGCTGTATATGTGGATGTATATTTTGTAAACTAAAATTTAAATTTTTAAAACTTAAATGATTTTTAACACAAATGGCAATTCCTCCGTGAGCATCATGCCGAATCTGATTAATACATTGATATCCTTTGAGTTTTAGAGGAATTCTTGGTATACACCAAGTTTCTTGTAATAAAATAATATCAGGAAAAAAAATAGACACTAATATTTTTAAATATTGTAATTTGCCATATATGCTCTGTGCATTCCATTGTATTATGGTTAGTCTTTCTTTCTTGCAAATGGCCATATAGGATAACACTTTACAATTTTAATAATGTATATACATTATTTAAAGTTGCATCGAATTGATTTTGCGAGAAATTATCCTCTTTAGATGTGGCATACGTATATAAAAAATTTTTAATGCCTTCTCGTATTTTTTGTTGGTCTTTAATATTTAAGGTCACGTTTGATGATGAATTTATACCCATCCATTGATCCTGATTCTGTGATGAGTGATTCCATCCTGACTGATTAGTGAAAATTGAATTGTCGTTGTTAATCGGTCCCTTTAAGTATGCGTTTTGTGATTCCTTTTTATTCTGAGTATTTTGTTGCGATAATAAGGATTTATTTTTAACTGGATATGAGTTTTTTGTATTTTGTTTCTCACTAGTGTTTTTAACTAATCCAGTTTCCCTTTGTGATTGTAGGATTTTATTATTAAAGTTAAAGGATGTAGAAGGTTGGGCATGTTTGTTATTTTTGTTACCAATTTTTGTATATTCTCGGTATGTAGCTGTAGTGTGTGTTTTCCATGCGTTACTTTCCACATGTCCTCTGCGTCGTTTTTCAGGTGGTGAGCCTGAAATATCTTTCATGGATTGTACCCAAGTAGACATACGATTTATTGGAGGAGATAGGGGAGTTACTAAAGGTGGCATATTATCATAATTGAGGGCTGACACGAACGTTTTTTGTTGAAACACTGTATTATTTTCAGATGTCGGCCTATAATTGTTATTATGTTTGTCGTTATCTTGATTTGAATTATTTGTCACGCTATTAGAATGTTTCAGAAGAGCATTAGCTTCATTAAATATCTTCTTCCTAGCCATGAGTTCGATCAACTTATTTTGCCTAATTCGTTCTGGACATTGTGAATAGTCCGTTGAGTGTTTTCCTCCGCAATTTATACAATGAAGGGGGTTAGTACATTGATCAGCTGAATGTGGTAATCCACATTTAATACATAGCACTTTATTTAAGCGGCAATTGTTTTTTCGATGACCATATTTATTGCATCCCATGATGCATTGTCTTACAGCTGGTATATATGTATGAACAGTGCGTTTAATGTAATATAACTTAATATCTGTTGGTAATTGTTGTGAGTCAAACGTTAATATAACAGTAGCGGTTGGTTGAATTTCACTTTTTGCAATTTTTTTGTATATTCTTCTGGCAGAAGTGACAGGAAAGTCACTTTTGATGTCATTTAGGAGATCATTCATTTCTATTTCCGTTTCTATTCCATGTACTACACCAGTGGTGTATATTAAATGGTGGGGTATGTATGCTTCCCATTTATTTTGATCAAGAATGGGATGTTCTAGGAATTTATTAGCTTCCTCACCTGACCTGAATTTAATTTTTAATAGGTTTCTACCTATTTTATCTACTGTTTCGATTCCTGGAATTTCCGCAAGGAATAGTTTTTTTTACTGTTAGACATGATGTGTTTTTTCTCTAGTTCCTCAATGGTTGACTTCACGAAAACAAAATATGGGCAAGATGATGCGGTTTAGAGAAATCCACCGACCTCACTAAACACGTAATGTTTTAATTGTTTGTGAGTTAGTTTCGATGGTTTTTCTTCTGTTATTTTTCCACTAATTATGATTTTCAGCACTAGTTTTTACACTCGATATAAGATTGAGTTTATAATATCTTGAACTCAATGATTAATTAATAAATGTAATATTAAGCGACATAAGTTGCTGTCCATCCGCCGCCATCCATATATTTTCTCCGAATCTTGAAAATTGTTTATTTGTCGATTTTGGATTTTATAATCGTTTCAAAGATTATTTATATCTAGATGTGCAATTCGCTATTTAATATCCAGATTTGGAATGATGAACCACATAATTGAAATACAATTTTCTGTCACAAGTGTTTAGTTTTTTAAAGTAAATATATTTTTTTGCTCACAAATAATAAGTTTGTATTTAATTATATACAGATCAAAGCTTCTACTTATGGAAAATATTACGTAAATAATTGTAGACTACAATTCCAGCTAGTAAATGACATTTTCTAATTAAATATTTATCAAAATTATGTAACATAATAATTGTACATTTTCCATTCTAACCTATTGTAAATTATAATCTAAGATTGTTTGTGGCAAGAAATCTAAAATTTATTTATAAATCTATAGAAAAAGAAGAAGAAAAAAGTTGTAGACAGAATTGACTGACAGGGAGGTTTAAAAAAGTGTCATGAAGTCAGTGTCAAAAGTTTTACGAGGTGCTATGCAGAATTATCGGGATTGGTGCTGCCATCTGGAAAGTAATAGTAGTAGAGCTTTGCATCGATAGGTGGCACGACTACCATATCTGGCGAATGAGAGTGCACAGTTTTATGCAGCTGAGTTGATGTATTGAGTTTCCACAGCGCTTTTCATGATACTCTGTGTGTAGCGATTTCACGATTGATCAGAGAATAGAACAGCGCGTGTGTATCAAATTCTGTGCGAATCTTGGGAAAAGTGCTACGGAGACCTTTGAAATGATTCAATAAGTGTTTAGGAAACAATGCTCGGTTCAGGGCCGGCCGTACAGACATCGAAGACGATGCCCACACTGGATGTCCCGTTAGCCGCCCAACGCCAGACATTGTTGCCAAACTTCAACAATTGGTTCGTGAGGATCGAAGTCGAACCATTCACGACCATGCTGATGAAGTGGGAATCGGTTACGGGACATGCCAACGAATTTTGACTGTTGAATTGGGTACGCGTCGTGTCGTCGCAAAATTTGTGTCAATAGTCGTTGTTACATATGGTCGTTGTTATATATTAGTTACTTTTGTTTCCTTGAGATTACTTATGTAAATGAGTACCGTATATTTTGTTGGCTGCTGACTATGTATAGTTATCAGGTGTATGAAGTAATGTCACGGTGAATGTACAAAATGGAGGGAATGCTGCAATATGTTGATGCTGGTGCTAAAGAGCTCGCGTATGTGTAATTAAAGGAAGGTGACCAGACGTCCCGTTTTAGCCGGGACAGTCCCTTATTTTCAACCGTTGTCCCGTTTTTTTCTGATTCTCAAACGGGACGCCTAAATGTCCCGTTTTTAAGCAAACATGACCCAGGTGACCCGTAATTATTGTTCAAAATGTAAATGGTCAATGCTAATTCTACACTCTTCTGTACCAACATTCATTGGGAAGGTTCAGCTGTGCCTAGAACTTCTGAATATTCAAATGAGAATTGAGTGTTCTGTGATTCAATGGGAATTGAGTGGGAATTCTGAGTGTTGAAGTAGCTGGGTAGTATTGTTGGGTAGTACTTAAGTTAGAAACGCTTTGTTATCATTTTTATTGTGTATTTTGTAAATTGAAAACATTGATAAGTCCCAAAATGCAATGTGGAAGTCCAACCCCCCTCGTCGCCGATTCCTATGCGTCCCGTTTTTGAAAGTAAAATTTCTGGTCACCTTGAATTAAAGCGTATTGATCTCTTCACAATATTGACGTCTGTGGCCCGCGGTTAAGAAGCCTGATCGACAATAGGCGGCATATAATACGATACCTTCTATTTACTCGTCCATATGTTGAATTATCTTCTCCATCTTGTGCTGATAATCTAATGGCTGACATATGGGTCTTATATATTACAAAGTTTACAGTACTTCTGCAGAACGACGGACCACGACCAGCGGACTTGGCATCGTACTTAGTGATATTCAGGTCAAAACAAAAATATTAATGTATTTGGAACCGTCTCGTGATGGTTTGGTGATGTCCAGAGGTGTGACCCAGCAAAATGAAGAGGCGGTTACATGTTTACATTGGCCTTCAAAACAAAACTTCTTTTCTGCTCCAGATACTTTTTTGGTTGATTTTCATAGGAAAAATGCATTTAATTAAAAAAAAGGACCTGACAACCGTTTTTCTCTATCGTGTAAGGTTTGGTTGTGACAATTAGGTAAATATTTTAGTTATAACATTTATAACAAAGAAATTTAAAAAAAATGTTAAACGTACCTAAAAGGTGTTAGTAGATGATTTTTCCTAAGTATTTGTCCTCTTCCAGAATCAGCAATAATCTACGAATATATTTGAGCTGCTTCACTGTCCTTGGTACGTATCTTTCTTTCCATGGTGGAAGTATCGTGATGGAAGCATTTATAGTGTTTGTATCTTACAGTCCACAGGTTTTCCGGAAAGAAACCACGAGAATGATGGAAATGGATATTGAAAGACATATTACAGCCTGAATATACATATACCTTCTGGAATCGCTTTCGTAGGTGTCTATAGTTGTCAGATATTTTGTTGCCTAGAGAGTATTTCACTAAATGTTTGAAGAAAACTCATGCGTGTTTTTCTAAATCTTGAATCTTTTTTTCAAAATTTGAATCTTCTAGTCGTTCTCTTACTTGTGGGTTTTCGAAAGTTTCTTCTATAATTTTTGTATCAGTAATTTGTAAGTTCTATTGCGAATTAAGGGAGTGAAGTTCTTTTTTGAGATTTAAAAGTTAACTCACCGCACGCATAACAGAAACTATGCAGATTGTTTAGCCACATACATATTCCACATACTCAAACACAACCCATTACTAATAAAGAACAATAAAAAGGCAATAACTTGAGGAACCTCTAAATCCCATAATGAGCAGTTCAGTGATCAACTAGAAAATGTTAATGCTCGCGAAAATTGATAGAACTTTGACAGAATTTTGACAGAACTTTGCCTTCTCCTCCACGAAGCAAATATGAACTCCAGAAAGGTATGTATACTATACCATTCATGAGAAATAATAAGTATTCTAAATTAATAATTTAGAGTAAAAAATACAATTTTCATGTAAAAATTGACATTCTTATATGTATAAAATAATACATGGGAGTAAAATTTTTATACCTAAGCTGGATTGCTCATGTGAAAATGCTATAGAATCATACAAAATTATGTCTGTAACACAACATGTTTATAACAATATTATTAAGTACCTGAAAGTTCTACAGGATTTCTGTAGAGTGACAGTAGGGATAGACCTATATGTCCACATACCATCGTTGCAGGGTGCCTTTGTTATAACAATAGCAACCTATTGTATTCGTAATAGTGAAGCACCAGTGGGGCGCCGGGAGACAATAGATAGAAAGTATAGTTGTATAGAAATACACTATTGTTTAAATGATATATGATGACAGGTATTGGTTGTTGTACTATTGTATGTATAGAAGTTACACAAAAGAGAATAATAAAAGAGAAACCTTGGAAACTTGTTGAACAATGGGAAGCTTGTTATAAAGAATAAAAGAGAAACCTTGTACTTGCATGTAAAGAGAAACCTTGCAGCTGTATGCGTTAAAGAATAATAATTTAGGTGATGAACAATAGTGGATTGTTATAAAAAGAATTTTTAACCGGGCGGCGGCGGAAACGCGGACGCGGCGCGGGGGCGCGAACGGAAAATACCCGCGTGCGCGGGCGCGAGCGCGTGACGTCATTTGAAATTTTTATTTAAATATTGGTTTTAAAAAATAGGCATGTATAGTTTTGTTAGCGATGGAGAACCGTCAGTTTGTAGAAGACATTGATGTGAAGCATAAGTTAGACGGTGAGAATGAATATCCAGATTCTCCAGATTGTACATTTGATGAAAATGAATTAGAAAGATATGAAAACGAAAATATAAAAGTTTATACAAGTGATAGTGATGCGGGAATAGATAATGAAGTGTATGAATTTTCGCAAGATAATTCAGATTTTGAGGCGGAATCAAATGACGAAGTGGTATCAAATGTGGATACGCCGCCATGTTCACCTGATTTATCAGAATTAAGTTGGAACTGTGAATGTGATGTTAACTATGTGGATGTAAATTGTGTAAGAGATTGCATTGCGAAATGGAAACCAAATGATTATTTAATATGCTATGCATGTTATTGGCACGATACATGTGATTGGTCTCATGAATGTTTTTACTGTAATGATGACGTTTTAGACATTCGTGTTTGGTCTGTGTTAGTGAATCCTCGTGTACAGGAGGAATTATTTGACATTTATGCAGAAACACATACAGTTATTACACCATTAACAAGAGATTATTTTAATATTACATTTGGTGAACTATCAGTGGATGTGAATGTACGAAAAGAACTTTTAAGTATTTTTCTTGAAAAAGACAGATCGAACGAGTATAGTGAGGTGTGTTAAGAAAACGTACTGTACATAATGTATTTCGAAAATAATTTTTGTGTATCATGTAGTGAAGAACATATTAGTGAAGTTTGTGTTTTAAAAACTATAAGTGCATACTTACGTTTTAATAATAATATTTCTTGTGAACATTGCTTGCTGCATCTTGAACATCAATGTTTATTTCACGATGATATTGGAACTTTTGCTGTAGGATATTTATCCAACGACATAACTCTTATTGATTTATATGAAGTGTTTGAAGAACACCATAGTGAAATTTCAAGTATAAACTTTATACGCAAAGTGCGTGATTGTTTAAAGAACACTGAATTTGTTGGACAAATTATACGATTTTTCTTAGAACGTAAACATAAAATTTCACCATGTGTTAATGAATACATTATTGACATACAAGATTTTAAGATTTCAAATCATGAATTTATTATACGTGAATTTTGTTTAACTGCGTGTGATGATACAGTAAATTTGCATTGTTTAATAAAATCACCAGTAGAATACAATATACTTCCATTAGGTTGTCAAAAACAAATTGAATGGTTAACATTAAACTTACATGGATTAACTTGGAATGATAAATGCGGTTATACTGTATCACACATACGTAACCTTATATATCAACTTTGTAAACAAGATGCATCCTTTTATTGTAAAGGTGCAGAAAAAACACTTTGGATTAAAAATATTTTTGCACTAGCTAATGTTATTGATTTGGAAAGTAAACAGTGTCCACCATTAAACACAATGCATGCAAACGATTTAATGATTATTGTGCTTTTCATGAACAAAATATTAAACTTGAGAAAAAATCAGGATGTGCATTTCGTAATGCACAACAGTTATGTTATTGGTGGAAGTTTCAACGTACTATAACATTAACTAATGCATTTGCAAAGTTGTAAAAAGGAAATGATATGTTCTTGTAAATAAAAATACAAGATTTTAAATTGTAAATAAAAAAAAATTTATTAAACTAATCTACTTGTTTTTCTTTTTCATTATATTGGATACATGATTGAATACAATTTTATCATTTTGTTTAAGATTATTTTTTCTGAATAAATTTAAACATTCTTGAAAGCTTTTCTTTCGTACAATATGATGCAGAAAGTACAACACAAATTGTCCACACAAGATTGAATTATCATCTTGATATGCAGAACTATTTGTAAAATATATTTTACAATTTTTATTTAAAAAAGTTTTTATTTCTTTTGGAAATGGTAATGCTAAGCTATCGAAATAGTATCCTCTTTGATTTTCATCAATGAATACACACACCCAATGTGTGCCACCTGAAGATGAATTGCTTAAATTTATAATAAGTCCAGCCGGTGGTTGTACAGTTTTTGGTATTCTATCAATAGGATAAATGCCATGCACATTTGCACCAGTAAGTTTATCACGAAGTAACACTTTTATTAAATCATCCGTGTACATAACTTTTCTTTTTTAAATTTACATCACTTCACTTCACTTTACATCACTTCACTTTACTTTACATCACTTTATACGCGTATATGTTGGAAGACCTAGTGGAGTATATGGAATATTCTCATAAAACGAAATAATATGTTTAAAATATTCATGACAGATTTTTTTATAACTTTTCCAATAACAATGAATGGTGCTAACGCATAAAAAATACTTTTGAGAAACTTCATAGTATGATACCTTGCAACTCTTTGAATAATCAAGCAAAAATATTACAATATACAATGTTTAACACACTTTGTACCAGTAGGGCGCATGTAATTCATATGCTTAGAAGTGAACAGTTATACTTCTTTTATTAAAATGATACTTTTAAAAAGTATTATCAGTATATATATTTCTATCTTTATCAATTTGAATTAAAGAATCAAACTGAGCGTAAACAATACATGTTATAGGCTCAGTTAAATTTTCAGAAAAGGAAACTTTAACATTTACAGGCGCATCACGCACAAGGTCCCAAGTGCAGTCATCTAATGTTGCTGTAGGTGATAGAATAAATGCATAAAGAGTATAGCCGTGTGGATATTCTTCAGGAGTAATAGTATGTGCATCATCTTTATAATATAAACCAGTACCGGAAAACAGAGAATGGTAACTTAGAAGGTACAAATTGTTTTGAAAATCGGGGGTGAGGGGACTGGTAGGAAAAGATTTTGATCCAACTTGTAGCTGCAGTTTGTTAACGTTAAAGTGTTGAAAATGAAAAGGATTTAGTTCAGATTTAACATTAAATGCCGAATTGGAAACAAACCCGATAACAACACCTTTAGGTACGTTACCCAGAAAAATATTATCAAGATTGTATGAATTAACGTTTGCAGGAATAGTATATGATCTTGTTTGTACTCTTGTAAGGGGATATTTTGCTGTTTCATGATTCATATTAGTATTGATTTCCATTGCCAAATGAGGTGCAACATCAATGCGACGTATATGTAGAGTAACATCTTCAAGTTTTACTTTATAAGAAGTATTTGCAGGAGATAATAAACAAAAAGCATCTTTACTACGATGTAATTTTATACGAAGACCTACTTTATTTACAAGTGCTCTTGGTAATCCAGCAATATCTGTATACAGACGACCATACATTTCAAACGATTTACTATTTTTAATATAATTAGCACGTTGTTGAAAACCTACATTAGCATTACCAATGCTATCAAATTGTTTAGCGGTATCTTTATACCACATACCTAATTTCAAATGTGTATCAGAAGCATCACGGGAATAATTTAATAATGTTTCAAGGTACGCACGATAAGGATAAAATCCTGATGAAGAAGTAATTAATTTATCATTTAATGAAATGTCAATTTGACTAAATAATGAATGTAGGAAATTATTTGTTGGTGCTACAACATCAGTGTCAGCTAATGGTGTATCATCAGGTTTTGTAATTTTACAACGTACGTAAAGATAAAGATATGCAGTATGAATAAATTCTCCTGTTTCACCGGGAATAAAAAATTCAATAGGTCCATCAGAACTTAATGTTGAAATTGGACGGTATTCAGCATTAAAGCAAGATTCAATTGCAGTTTGTGTCATTGGAGTACTAAATAAATCGAAATCGTTGGTACATCATTCCACACTGTTTGAATTAAGTAGTGCCATTATGAAAATATATCTGTAACACGACTTATTTTTCTTTTTATTTTTCTTTTGCTTTTGCTTTTGTTTGTACGCTTACGTTTAGTTGGAGGTCCAAAGCGAACAATTGCCGGAGCTTTACGCTTGCGTGGCCGTCTCTTACCACTTCCAGTTAATAACTGACCAACTTTGTTAGCAGCTTTTGTCTTTAATGTTTCACCAGCTTCTTTTACACGTGCACGAACAGATTCTTTAAATGGTTTATCTTCTAATACATCACCCGCTACTTGTATTCCCGTTTGTAATGCTTGTCGACCTAAAGTTTTTGCACCCTGTTTAAGAAATGGTAATGCAAAACGAAATAATCCTTGAAAGAAACTACCTATACCATGTCCCCGTTGATATACAGGTCCTGAAAAGTATGGGATACCATGTCCGTAATGTCGTCTAAATTTCATTTTTAAAATATAATTAATTAATTACTTTTCATTAGGAGAGCGCTTAAAATGAAGTGTAACACTTAGTGTCCCAGAACGAAATGGCAAATTTCGTCCTGCATGGTCTTTTAATAGTATTTCAATACTGTTAAATGAAAACTTTGCAAGTGGAAGATAATGAATATCTTGAAATGTTAATGTTTTCACTTTACCGTATTTTACATTTGATATTGTTGCAATACGTAATAAAGGTGCTTTTGTATCACCTAGAAACTGATATTGTATGATATCAGTATAAATAAAAATTTGATGAGGATATCCAATATCAACATATGGTTGTTTAAATCCACGTTTATACAAGACAAGATCTTTATGTTGACGAAGTCCTAATTGCATTGCTAATGTTGATGATAATAAGGCCGATTCAACACGATCACTACAATCCACTTGTACAATATTTGATATAGAAAATTTTATGTCTTTTGATATTTTATTTAATTCATCAATGATATGATGTGCAGAGTGATAATATCCACTTACAATTTTACCTTTTTGTGCTTCTTCATTTTTTATTTTATACCACATAACATTTTCTCCATCGTTAACATTATAACATGTTAAAGGAACATGTAATTCACTTATTCCTACATGCCAATCGGTTTCTGATAGTTGAATATTATTTTTTAGTTGATTAATAAAATGTGTTGGACTATTTGTAGGATATACATCAGTACTTGCGTTTGATACAAGTGTAATGTAAAAACTATCATCAATACTTTCAGAAATCATTTTCGTTTAAAGTGAAGTGTTAAGTTTGAAGTTCCAAATCGAAATGGCAATTTTAAATCGTGCTCATCTTTTAAGTTTACTTCAATCGTGTTAAAATAAGATTTTACAACTTTAACATATTGTGGTGTGTGAAATAGAAAACATTTTACATCTCCGTGCTCAATATTATATGCACTAACTTTACGAAGTACTGGTCCAATATTTTCTTGTTGTTTTACAATATCAACACAAACATTAAAAACGTTTGGTATATTATATTCTAAATTGCATGGAAATTTTGCACGTGTTACGGTTGGAACATCTTCATTAACTGGTTTTACAAAAACAGGATCTGTAAACTCTGTTGTATTTTCATTTATAAATCCAAGTAAATGTTGTAACCCACGTGTCATTGCAATAACACAAAAATCTTTTAATTTTAAAGAATGTCTAATTCCAACTTGATTTTTATTTTTATAATATTTTAACATACGTAATTCCTCAGGAATCATTTCTAAAATGGATGTAATAGAAGTATAGTATCCTGGTGTAATATCAACATCAGCAATTTCAAGTTCATCATTAACGATGGTTTCAATTGTAATTTTTTCATTTTTACCAACATTATAAAAACTAAAAGGTACATTAAGTTGCGTTAAGGCAACATACCATTCTCCTTCACTTAAGTGAATAGGTTGTGCTAACTTTACTATAAATGAAGAAGTTGTATTATTAGTAAAAATTTCACTACTAGCATTTGAAGGAAGAGTAACATAGAAATCATGTTCTATCATTGAACTCATTTTGAAGACTGAACAGAATTTGTTTTAATCCATGAATTCATACTTGATGGATATCCTAACCACTTTACATACATCATAACTTTTTTTCGTTTTAGTACTTTTTCAATTAAAAATGTTTTGTTTGAATTTACATTTACTTTTTGTAATTCTTCTGTGTAAAATATTCCTTTAATTTCCTCATCATTCCAATCTTTTAATTTATACGTAATAGGATTTGTCGGAATACATTTATTAACAATAAAAATTTCTTGTGACCATTTTGGTAAATATCCCTTTTCTAATTTATGTTTATATTTACTAACACGCACATAATCACCAGGGTGAAATTTACATGTTAGTTTGTTTTTATTCGTTTTATCACCGTACAACGTATTCAAAACTTGATCAACATTAGAGTAATTTACATTTGCCGGTGCCATTTTAATACTACTATGATAGGAATGATTATAATTTTTTACAAATTGATCTAAGACATCTATATAACAGTATGTATTTTTAGCCGTAAAATAACGATACAATTTTTCTTTTAATGTTCTTATAAAGCGTTCAACTAATGCACATTTAATTTCTGAATGTACACTATAATGATTAATTTCGTATTCTTTAAATAAACGTTTTACATGTTGATTATAAAATTCTGTACCTAAATCCGTTTGTACATTAAACACGGGTAGTTTAAAATTTTTTAAAATTTTTTTGATTGCTTTTGCCATTTCAGGACCTGTTTTTGTTTTTAAGGGAACACAATCCGCATATCGTGAAAAAATATCAATACAACATAATATATACTTATAATTTTTGTTATACTTGGCAATATTTTGCATATCTGCTAAATCCATTTGTAATGTTTCATTTGGTGCACTAACATAATATTGTTTACGTTCAAATACTTTACGTGCTGGTGCATGTAATGTATATGCATCTTGAGATGCTAACCAATTTTTAATTTTCTTTTTTGATAATTTTGTTTTTTCTTGTAATGTTTTAATACTTGATAAAGAAGCAGGATCTGTATAATCATAATATAATTTTGACAATTTTCCCATTTTTATTTACATTTTATATTCTTTCCAATTTTTAAAAAATATTTGTTACTAGTGTTGGACTTTGTGATTTTTTAACTTTGTTATGTGATTTCACTATAGGAGTAGAAATAAATTCACGTGGTACATTAAGATCATCCAATAAATTTTTAAACTCGTGAATGCCTATAGGATTTCTTGAATATTTTCGTGTACGAACAACATCATTTATTAAATCAATAATATTAGAACCTGGTATTATTTTTCCTTGAATACGTACTTTTCCTGATTGATCCCAATGAATTTTATTAGAACTTGTTAACTGTTTTAATAAGAGATCTGTTTTCCTTCGTTGTGTTTTCGGTACTGATTGTAAAATGTCTGATACAAAGGGTAAAATAGAATTATTTTTTTCTTCTTCTTGAGATAATGATGATGATGATGATGTTTGAGGAACATCTTTTTCAATAATAGGTAATGTAATTGGATTTTGTGAAACTGATGAAGTATAATTTAAATATTGTTGTAATGCTTGCTGATACAATTTCCATTTTTCTTCAATACTAAGATTACGACGTTGTAAAATACTATTCATTTCTTCATCTAAACGCGATTGATGTGAATCTATTGATTTTATATTTGCATGCATTTGTTGCATTGCATTTTCAGGCACTAATATCATTTTACGAAATTCCGACATTCTTATCTTCCAAACAAACTACTTGCTACTGCACCAAGTAATGGTCCTAAAATTAATGGTAAAAATGCACCACCTTTCTGTAATAAAATTTTCTTTTTCTTATTAAGTGCTGTACGTTGTGCAGATAAAGCACGCAAGATCTTTTTATGTCTACGTAAACGTTGCTTCTGACGCGAATTCAACGGAATGTTTCCTTTTATTGTGTTTTTAGCAACTTGTGAAATAGTACGTATTAAATCACCAGATGCATGTCGTATAATTTGTTTTCGCTTTGCGCTTTTGCATTTGCACAAAGCACGGAGAATATCAAAGTGTTGTTTCACCTTCAACATCTTGAACTAAACTAAACGTAAACGATTGAATTACTGTCTTTTACATTTGCATATACATGCAGTGTTTCATTAGGAAAAATATTTGTACGTAATCGTAATGCATCATTTGTTTTTTGAGTTAAGTCAAATAACAAATAAGTGTGAGGTTCACGTGTTACATCTTCGAACACATTCACAACTTGTTTACTATATCGTGGTATAATTTGTCTTGCTAAATATTGTATTTGTAATTTATCACGAGGATTTTTAAATACTATAATATAATGTGCATTTAAACTTATATCACGAGCATGTTTTCCTTTTGGAAATAAATTTTGAACAATAAATATTACTGTTAATTTTTTATGATATGCATATTTTGTAAATAAGTTTGCAACATCACCATTGGTTTCAGACATTAAGTCATCTAATATTAATAATGAATTTTCTTGTATTTCAAAATTATTCGTATCTGGAATACCTTCTATAAATCGAATTTCTGAACTTGCATCTAAATTTGGTATGACTGCACCATAACACCAAACAATTTCATTAAATTTTATGGTAAACATTTGATCACGTTCATTTAATAATCGATTTACAAAACATGTTTTACCTGCACGTGAAGGACCAGCAATTAAAATGGTTGATGGATGTTGAAACTTTAACATCTTGTATTAAACTGAATGCACACAATAGATACTTTACTTTATATACACTCATTGACACACTCACTCACTCACACAATTAACAAAATAAATTAAAAATAAATTAAAAATAAGTTAAGCAATAAATATTAAAGCTTGAAATGACTAGAATATGAATGAATGACTAGAATAAATGAATGACTAGAATGAAATTTATACTTTGGTTTACAATTTATAAGTTTGCTCAGCAAACGATGAAATAAATAAATAAATAAATAGTCATACTCTACTAATGATCTGTTAAAATAAATAAATAAATAAAAACAATCACTTATAAGCCAAGCTAAAATTATTATTATTGTACATATCCATGAGGTAAACTTTTTATCTTTGGTATTGGTTCGTCACTTTGTATATCGTCAATACGTTTACGTTTTTTGTTTACCTCTTGGTGTGTTTTTGTCTCTTTACGTGAAAAGATAGTGAAGCCCTGTTTCCGCACAATGCTATTTGGATTTTCTATAATTGTACAATTACTATTTCCTGTCACTAATCCATAGAAACTCTCAAAGTTTATTCTTTGAGAGGTCCTATCATTTAGTGTAATTCCCCGAATTTTGAAAATATTTCGAAATTCCCCTGCGGCATTTTTAAGCCGAATACTATAATTTTTTGGCCCTAAGCCTATAAACGTTACAAACTCCCACCCTTGTTCAATTTCATCAGTGAGATCACCCAAAGAGCTTCCAAGCTTCAA
Source organism: Thermobia domestica (assembly GCF_964235325.1). Lineage (NCBI taxonomy): Eukaryota > Metazoa > Arthropoda > Insecta > Zygentoma > Lepismatidae > Thermobia > Thermobia domestica. Next base: position 4,863,461 of record NC_137456.1, read on the forward strand.
CGGAGGTTCCCTATCTTTTTTACACGTAAACATAATACTGTCTGTGTCACAATAAATTACGTCTTCAGGTCCTACAGTCACAAGTAAATCATATAATTGTAGCCTGGCCCATGAAGTAATAAAACCAGCAAGGACGACATTGGAAAATTCCAGAGGTACATTTTCGGTTTCCAAGTCTTTATATGTTAGAATAAGATGTTCATCACCAACTGGAATAACACTATGAACCTCATATCTCGGTGTAGCAAGGTACCTATGGAACTCTGTCCCACTATCAATAATTACACACTGTGTCATATCTGTACGCTGTCCCCATTTTCCGTATAAGGAATTGAGGTACAACTTCGCGCATTGTCTAAGTCCAGGGTTCGTCCTAATATTATCTTTATTTAATTTTATGCCTTCGTGAGCATAGTAATCGTCAATATATTTATTTTTGTTTTCTTCAGTTTTACACCAAGCAGGATAGCCTGAAGCTTCCTGCTTCATCTGAAGAAACGTATTCACATAGTCCCGGAATAAACTAGGTGAATTCCGATCTTCAGAACCCATGAGTTCAAATTCCCATATTTCATAAATTTTGACGATTTTATAACCGTTTTCAAGAGCACGGTGAAGCTCTGGTGTACAAAAAGTTCCAGTTAATGCACGTTCAGTATCACTATGTGTGCAATTATCAATAGTTTCTCCTTCCATACATAGCCTACAAAGTCCAAATATTAATCGGCTTTGCGCTACATAAGGTAAGATGGGAAAAAAGAGTTGTTTAGGAGCCAATACAGTACATTTTACAATCCCATGAATTTTTCCCACATCTGGGAAAACTGGCCCCTTATGTACCTTAGGTGCCCCCACCGGAAGAGGTTTCCTTGCCATTACGTAGGGGTATAACGATGTAATATCATAATAAAGAATGGATTCATCGTCCGCACAATTCACATAAGAACGAAACACTTCAGTACGGCCTCCGTTGTAGCAACTCTTAGGAATAAGAAAGTCTGCAGTAGTATCACATTGTTCTTTAAGGAACTTTTGTAAATCTACATCTGTGCGTACTTTATTATCCCAAGAGCACTCCCATATTTCATACAAATTCATTTTTAGAATTTCTGTGAAATATTTTCGCCGGATTTCCGTATGTTCGTACCTTTTTTCAAATGTGTTGTACGGACCATGTGCATTATCTATTATGGCATTACGGTTATTTGGAAAACACGTTTTACAGGCATGCCAGTAACATCCCATAAATTCGAACACGGCATTATGCTCTGCATTGTATCCGTCAACATTATACCTTCCAAAAGATTGTTCTCCGTTTCGTCCAGCATGCTGGATTTCTATACCCAATTGGTGTTCCATATACTTTAGCCATTTCATTGCTTTTTCACTGGTTTTCGTTTTATAATGGTACCCCAAAGGTGGTATAACAGAAATACTTTCTTCTGGAAGGTATGATGTACGATATGTTTGCATGGCTAAACTTGCAATCGTAGACGATACTAGAAAACATTGTAATCCACCCGTTTTCTCTTCTATGATATTACTAAATTTAATAACAGCTTCTGTGAGAATTCTCACATCATTTTCACAATACTCCAGCATTTCCTTTTGCAAATTAAATTGCTCTCCCAATTGCACCCGTTCTTGGTGCCATCCCTTCAACCGCTTTCTTTCTTCAGCAGATCGCGATTCAGGATCATAGTACTCTATTCCCGTATATGGTCCTAGATAATTTTGGTTCTCTACTGTATTAAACAAGTATGGGAAATCTCCCTTCTTTAAATTTTCTGAAAGGCCTAACGTCTTAGGTAATTTTGATAATTTTACACCAACAAACAAATAACTATCTCTAAAAATGATTTTATTATCAATAGAAATACTAAAAATCTTTTGACCCTGAATTAAAGTTTTTGGAATGATATGCTGGGACTCAATGAGAGATCTCAAACAGAAAATGCTATCAAATCGACTACCATTATGACTTATGACGCATACTTTTCTAAATTGGGGTCTATCTAATAAAATATGTGTAATAAATTCATCAATGGTTTTAAAAGAAAACGAGCGGTTACCGTTTTCATCACCACATGTACTGCAGGCTTCATCAATGCCTATGTTCATACAATTATGACATACATGTCTAGCGCATACCAAGCAAACAACGTGTTCCCTTTCCCCACGCTCATTTTCCGGTTTGAGAATGGTTTCTACGTCAAAGACAATATAAAGAAACCTCTTGATATGAGTAGGTTTTACTTTCTTCACATAACATGAGTGACCTTCCTGTACATGTTCACGACATGTACTGCAAAAGTATTCACCACATGTATGATCGGATTTACGTCTTCTTAAATCATAGAGTGCATTACAGTTGATGCAAACTTTCACATATTCACACACATTCTTACCAATTTTATTACCTTTTAAGTGATTGTCGAAACATTCACCCCTAGTAAAATATCTATTGCATGCATTGCATTTCATTTTATCCACCGTAACATCAAGTTTATGCATATGTTCGCAAGATGAACACATTAACTCACACTTATGGAAACGATTCAAACCTTTAAAACCCTTTAAACAATGCAAGCAATACTTTTTTTTCTTAGAAATGACGTTATTGTACGAATAGGACGGAAATGTCCAATACGTCCCCTTTCATCGTAATAAATAAAGATCGGTTTTGCATTTTGTAACTCTGGTCTTTGTATTTCTGTTTCCGGATAACGTACTCTAAATTCACGCTTGCTTTCGGGTACTTTTTCATAAATAATAATTTGATAGTTTGGACTTAAATGTTTCTGAAACAATTCAACGTCATTAAAATCGCAACCACCTTTAACGCTAACACCTGCCTCAGTACAAAGCTTAATTGCTCTACCTTTTAATGTATCTCTAGTTGGATCTGTTAAATTACTCAAATTTTGACGTGTTTCGGTATGCTTTGCTATACCCCAAGCAATACTTTTAGGTAAACAAAGTTTGTGATTATCGGTTCCCAGAAGCTCAACCAAATGTTGTACTAAAAATTCATTTAACGGTAAATATTTGTTTAGTGTGGAATTATTATCACGTGTTCTTCCAGCACCAAACATGGAATTTACTATATGAAATCGAAAAAGGACATGATTACCTAAAAGGAAGTCTTCATTACTATTTAACACTCTAGTAATGGAAGCTAATACGGACTTAGCAGAAATGTCTTTGCGGCGTCTCCATGGAACATACACTGCTTTCTTATCCTTACTATTGGAGGAATCAATGTACATTCCAACAAAATCATTAGGTCTCGCATTGTTTAGTACATTATCCAATGCGAAGTTCATTAGGTTTTCAATATAGGCCGCAGGATTTCTAATTTCTTCATTTCCCATTGGCCTTACCGCAATTTCATGTCCCACCAAGTTAAACTTAGTGAAACTTTTTCTGCTTTCATGTACTACTTCGAAATTACTTTCCCCTGTATTTTGAACATCTGTATGTCCGCTACGTTCACTTGGAGGAACGTAACCTGAAGTACTAGGCTGTGGAGACCCCATTCCGTAACCACGAGTATCCCGTGAACATTGTACACTTGATACCTGTACTTCATTATTTACAACATCCACAGGATTTTGTCCGTTTTCACATAACTCGTTTAATAAAGCCTCCACATAATCAGATGTTCCAAACTCATCGGAATTTACTAAAACTGCGGAATTTTCAATTGTTTGTGTACCATCTGCTGCTTCATTTTGTATTTGTTCATTAATAATCTCATCAATTAAATTAAAATCTTCTTCTTGAAGTATGTTTTCCAAGGGTTGACTTTCTTGGTGGACCGAGGTTACGGAATTTTCAACAGATGGTGACACATTATTATGAACCAAAATAAAACGCGATCCATAATTACAAAATTCGGCTACCTCTGCTGCATTTATCCTATCACCTTGTGCGCAATTAAAATAATTAAAATGAATGAATTTATCATGTGCCCACTGGTACATGATTTGCTCACGGAAAAATCCGTGTACAAATAAGTCAACAATGTCAGCACTAGACATTGCATATTGCAATATAAGTGCTTGATTATCATGATAAAAATTAAAAAGAGCTGATAGCAAGGTATCATACCTTTCACTGCCACGAAATCCTTGGCGTTGCTTATCCATAATACGCCACCAGGTCTCCAACACGCGCTCCTTAGTGTGCAAGCCTTGTATAACTCCAGCCAGGTAAATTTCATCAATTTCGTTGAACTCATTTACGTATGATGCACCGAGAAATTCCATCTGTAAAATATAAAAACAAAAATTAGTATACATTAAAATAAATACAACAATATAGTGTTATTCAGTTAACAATATTATTTAGTTTGCTTCTAAGAAGATCTACTTATTTTTCTGTTAATAGAGCACTCATAGAGTGTGATCATCATTAAAATTCTGCAAGAACTTCGTTATTAAAATGGACTGTAATCATTTTAAAATTCAGCAAAAAGTTCGTTGTTAAAATGTTGTGTAAACATTTTTAAAATTCTGCAAAAACTTCGTTATTAAAATACAATGTAATCGTATTTAAATTCTGCAACAACTTTGTTCTTAAAATAAAGTGTAAATCTATTAAAAACACGTTTTGTGCAATGGTAAAACAAATTTCGTATGTTTTAAAATGGAGTATTATTGTAAATATTTATCACATTACAATTTAAAAATAATATTTTTTATAACTATATTTAATCAAAGTATAAAAACATTATCATTCAAATATGTATAATATATAATTATACTTACGATGATCTTCTAAGTAAATCTGGTATGTATTCTAAACTTGATAAAAATCAGGATTTCTTCCTTCCTTCCTTCCTTTCTTCTTCTTTTGTTTTTTTCTTCTTATATTGTTTTGAATTTCAACAACTGTAACAATACAGTTAATATTAATACTCTTCTCTAAATATAATATTTTAATACTTCTTGTATTATATGTTTCTATAAATTTATTCACTAAGTAAATATTGTGTTGAAGGTACGGTTACCAACATTCATATGATAATATTTCCTTAGCAACGGGGGTATATATACACATTGCCTAACAAAAAACAATAAAACCAGTTTAAACCGGTTTAAACACCTGCAGCAAAGCAAACAAAAGAAATTCCTAGCACTACTAACAAAGGAATTTTTAAACCCACTAACATAAGGTACAAATTACATCATATTGTGTAATATTGTTACTGTTACTAAATTTAAAATATGTTAAAGCACCTGCGTACGAGATTACAAACCAAATGGTTTTGGGTATGAGACTACAAAACGAAATGCTTTTGGGTACGAGACTACAAAACGAAATGCGTTTGGGTACGAGATTACAAACTGTGTTGTAGCCTATACAAGTAATAGTGTTATACTTCATGTTAATATTATAATTATTATTTTTGACGGTAATTAAATTATATTTCATGCAAAGTATACGTATACTAAACGTGTACGGTAAATCATAATACATTTTTATGTTTATGTTCGATTAAGTTTGTTAATGTTTGTGTAATCATGTACACAAATTGTAAATAAACTCTTAGGTTTATGTTCGGCAATGTTCGGGAAAGTTCGGTTAAGTTCGGAACCATTTGTGTGGTACATTAACCAAAATGTACAAAATTGTGGATACATTTTTCTTTGTTCGGCAATGTTCGGAAAACTTCGGTTAAGTTCGTGTTAACTTGTTTAAATTTTTAATTATTAGTGTTTTAAAAATAATGTATACTAGATTAATGCAAAGAAAACACATTAAAATTCATCCGCCATGTTTGTTTTTTGAAAGAGCGTCACCTGTACCATAACATTCACATTAGTGTGTATAAGACTGTGCGTGTGTGTACATGTACCATAGCAAGTTACCGAGTGTTGTTTGTTTTTTATAACCGGCAATACCCCGCGCAGTTTCCGGGCGGCAATATTTTACGCGTCCCGCGTCGCGAAAACCTTTTTCCGGGCGCAAATACCGCGCGGCGCGCACCAGTCGCGGTAAAAACGCGCGGCGCGCACCTGTCGCAATAAAAAACGCGCAAAAAACGGTATTTATTTTACTAATATCATTCATTTTACCTATTCATATAAAAATATATCCTTTAATAAGCATATTTCCAAAGTTTCAAAAAAATCGATGCCATATTGTTTATGCAAATTCATTAAATTTTTATTTTAAAGTTACATTGTTCTAAGCTATATACTAGTGTTCCTTAGGTCCTAACGATTAAGAAAATATCTTTCTTTTCTTTCTACGACCAATAGTTTGGCCAAAAAAGCGAAAAAATAAAAAACTGTACTTTTGGAACACCCTGTATAAAATCAAAAAAATAAAAATTGTTCAAATGTATCATGTAGGGTGTCTTTCTATATAGATTTCAACCTGATAAATCGATTTCTGTTGTCCATTTTGTTCTACGATGAATAGTTTAGGAGCTACGCACATTTAAAATTATTTTCAAGTTACATTGTTCTAATCTGTATAGTAGTGTTCCTTACGTCCTAACAATTAAGAAAATACTTTTCTTTACTTTCTGCGACCAATAGTTTGACCAAAAAAGCAAAAAAAATAAAAAAATGTACTTTTGGAACACCCTGTATAAAATCAAAAAAATAAAAATTGTTCAAATGTATCATGTAGGGTGTCTTTCTATATAGATTTCAACCTGTCAAATCGATTTCCGTTGTCCACTTTTACCTATGACGAATCATTTACGAGATATGAGCATTTAAAATTATTTTCAAGTTACATTGTTCTAATCTGTATAGTAGTGTCCCTTAGGTCCTAACAATTAAGAAAATACCTTTCTTTACTTTCTACGACCAATAGTTTGGCCAAAAAAGCGAAAAAATAAAAAAACTGTACTTTTGGAACACCCTGTATAAAATCGAAAAAAATAAAAATTGTTCAAATGTATCATGTAGGGTGTCTTTCTATATAGATTTCAACCTGATAAATCGATTTCTGTTGTCCATTTTGTTCTACGATGAATAGTTTAGGAGCTACGCACATTTAAAATTATTTTCAAGTTACATTGTTCTAATCTGTATAGTAGTGTCCCTTAGGTCCTAACAATTAAGAAAATACCTTTCTTTACTTTCTACGACCAATAGTTTGGCAAAAAAAGCGAAAAAATAAAAAAACTGTACTTTTGGAACACCCTGTATAAAATCAAAAAAATAAAAATTGTTCAAATGTATCATGTAGGGTGTCTTTCTATATAGATTTCAACCTGATAAATCGATTTCTGTTGTCCATTTTGTTCTACGATGAATAGTTTAGGAGCTACGCACATTTAAAATTATTTTCAAGTTACATTGTTCTAATCTGTATAGTAGTGTCCCTTAGGTCCTAACAATTAAGAAAATACCTTTCTTTTGTTTCTACGACCAATAGTTGGCCGTCAAAAGCGAAAAAATAAAAAAACTGTACTTTTGAAACACCCTGTATAAAATCGAAAAAAATAAAAATTCTTCAAATTTATCATATAGGGTGTCTTTCTATATAGATTTTGACCTGATAAATCGATTTCTGTTGTCCATTTTCACCTACGATGAATCGTTTAGGAGATATGAGCATTTAAAGTTATCATACGGAAAAAATCAGTCTTTTTGCATCAGCGCCACCTATATAGCAACACATGTCAGTAGCATACATGCTTTTGTGCGGTTAACATCAAATCGTATTGGTCTCGTGTTATTTGTACAACCGGCATTCCCTCATACGTTTACCGACAAAATCATCTTGTCGTTTCCCGTCTTTTTTTCCCGCCATATATTAGTGCTTCGTATGTGCTTCAATCATCAAACAAAACAATTTATCCTAGGTAAGTATCAACATTTTAACATTTCTATACTTTACATGTGGTTTCCCATACAGTATAATCTAGCTTTACATAGACATATCTGATAAATCCATTTCTATTATTTCAATTGACACACATATTTTTAAAGAAAAAAAATAGTCACTTATAATCTTAATAAACAGCGCGCATACGCCACTGATATCAACATATAAATTATTCGTTTTCGTTCATTTGGTATTCCTTTTCTCATGGCTTACACAAACTTTTGCAGTTTCTGTGTTCAAAAAACAAGATTTCACCAATCCTTTCAAAAACCGTAAATTCCATTGCATTCAACTAGGAATAAAAAAAGGGCCTGAAGCAGCATTCAGGTTAACCTCACCCCTCTCACGCACACCAATACATGTATGCGTCCTTGCACACATTCTTTTTTTCTCTCTGTCCCTCTCCCTCTCTTGCTCTTTTCGTCAAATTACAAGCAGAAAATCCTCCCGCCCCTCTCCTCTCACGCACCGAACGCATACACACACACCAATACAAAAATACATTCTTTTTCCGCATCTATCGTTCGCGCTCTTTCCTTCCTCCCTCCCGCCACACCTACCACTCCGGTCCCTAGCCTGCACTCAGCGTTTATGCATGCTTCCAGCATTTTCTCCCTCTCTCGCTTTGCTATATGTTCCCGTTTATACTTCTATTGGTTGGTAGGTAGATAACCTGTCCGTTCACTATGGTATTCTTCTCGTTTAAAATTGTAGGTAAATCCTCATGAAAACCATTCAGGAAATGCACAGCATTTCTGGTTTCCGTATTTCAATCTTCACAAACAAATCTCATAACAACGGTTCTATTTGACATTTATCCAATAAATAAAAGCAAACATAAGTCATTTTAATTTATGTAAATACATTTAAAATCCAAGTTCAATATTTATTTATTTATATAAATGGTAAATTTTAACTTACCTTTTTCCTTCCTTCCAGTAATTCCAAAATTATTCTCCAAACAACACAGTCACAGAAAAAATACAGAAGCCAAGTTTCCACAACGCCCAAAAGCACAGTATATAATCTGGTCTCATTTCAACTTCCTTATATATATATATATATATTCGTTAACCTGGGTGGTTCCAGCGTTCACACACACCCTTCCGTTTTTTCACAAAAACAAGTTCAAAGCTATTCTTTAAAGTTAACAAGAATCTTTTCCAGAAAAATGGCTTTTTCTTTCTTTCTTTTTTCATTCTATCGGAGTAGAAAACAATTTTCTCTCTAACAAGTCAAAGAAATCTTTTTTTTTCTAAAAAAAAGTTACGTTCAAGTCGAAATTACAGGGGGTCTCAACCGTCAACAATAAATGTCACATACGTTTTTCTCAAATAACTTTCTACATCCTAACAACTTAAAAGATCTTTTTTTTTCAACTATTTCAATTCTTTCTTTCTTTTCTAAAAAGAGTTAGACATACAGGTGTGTCGCAACTAACATGACGTTTTCTCATCCACACAAAATTCACTGTAGGTGTTATAATCCTTAACTATTGCCCTAACAAAACCCACGCCAATTTAAAACCAAGCCTTTTGCTTAAAATAACAATACAGTTCACATGCAATCTTATGTCCCATCTCCCAGTATGGGGCAATACATTAACTTTTAAAAGTGACACATAACATTTTCAAGGTATTTCTAAAAATCTCTGTTCTCAAAATATTGAGCGGTACCTCTCCATAGGGTGCAAGTTACAATCCCAATTAAGCAAAATCTTTTTACTCCATAGGAGAGTACAGTTCACCCCTGCGGCATTCTGGACCACCCAAAAATTACAGCACACGTGTGTCTATGTTTCTTTCGTTACTCCCTATCAATGGGTTCTCTTTCTCCTACACCTTCCATCTTAGACAGTCAATATCTTTTAATAATTGTCCTTTATCCAGAGTTTCCCATGTTTCACATGTCTGTCTCATGTCCTGCTGTTAAAGCATTGTGCGACATCCATATGTCACTTTCAACTCACACTTTCTTCTTTCTTTTAATGACACAAGGTTCCAATTGTAACAGTGTTACAAAAAGCTTGTCAATTTCAAATTCTATCCTTTTCTTTCATGTTTCTCATGTTTCTAAAATTTATTTGACGTGTCTCTCTGCTTTCCAACAGTTAAAGTATTGTGCAACATCCATATCTCACATTAAATTGACACTTTCTTACTTCCTTAATTGACACAATGATGAAATTACGAGACAGCTACATAAGACCATCTGCTATACATTTAACTCGTTGCTATTCAGTAAACAAAGGAACCATGCTGCGAAAGTATGTGGACATATAGGTCTATCCCTACTAGTGACGTTAGACTCTTGCTTTCGAAATAAAAAAAGGGAAGTTAAGGTGTTGATGAGTATTAGAGGATGTAGTTATAACAGGCTATAACTATGTTTGTTATAGTTAAACGGATACATCAGTGAGAGCACAGGGAAAATCCAAACAGCGTTATACAGGCCTATATACTTTACGAGTTTAAACTAGGAACAAATTTTTGGACACAGAAAGGAAAACCGAGCCAGGAATTTCGGTATGACTTGGGTGAGTAAATGGCCAGTACAACAATGGTTCAACAAATTTATGGACACTGCTGATTCTCTCCAACATGCTTCACGTATGGGATTTTCATAAACCATACATAGACTGATCACTTCTAACTCACTCATGTGACGTAAAAGCTCCTTATACGATCAAAATCAGAAGAAAGAGAACAATTTAAGTAAAATGGGAGGGGACAAATTAGTAAAATGGAATAATAAGTATTGCCAGTATTCGATTAGTCATAAATCTACGAATAATGTATCTCCAAAATGATCGACTACATCTATTTGGCTTATCACCACTGTCTCGTATCAAAGGATTGCTGCATTCTTCTTGTTGTCTAGATGTGTTTTACTGAGAACACGAGCAGCATATTGTGACGTCACAGAGTACGCAGTTGGAAATGATTGAAGTAGACAGCAAAAGCTTCTGTGCTTGGGAGAAGCATTCTATTACAGTACAAAAACCACTCACCAACACATCCACCAAACTGGGAAACGCTGTAACGTATGATATTTTCCTACATTTGTTGACTACGTTCAAAAAGTGGTATGAGCAAATTCCTGTGCTCATTTGTTCTCAGTTTAGAGGAAGAATCTGTATGTGGACAGAATTCTGACATGCGATGAGAAATGGATTGTTTACTACTATTTCTTGGCATCATTACTTGTTAACATGCTCGGAAACAGAGGAACAAACCATTAAACTTAAATTTATGTTCATTGTTTAGTGTTCTACTCATTGTATGGGACATCGTGAACTATTGGTACCTGGCCAGACGATCAACGCAACAATGTACTCAGAGAAGTTGGAATCAATCATAGATTGAAAACTGATTTTTCTAACGAAAAGCCATCAGTGATGGAATGGATCATGGGTGACCCGGAGACACAGGCAGACCGATGGTCCAAACAGACCTGGTGATTCAGTTAAATCCAGAGGCCCAAATAGATCCAGTGATTCGAACAGACCAGATAATCCAAACATACTCACAAGGGAATATCTTATATTAATAGTAGCATTGCCCAATCAAACAATGTGCAATCGATAGAGGAGTGAAGAAAATTGAGGAATCCAAAGTTTTACGGGCCGACACGCAGAAATACAGGAGATACAGAGGAAAGAAGAATCTAGAATCATGTGAAGATAGCAATGCAAAAGATAAACTGACACAGAAAGAACTTCAAAAAGATTAAAGTAATCAAAATGATATTACACAACAGTATAGTAAGCAAACATTGTACCCACAGACATGCTCAATCACATCATATGTAATGCAGTGTTGTCAACCGAGAAGAAAATGAAGTTTTGTTAAATTGCACGGAACACAAATTATAACATCTAGAAAATCTAATTGTGATTAGAACCATACCTGTGAAGTCATGACGTACAGTGTTGCCAACATTTGAAGATATGCCTATATGAATTCCTGCATGAACCTCGGATGTAGAAGAGTACATACATTACCAACACACTGCGGAGCGCTTTATCAACAGCAACACTGAAAATTTGACTACCAATAATGTGTGATGTGATACAATATTACGTGCATCAGAAACGCGAGCCTGCTAATCAATTGTCAATTCAAAAGCATGCATCATTTCAGTTTTGTATGTTGTGTTTGATACTATTCTGATTTTCCACTTGGTTTAACCTGGTTCGTTACTGCTTCGTCCCTTATTTTAGTGCGTCACTGATTATATTATTGTTTGTGGTCTCATATTTTGATTTTAAGTAGTTTGAATCGTATACTGCATGTTCTCTTCTACATCCGATATTCATATAGGCCTATCTTCAAACGTTGGCTACACGCTTCATCATGATTTCACAGGTATGGTTCTAATTTGTAATTAGATTTTCTACATGTTATAATTTGTGTTCCGTGCCGTTTAACAAAACTTCGTTTTCTGCTCAGTTGGCAACACTGCATTACATATGATGTTATTGAGCATGTCTGTGGATACAACGTTTGCTTACTATACTGTTGTGTAATATCATTTTGATTACTTTAATCTTTTTGAAGTTCTTTCTGTGTCAGTTTATCTTTTGCATTGCTATCTTCACATAATTCTAGATTCTTCTTTCCTCCGTATCTCCTGTGTTTCTGCGTGTCGGCCCGTAAAACTTTGGATTCCTCAATTTTCTTCACTCCTCTGTCGATTGCACATTGTTTGATTGGGCAACGCTACTATCAATATAAGATATTCCCTTGTCAGTAATCCAAATAGACTCTAAGATCCAAACACCCTCCATTATTCAAATAGATTCGGTAATCCAGACAAAGTCAGTGATCTAAACAGATGGAGACGGAGTGCTCCAAAAAGACACGGTGATTCAAAGAGATCCAATGATCCAAACAAAGTTGCAGATCCAGACAGACCAGATGATCCAAGCAGACGTAGTGTGGTAGTGATCCAGACAGACCCGATGATCCAGACAGGCCCAGTGTTCCAAACTACCGCTGATCCAAAGAATCCCAGTGACCAGAACATGTATTGAATATTCCACATTTTCACAGAAATTTATCCTTTCCTCATACGTGGGTTTTGAACAAAATCTATAGCAAAGGAATTAATAAAACAATGCTTGGGCTCATCGGTATTGTTTATATTCTGAAGGATAAGTTTTACAGGTCAATTAAATTTTGTCACTTTCTCATAAGAGAAACATGTATCTTATCTTTTCTGTAATCCAGAGGGGTTTATACTCTGATAAATCTTGTAGATATCTTTCAGTATAGTGTTTAATACATAGATGGGAACAACAAGCGAGAAAGAAAATTATATTTAGTGAAAAGTCAATGAGAGAGAAGACAATCATGTTTATTAGAATTGCATTAGTAGCCTTTCACATATTCCTCATGTGTATGACGACGTTTCGTCTCCGGATCCTACCGGGTCACCCGGAATCATGGGTCTTACTTAGTGCTCTCAAACGGGTCGGGTCAGCTCGGGTCGGGTTGTCGGGTCGAGTCAATCGGGTCAGCTCGGGTCGGGTCAGTCGGGTCAGTTCACTTTGGTCAACTGAGTTTAGGTTGAGCTTAAACTCGGCTGGAGTTGAAAGCTGCTGTTTTTCACTAGCTGCCTAATTAAAAATAGCAATTTTCAATTGATTTTATAGAAGCCATAAATCTATTTTGAACACTTGCAGCTAGTGTTTTTATGGTAAATGCTTATTTTTCTACTTGTGTGTACTTTAATTTTTAAATGTGAAGATTGATTTTACCAATCGACTGTAATATTAATATCTACGCCAATATGGAGTCTGGATTTAGAACAAAACTAGAAGTTGTTTAAGCAAGGCCAAAAGAATGGACGACCAAGCCCAAGCAGGGCTGCGGTGGCTCAGTGGTAGAGAATTTATCTCTGGTGCATGGTGTTCATGGTTCGATCCCAGCTTGTACTAAGTAGGCTTTGTGGTGGAGAAACGCCGTGTAGTGGGTTTTCTCGGGGTTCTCCTGTTTCCTCCCACTTTCCTCATTCCACCATTTCATTCATTTCTCATGGTCACCGTATCCCTTAGCCTCGGGGTAGAATCGAGGGACCTTAAACTGAATATTTCCTTTTATTTCACCAAGCCCAAGAACATTGATACAAGAATAAGATAAAGATTGGATATGCAAGACGAAGTGCATAGTAATCTTGCTTTTGGCCTTTTTTGGTGATCACGAGGTAGCGATGAGCATATTTTCTTGCTTTTGTATAGTATGAAAGACCATAATCAAAATCACACTTGGTCTTCATTTGTACCGATGAGGCGAGAATTCTTGGCTCTTGTATAGCATGAAAGACCACCAAGACTACGAAATACAGGACCAAGACTTGACTGGGCAAGACAAAGAATAAGACGCAGTATTGATGACTAAGACCCAGGGTGCGAATTGTTTGAATTTCATTTGTTGGGCTGAAAGTGATGAAATAAAACTAGTACTTTATAATTAATTATCATACTATATTTTTTAATTTTAAATTACAAAATTCATATTATGTATCTTCTTACTTGCAACTATATATACTGTAAAATACGTTTTAAGTACCGAGAGAAAAAAATCAAAGTGGCGCGGGTCCCGGAATCATAAGAACCTATTTTGGAATGAAAGTTGAAGGGTTGGGAAAAATCACAGGTGTTCTCCCGTTTCCTCAACCCTTGTAGTTAAACGATTTCCTTTTGTCTCCGCCAAGAGATTCTTGCTACTGCCTTCCGAGAAGACTCCCTGCCGTCCAAGCAGGTGAGAACACTGACCTTGAATAAAAATTTCATCACATAGAACTAAAGCAAGAAAAAAAAAATAAATTTCTCCCACGTCGGACACTGTTATCAGTTATAAAACGAAATAACTAAACCTCAAACCTCAAAAGTGCCAAATATTCATTAATATGCATATACAAATCCCCCGCTTGATCTAGCTAGTGGTTAACGTGTAAGACTTCGGTACACGTGGTCCGGGTTTAATTCCCAATGGAAGTGCATTTTGGCGTTCAACCAGTGTCGTGATCATAGTGCTCTCAAACGTGTCGGGTCGGGTCGGGTCAGTCCGGTCATCTCGGGTCGGGTTGTCGGGTTGTCGGGTCAGGTTACTCGGGTCGGGTTGTCGGGTCAGGTCAATCGGATCGGATCACGGGTCAGGTCGGGTCATCGGGTCGGGTCGGGTCGGTCTTCAACTCGATCCGACCCGACCCGTTGAGAGCACAAGTCTTACTGTCTGAGTTTTCAGGTCACGGGTCAGGAAGTTTGTGACTTATTGCATCAGTGGGACCCACATATGTTAATAAAGATTTCTCTTCATGTCATTATTGGATATGATTGCATCCTATATATTACTTCGTCAGTTTGTTGTTTGTTCCAGTCGTTAGATAACCGTTTCAGCTCCGAAACCTGAGGTGACCCACGCACTGGACGAATTTCTGTTTGTTTAAGTTACGTTAAGTTCTACGCACCATCGTGGGTCATCGGATACATATTACTGCTAATAATATTATATATGATTTTGTAGTATGTTTTGCTTCATGCCATCACCTTACTCTTTCTACGGTCAAAATACGGCTATTTTTTGGTTCCTAGTAATTAATTTTAAGAGTGTCATAATTATGAACATGTATCTATTATAATATATTACTTCGATTATTTTATTTTGTAACTAACCTCTCTTTCCTCTACGATATGTGGATATGTATCCAACTCTATTTTCATATTCACATTCGCTGGACCCGCTGTAAAAGAACAAATAATATTTATTAGGAATCAGAAAAAAAACATGTGGACCATTTAGATCAAGAAGATGGGGATCTCCGTTGGATGGCTCTACAGAGGGAAGGTATCAGATACTACATTCCTTCTATTATTATTATTATTATTATTATTATTATTATTATTATTATTATTATTATTATTATTATTATTATTAGTCATACTGAAAATAAACCGACTGTTAAAAAAATGAATATGGAAGCAACCACCATAAAAGACAACCCAATCGCAGCCAAAAATACCAGAAAATTAGGAGGTGTAAAAGATGTACATTTCTAGTTATAAGATGCCGAAAACGATAGAAAGTTAACTTAATAACTGCTTAACTTCTAAAGTATAGAAGTCATCCTAGTTGGTTTAGGTAATTACTTCAGCCCAACTGTATTATGCATTCTATTGAAATATTCACACCATGGGCGTGCCAGCCCGGGGTATGAGGGAGACGCTCCCCCCAGAAATTTTCTAGGAGAGGATTGTCATCCCCAGAAAATTGTATAGCACGAATTCCTCCCCAAATATCTCTGCAAAAATGATGAAATACTGGAATGGGAACGTCGATTGTCAATTGAAAGGAATTACAGTTTCATTGAAGAAAATTCTGTAACAATTACCAGGGTATATAAATGAAGTACAGAAAGTAGGGACACTGTATTAGCTACGTCGAAAACTACCTTAAAGCGTGCACACATTCATTTGCAGCAAAATGAAAATGTTGAAATATCTATATACTAAAATGCTACGTTTATATGTTTGTGGTCAAGAAACGTTTATATGTTTGTGGCAGATTCTTTTAACAATGATATCTCGGAAGCTACAAGCTCAGGAAAGATGTCGTTTTCACTGATCGATTGCAAATTTTGTGAAGATTGTTGAGTTATAATTGATTTTTTTTAAAAAAATGGACGTTATTTCTTTATTCCAATTTTTAAGAGTACGCGGAAGTATTGAAAATTTAAAAAGTAAAGCATCATATCTCAAAGAGTTATACATCCCAACACCGCCACATTTGTATACGATATTAGTATATCTCTCCGGCATTTGTTTCACTCACAAATGATAATGAAAAACGAAGCATAACTATTTCTCCAGTGTAAGACGAATCTTTATTGTTTGGAGTGTTTGGCCCAATAAACACCATATAGCCTATCACTGACAATATAATTAATTGTGTGTGAGAGCTAGTATCTTTATATGAAAATAGTAGATTATAATTGAAAGTACGCAATTCTTAGTGTGTCTTTTCATTTTGAACAACTACCGCTCTGTGAAAGATTTATAACTTGGTTCCAAGGCAAAAATATTTCGAATTTGACTTAGTACTTATCAAAAGTTTCATGCTCAGTTTCAAGCATTCCTGCCTTGATATTTTATCTTTAGTCTTCCAAGAAAGCGGTAGCTGCAAGAAAAAAAAATGCCGCTTTCTTAGTATCTGAAAATATTCCTTTCCCTCTACACTCATAGCTTGAAGAGAAAACAGAAAATGTGGAATGTTTTTTTTTTTTTTAAATTTAATATACCGACTCTTGCTGTATCGGCTTCGTGTTAAAATACCACCATTATTGCGCCAACCTGGACAATCAACGGAAGACTTGCAATACTTTTTAGCTTTTGAAATATAACTCAAAACCTGCCTAAAAAGACCTTTTTCTTTGTCTGCGAGTAACGTATGTCTCTACATCTCTTTGCGTGTTCTTTCTAATGTATTGTTGATCTTCGTCAACTGGGCTGTGCACAAGTGCGCCACTCTTTTTTTTAAAGGACATGTTTTGCAGCGTGTTTTCTCCAACAGTAACGTTATTTAGACAGCTGTGTTTATGGGTGTTACTGTGAATATAACGTTGATATGAAGTTTTTCATCTCTTGTTTCTGTTTAGTGTTCTTTTATTTTTGAAATGGATCAATTTGTCATAAGAAAAAGAAGAGAAGACAGAACGTGGGCTAAAGCAGTGCCATTGTTGAAGAAAAGAAGAGAACAATTAATTCAAAATGATAGTTTAGTTGATGGATTACAACCTGAAACTGACAATGGAAATTCAAATCTTGTATCGGTCACCATCACTATCAGTGTCTATAGAAGAAACCTCTCAATCTCCACGTCTAGCAAGTGGTTCAAATTCTCTGTGGGGTGCTGACTGCCACAGCCAATTATTGGTGCTGTTTGCCACGACTGGCGCTGATTGCCAATATCAAGATGCTGACTGCCACGATGGCGTGCTGACTGCCACGAGCCTGAGAGTAAGTTGCTAGATGTAACATTACCGGACCCCAAGAAGCATGAAAGAAACTAGATGAACCTTAGGATCGTGTTGTTCAGACCAATACCTAACAAAGGTAAACAGGTCTCTGTATGGACACTCATGTCCAAAATTATTGTCGCATGACTATAAATATGTTGTTCTAGTAATATAATTTGATAACGAATTCGCCCGGTATTTCTTATAATGTTAGTATGTGTATAATCGGCAAAGACAAGTATGAGGTAAATTTCATGTCAAAAGAGCAGTAAATAAGAACAATGAAAGCAAAATAAAGTTTTCTTGTCCATTTAGTTACATTTTATTTTACTCATTATGATTTTCGCATTTATAATTCTTTCCTATGAAATTTACCACAAATATAAATTTCCTGATTATACACATAATATCAGTATTAAAAGTACTCTGCAAAATTATCAAATTATATTCTTACAAGAAGACAGTTATAAATATGCGACAATAATTTTGGACATGAGTGTACTTTCAGTTTTGCCAGGGAGCGGTGCGTACAAAATTGGTATGATTTATGTATTTTCACTTGAAATCCCTATGTCAGCATGAACTGTGTGCAGCTGCGCAAATTATTTCGAGCAGCTCTTGAAAGTTCCATCAAAAAAGTACTGCTGACTGTCTCTCAAGCAAGGGAAGTTCAGGAGAAAGCACTCGCCTGCAGAGAAACTAAGCATGCCATTTGAAGCCCCAATTCATGCTGATTACAACAAGCTAATAAAATTCCTGTACCGTTGAAAACTGTTCGAGATATTCAACTTGGAAGTTTATATGAGAAAATGAGGATATACGCATTTATACGCGTTAAGTGCAACATAATTAGTAACGAATATTGACATTCGAATTGAAAGCTATCGGAAGTAAGAGAAAAAAGTGTTTCGCAATAACTAACGGGTTTGATAGATACAATTAGTCATTACATTGTTTACAATAATCATAGGTTAGAGATGAAAATTGATCACTGTTGTTCTTCTGTTTTATGAAGAAATGACACAGGCAAAAGACTACCTTGCACCATGAACATTTTATATGTGCAATTGCATTGCATTCGTCAAGGGAACAGTTCGCAGAACCAAAGCAAAAAGCAAATTCGACAAGTGATTCAAAACTTATAGGCCTATAATTTGTTCGTAACCTGCCTTGTAGAACGCAAATTGAAACAATCCAATGTATCGCGGTGATCGGAAGTGATTCGTATGGACACGAACTTTATTTGATTGTTTCGTTGGTACATTATAACGTCCAGATGAAGAAATTTCATACTATGTACATATCTCCTGCCATAATCTTCGATTGATCGGAATCAAAACGCATCAAATGATTGCACAAATCCTGTGCAATTCTTTGGTATCTTCTCAACCATTAGATCTTTGCCATCCGTCATGCAACTTGTAATGGACAATTTGTCTGTGAATGGAGCCCAGTGATCAAGCAATAGCAAGTTCAAACCATCAGGCTTCTCCATGGGAGAGAATACTTAACGCATTGAAACGTGCATTCACTCATTTTCTCATATAAACTTCCAAGCTGAATATCTCGAACAGTTCTCAACGTACAGGAGTTTTATAACCTGTTGTTGTTCCACTTAGTGAGCGACTTTGTAACTTATAGAATGCCACATAGATTTGCTGTGATGATTACTAAATTAATCCCTACTAAATTAATTGATAATCATAAATTTAGTATGAGGGATCCTCTCTTTCCAAATACAGTTTCTCTCAGGCTCGTGGCAGTCAGCACCTTCATATTTGCAATCAGCGACAGTCGTGGCAGTCAGCACCAATAATTGGCTGTTGGCAGTCAGCACCTATCCAAATTCTCCCCACCCTTCGAGCCTTTCAAAGCTCAATAAGACTTTGGTGTTACCTACAAATTTTCCACAACAGTCTCTGAAAGATCGAACATTGAGATTTGTGTCAACTTGGTTCCTTCCGTGGTTGCACGTCGATCCAAACGAAATTAACGTCATTTTCTGTTTTTACTGTATGGACATCTTGAAAAACATTCTTTTTTAAAAAAATGTTCTTACTAAAACCATGGAAGACGCTTTCTCTACTCTAGGATTTTGCAACTGGAAGAAGGCTAAAGAGAAATTAAGTATACACGAGACTTCAGAATGCCATAAACTGGTTGTACTGCGCTACACGCAGAGAAAAAATCCAATAGAAAACCAACTAAACAAACAAATTTTAGATGAACAACTGAAAGCCAGGAAATTCCTGGAAAAATGTTATCTCAAGTATACGTGATCTTGCAAGACAAGGACTCGCATTTAGAGAACATGACTCCCGGTTCACGAATTTATTTCAGTTGATGAACCTTTGTTCTGAAGGAATTTTCCACAATTGAAGAGCCGGATAAAGGGAAATATGAAGAGATTTAATTTCATGGATGTTAAAATCCAGAACGAAATCTCGAGACAATGGGCCAAGAAATTGCATTTCATATATATAACAAAATCAAATCACAAAATCCTCCTCTGTTCTCTATCGTGTCTGATGGTTCCCGTGATGTGAATGGCAAAGAACAATTAAGTGTTTGTGCCAGGTGAGTTGATGAAGATCTCTGTTCTCATGAAAGTTTTCTTGTGTTCTACATATAAAAGAAAACTACTGGTGAGTTTATTGCTTCAGTTATTCTGGATGAGATAGTGAGACTCCAGCTTTCCATTGCTCAACTCAGTGGGCAAGTTTATGATGGCTCTGGAATTAGTGTTCCATCTATTATATGTAAACAGCAACTTCTTGCCTTGTACAGCCACTCACAAAAGTATCTCCCCCAAGCGCTTTAATTCCATTACTTCGGGTCCAGGTCATTTGCAGTTGTGAGAAGGCCTTGACAGATGCAAACCAACTTACACGTAACTTTTCTCGGGACTGACAGCAGTTGGCAGATATGATCCAGGTGTTTATTCAGGTAAAATTGTAAAGTAGGTGACTAACGAAACAGTTCTCCATTGTAAGATGAATCTGTATGGTTCGGATCGTGTTTTCCAAAGAACACCATATATTAAACACAATATTGCTGTGTATGTAATGTATTATTACTTTATATACTGTATGTTTACAGAAATATAAATACTGACCATGTATTTATCAGGAAATGCTTGAAAGTAGCTGAAAATATCAAATCTAGAACAACTGCTGGAAATAAGTTTGTAAATGATTGCCTCCATTGAGAGACCTTCCCCAATTCTCCTCATTCCAACATCATTTTCTTTCTGGAGAAGAGATCTTTCTTGTTACACTGAGTATGTATTGAAATTGAAATTCAAACATTTGAAAAAGTTTCAACCTGGCCGGGATTCGAACCAGGGTCCGACGAACAGAAGTTCAATACTCTAACCACTCACCTGCAGCGTCACTTCACCTTTTATCTAAACTTTTAGCTAGTTAACATCGTTGCATGTAAGACTATACAAATACTATAATAAGACGTTCCTTATGAGTACCACAATGACTTACTCGAGATTTCCTTCTTTAACTCAAAAACAAGTTATATAGACCTTCGTCAATGAGAGAAATATCACGAAATGTTCTTGAAGTTGAGACTACCTCATCGTTTTTAACTGCTCCCGATTTACATTACTACTATTCTTCCTCATCGTAACTTCTAATTTCCAAAGAGGGAAAGCCGGCAGCATTTACGCCGATCCCAAGAGTTTCAGTATTCGCGTGCTACCCTAGCCAGCTGTTTGAAGTCGGTCATGTGAAATGTACAGAAAAATTTGAGCAAGAGAACAGAACCTAACCAACCCCTGCGGGGCTTCTAACCCGTTCCTACTACTACTACTACTACTACTACTATTACTACTGATAAACACATAAGGGCTAAACACGTCCTTACTGCTGTAGTATGAGCCAAAAATTTGTTCCAAGGAATTGTTCCTAGCTGTGCACAAATTGCAAATAGTGATCGAACTTACAATAGGGATCGCTAGTCACGAGAATGATCCTATTTAAGATGTCCCTCACCTTTTTACTTAGAAGAAGAGCGAAACAAAATGCATTACTGTTATCAGCTAACAAACATTTATATTCCATTTCTTGTTGTCATAAAATGATAATTCTATTTGTAAATCCATAAACGTAATAATATTATTGCGTTCATGTGTAAACCTAAGAAACATCCGACATACTGTATATCTTTCCTGTTCCTACGAATACCTTCGAGTATGTTCCTTTTTCTTTCCATTGTAATAATAATAATAATAATAATAATAATAATAATAATATAATATTAAAGGAATAACAATTACAATACCAATTACATAAACATTATCTTCGCAATCAGAAAATTAATAATTGCCACGACGGGATTTGAACCCATGTAGCTACTATGGGAGTTTCCTGCTTTCACAATTTTTAAAAACAAATCACCCCAACCCACTGACACCTCATGTCCTTTCGACGTTTTCCAAATAGTACAGGAACACGAACACAGAAATATTGAGGGCAGCTAAAATTCCGACCTTGCTCTTCAAAGGAATTCGAACCCCTAGTGGATTCCGCCTCATGGTCGGAAGCCGAACGCCCGAGATCACTCGGCTAGTGCCACCGGCTCAATTTGCCACAAATTTCTCATATGAATATAAGAAAATAAACTAGTTGTGGAACATAAACATAGAAATGTCTATTTATACATGTGTTGATACAATTCAAAGAATGTGAAAATATTTTCTGTCGTCTTTTCTTCTTTGGAAATTAGAAGTTATGGTAAAGACGAAATGTAATGTAAATCGGTACCGTCCCTGGAACCGATGATCAGCGCCGTAACTTAGATTCTTTTCTGGGGGAGGGGGGCAAGCATTAATAAGCTTATTTGGTTCCCGTTGTTTTTCTAATTCTTGGGCCCCCTCTTTCCAACTTTCTCTTAATCTTTATGGCCCGACTGGAGCCTGTGGGTCCTCCCGCACGGCAAGGTCTGCGGTTCTGTTAGTTACTCCCTGGGCCCATTCCATACATGACAAAATTATTAAGGGGACAATATTGATAAATTTCAAAGCCATACGAATAAATATGGCCCCTATTAGTAGGCATTTTTCTAGAGCCCCTAATAGTAGGCATTTTTTACTGAAATGGGTCCACGATACATTTTTGTTCTATTTACCTTTTGTGTTCTGTTTTGTTTATGTAATGTAGTGGCCCATTTTGAGACAAAATTTTCTTACTCCATATGCGATACGAACATGAAATTAGAAATGTAGTATCATTTCTAATTTCATGTTCGTATCGTATATGGAGTAAGAAAATTTTGTCTCAAAATGGGCCCCATCGAACGGCGGGGAGCTTCTCTTGGGGGCAGTCTTCTGCCGATGACGTAGCTTCAACTTGAAGAACGTTTCGTGATATTTTCCTCTTTGAGGAACGTTTATATAGCTTGTTTTTCAGTTAAACAAGGAAATTTCAAGTAAGTCATTAAGACACTCACACAAGTTGCTTATATTTTCTTATTTATATTTTTATTTATATTTTGTTTACATTTGTTTGTTTTTGTTATATTTGAGTATCTTGCTTATATTTTTCCATGAAACGATTTTAAGTAGGCATTAGTTTGAATGGAAGATTAAGTGGCGCGGTAGGTGAGTGGTTAGCACATTGAACTTTTATTTGGTAGACCCGGGTTCGAATCCCGGCCAGGCTGAAACTTTTTCAAGTGTTCCTGTTTCAATTTCAATTTCAATGCATACTCACAAGGCAGTGTACCCAGGTGTAACACGCCGATTGTGATAAGATTGCACAGATATAAAGAAAATCGAATATGTATTTTTTAAATATCGGCCAACAAGCACATTAAAAGGGTCAAATAGGGGCATAAAAATAGGGTCAAAATGAGATTATGTGGAATATAGCGAGAACGAGAAGAGATATGAGAAAAGGTTAAATGTACGAAATACTACCTATAGTCGACGCAATTCAATGAGTTGAGCACCCATGAGAAGAGAGCAGAACATCCGAAAATGGACCAATCACGTGTACAACATTGTCACAATGTGTTACAGAAATGAGCGAAAAGGGTGATAGGGAGCAGGAAGAAAGAAGAAACGAAAACAGAAAATACGTGTTTTTGCTTTGGGTGCATATGTTGACCGTATGCGAAAGAGACGCAGATTTATCTCAATGCCCGAAGATGGGATAACACGCAGGAAGGATGCAAACACCGTTCATATAGACAGCCAGCGAGACAGCACTGCGCGGTGGGTTGTATATATCGTGTAATGAGAACAACGATGAGATGGATGTTGGAAACGACAATGTGTGTAGGCAGTAGTAACACAAAAACAAAATTTTTACTATTACTGTTATGTTGTACGCGTATTTTCGTAGTGATATAATGTTGATACTCATGTGTGGTACTGATATTAATGTTGCTGTTCATCTTACGTATGTGGGGCACCTGCTATTACATTCTACTGTGCTATGAATTTTTGTTCCCATTACCCGATATATGCAACCCACTGCGCAGTACTGTCTCGCTGGGTGCCTATACAAACGGCGTTTGCATCCTTCCTGCGTGTTATCCCATCTTCGTTCCTTGAGATAAATCTGCGTTTTTTTCGCATATGAATGATGTATGCACCCAAAGCAAAAACATGTATTTTCTCTTTTCGTTTCTTCTTTCCTCCTGCTCCTTATCACCCTTTTCGCTCACTTCCGTAACATATTGTGACAATGTTGTACATGTGATCGGTCCATTTCCGGATGTTCTGCTCTCTTCTCATGGGTGCGTTCTACCTCATTGAATTGCGTCGACTATGGGTAGTATTTCGTACATTTAAACTTTTCCGATATCTCTTCTCATTCTCGCTATATTCCACATAATCTCATTTTGACCCCATTTTTATGCCCCTATTTGACCCTTTCAATGTGCTTGTTGGCCGATATTTAAAAAATACATATTCGATTTTCTTTATATCTGTGCAATCTTATCACAATCGGTGTGTTACACCTGGGTACCCTGCCTTGTCACTTAGGGGAGGACATTACTTCTTACAACACTGTTCCACTGTTCCATTATTCTTACAACACTGTTGCAAACACGAAGTATTATAATTTAAAGTTATTCTTGTTGCACGTTTTTAAACATACTTCCAAAATAATTTATTACATAAGGAGTTTTAGAGCATGAGGAAATAAACACCAATTACCAAAATTCTGAGAAAAAGAGACAAACAGTTTGTACAGTACGCTTAATAACATGGAAAAAATTACATTATAAGAACTACTATTTACATTATAAAAGTTATTTACAATATCTAGGCATGAATATTTATGCTCTGAAAGGAGCTTTAAATAGAGATCTTAAAGATGTCATATATCCAAAGTGATTAGCTTAAACAACCGTTGATTAGCTTAAGCCTCAGAAAAGCAAGCACTTGAAATCGATAGTAATTGAGGCATGAATGCCTATTCAAAATGCAGAAAATTGATTTCCCAAGGATCGATTGTCCAAGGATCGATTTCCTGTTATTTCAACAATTACATTTTCTTGCGTTTCCCAACATACGAGGAGTGATCGGAAATTAAGGTTACAAAATCTGCAGTAATAGTACGTGTGTATATATTATTTCATATAACCAACACAACTAACAGATAGTACACACATTAGCTTATTTTTTTTTGTCATAGTCTCCATATGGATTCAGATACTTGTCGCATCGTGAGGTGAGTTTGAAGATTCCCTCCTGGTAAAAATCCTGTCCTTGCGTGTTGACCCACGTTGTCACCAAGTGCTGTACCTCCTCATCTCCCGGTAGTGCAGAATATTGTGTACGATGTGACGAACGCTTCTGAAAGACATTCCAAATTCTCCCTTGTGTTTTACACAAGTTATTTTCGTTTTTTTTTTGAAAGGACGATAAGTAAATAATACTAATTAACAAGTTTCAACAACAGGCGAGCTGAAGAAAGAAAAAGAATTCTATGAAACATCACACACATTCGCATGTTTTACATGTTTTACATTATTATTTATATTATTATCCAATAACTTCTATCGTAAAGTTGGAACGGATTACGTGATTCTGAGATGCATATTTGTATTACATTATTCTTACTACTATTTATTATTATTATTTAAGTAAAAGATTACGATATTTTTTTCTAGTAGCACAGATAGTAGGCCCAACAGTGGGAAATAGCAGCCTTGACAATGTAAAGGGAAAAGAAAAAAGAAAGAAAGCTCGTAACAAAAGAGGGGGAAACCCTGTATCGTGCATGGAATAAGTCGTGAGTGGGAATCCTTCACCCCTGGTGGGGGGATATTCATGAAGCTATCAGCTTATATCTAATTTAATAGGAATATATAATTCATTTCTTACTCTCGAACATACAAGGTTCAATCAAAATGAGAAGACTTTTATATCGGACTTCCGAAGAAAAATAAAATAAAATAAATACATGACTGTGTTTATTATATATAGAATTTCCAGTCACGACCCCTTTTCTGTTTTATTAAAAATAGAAGAAGAAGTAAAGAAGAGAAGAGAAAGATGGGATAAGAAGGAGAAAAGAAAGAAAAAAAGAGAAAGTAAGGAGATGAGGAAATAGGGAAACTGTTACTGGATATTTTTGAGAAATATGGTAAAGGAAAGTGAATAATTATCGAATTGGGATCATTTCCAATAGCTATTGGGTGAATATTTGGTATTAAGGTGATCAAAGGTAGACACATGTTAACCCATAACCCCCAGACCTAGATCCATGTAACCCCAACTACCGAATTATCCCAATCTAGCTCTAAGATAGATGAGAAAGTTTAATTTAACAGTTTATTCAATATTTCCGAATGTTCTTGACTAGTATCCAGCACTTGAAGTATAAATGATGAAGTTAACGGCATGCTAGAATTGACCATAGAGAGAAAAAAAAGTTAAAGTAACACACATGTTTGTCGAAGATTTTGACTTTCAAAGTTCTCCCATGATGATCATTCGTTCAGGCTATCTCTGTCCTTTCTGCTTCTTTTATAGAGCCAACTTAAATTTAGTTAGTATTGACTTTCAACGACTTGAATTGTCAACTACCATTAATTACAGTAAGTCACACATATATGTCAAAAGATTTAGTGCACTTAATACTAAACCTACATTTCGCTCACACACACATTCATACAGGACAATGTATACTTCAGGTTGCATTTAGTTGAATTAAACTAACCTAACTACATTTCTATAGACATTTATAACATTTCAAGAAAACTTAATTCGACAGCACAGGAAAAATTTCGATACATGAAAAGAAAATAAAAACAGTAATAATAATATGCTTTATAGACATGCATAAAATTTGTTACTTTTCAACAATATCGAATAACACATTTCTCTTTGCAGATATATTAAAAGTTGGACTACGTTACAAAACAAAAAAAATCGACAGAACGAACGACGAAGAAAAAAAATCAAAGGTCAACATTGACGATATTTAAGATTCAGTACAAAGAATACATATCAATGTGAAAGAAGAAAAGAAAAAAATATAATTGGTTAACCATTTCAAAACTTTGGTAGCATTTTTATGGAGTCTCTATCCAAAGAGGTGAAATTTCGACAATTTTATGAGTCCTTTTCTCACGTCGATAATAACTCCTTTATCAACTCTCTTTATGCACTATGATTGGCGTCCATGAGAGTAGTTAGTCGTTTCTCTTAACTACAGACAAAATAGTTGCTTCACATTATATATATTTTTCATTTCGTCACTTGACGCACTTGGTACGAAAATTCAAAATTTATCAAGATTTAAAATATCGAATCCAGTCCAAAGCATTGGTAACATATTTCCATTCTACTATACGATATCTCAATGGAGCTAGGACTTTGGACCTATCCTAGGTTCTGTATTCACATTACTAAATTATTAACCAGATCTCAGTTCAAATTAAGATCACTGAATTTTATTTCTGGTTTATATCGTGGAGTCAAGAGATTCGAGTCACTGAACTGACGAATGACAAATAGTTATGTTTCCGGTCGTAGTGGAAGGATTTGGGGCACACTGTTTCATAATTCAGTGATTTCGTTGTGGTTTCACAAAAATAACTTTAGATACGGATTAAGGTTATTTTTACGACCTGTTACTTGTTCTATTTACATGCAATATTTAACATAGTATTAAAAAATTTAATAGTTACGAACATTAATAACAAATCCGTAAGATGTTATTTATTACAAGTTACGCGGTAATACTCTACAATCACAACTAGTTGGCCAAAATGGGGTGTAAAAAATCTATCTCAACCTAAAACAACCAGGGTAAATACCGAGCCCTTTACACACATATTCGCTCATATATATATTCATATTACTCAATATAATAAATTTTATTCTAATATCAATCTTAGTATTTGATCGACACTTAATTTTCTACATAATCTTTTCATATTCAACAAGTATTCACATTTTCTTGGCTCAAAACAAACAAAAACCCTGACTAACAAAAATTCTTTTCCTTTTAATAAGGTTGCAACATTGAAATGTATATATAAACTCGATAATCAATAATAATTCGATTTACTAAGATCCGCGTATAGAGAAAAGGTTGATATTATTTACTAAGTTGTCACAAGAAGTGGAAATACAACAAATAGAACAGGCACGTAACTTTCCAAACTAAGTAAGCATACATATATTAATGTATTTACAGAGAAAGAAAAAAATCAAGATTATTTGAAATTAGTGGGCCCAAACTACTAATACATACACATCATATAACTAATCAATAGAAAGAAACCAGAAGTCAGTAATCAATGGGTATAGTTTGTACGATCGATGAACAATAATCAAGTTTCTGGGAATCTGATATCGTAGTGTACCCACTCGTCAGTCCCTCCCATGATGGGTTGAGTATCGTGAAAAATGGTAGTAAGTTGTTTTGAAATACCGGGAAATACCTCCACGAATTGTATCCCTCTATGTCTCAGTTAGTACATACGATCGAAATAAGTGATATGAACATTGTATACTTTCATGAGTTTCAGAACCGGGGGGGAAAGGTTCAAAAAAATCTTGAAGTAAGAAGGAAGAAAGAGACAAGATAGAGAAAGCGGCGCCACCGAAAGGTGGAAAATTGAGGTACTACTCACTACACAGACGAGTGATCGAATTTAAATATATAACAATTCACAGCCAAAAATGTTCACATATGCCGAAAGAGGATGGTTTACTTAAATACGTAAACTCGGGGGCGTCCCGTTGCCAAGGATGCAAGTCTGTGTCCATCAGATCCCAATCCCACAAGAGTTTGCTTGTAAGATTGAAATCTGAGCCCCGTATCCGGCCCAAACCAGCAGGATAAAAGGAGAGGGGAAAGGGACCAGGTAACTGCGTCCCTAATTTTGAAATCTCTAAGAAAAAATATTCGACCCCTCAGAAGAACTAAGAACGTTCAAGGACAGTAAAGAAACTAGAGTAATAGCTAAGATATCCCTAACGAGTAATTTGCCAAAATAAAAAAAAATTAAATAAACTGAATTTTGGATCGGTGATTTCAGTGACCAAACATCACCGATGGCTACCCTGCGGAGACATGCCAAAGTCTGGGACGTCGCTAATTTCCATCATTTAATTAAACTAAGAAAAGAAATACAAATACTTAGGAGGACTAGGGGTCGACATCCGGGTACGCAATGGACCTAGATATTAACTTAGTAGCGGTTGATTTAATTGGATATCCCTATCCGATCCATCAGCCATATGAACACTGCACAGTAAATAAGGTAAGCAACGAAGAAAAAATCTCGGAAAGTCAATGAATGTTAAAGGTACAACTGACCAAACCTGTACTTTCCGATGATCACAGGATATAGCAGTTATTTATATTAATTTTCATTTCCGTAAACCTTCAAAGGTAATTCCTACATGATGCTACCCTATCTGAAGAAATTCTTAAGAACCGGAGCTGTTAATATGAGGTACTTAAATGTGAAGTAACATATAATTCCCAACTACACATTACTAACCAATAGCAAACTCGGTTGGATGAATATATCGGTGTAGAAGTTAAAACGCGAGAGATTTTCAGTAAACATATTCATATTCTCAATATATAATATACACTGGGCCTATCCGTTTAAATACAGGTGTCCTATCATCTCATTCATTTTTTATCATAACCATATTATTACTATATCATTACTGGGTGTAATTTAGAAATAAGGGGTCGAAATCAAACAACCTAAATCGCTAACTCATGCAATGACGTGATGTCAACAAAAAATTGATTGCCGAAAACGAACACGATGGCGCTGTGGTAGAGAAATAATTTACTGTGTAACAAAATATACCCTTACACTTATTAATCAGAACTATAATATTTACTTTGATTTGGTGTACTTCGAGTTAAACAAATGGTATTAAATTAACGCATGGTAAACACTGTCCTCGCAGTAAAAATCACGCATTCACACAGAACTACTAACTACATACACCACTATAAATACTACACATAAATACTAACTAACTAAACAAGCACCATTTATTATAGGCATATTAAAGACAAGTACCTTCAAACACATTACTCCTTGTCGGTATATAAAGTTGGCTCTATTGAACTTTAGGGGGACAAAATGAGAAGAGTAAACCATAGGTCCAATTGACCTGGCCAATTATTTAAAACATGTTTACTAGAGTTTAAAGCCCTGGGGGCACCTTAACAAAGTTTATTGAGGGACCGTTCCCCTGAGAGGGGAAAAGGCCCTAAAACTAACAATAACTAACCCATCACCCGCTAGAAATGGTTCAATTTGGAGAGAGAATAGGAGCCCTTTTAGTTAGCTTAAGCTGCCATCATGATGATTAATGTTACAGCTATGAAACCTACTGTGTACATGCAGTTATTGATTAATTAAAATAAAATCACATCTACCAAATACACGAACGAAACATACAGAATAGTTCGTATTTTTCCCTAACCCCTAATTGGATTTGAAACGATCAAAAATCACTCTCCCATCTGTCCATCCTATCTGGGCAGCAACATGGCGTCCTGTAAACTGGAATCTGATATTTTCCTTGATTTTACAGTTCTTTCAACAAAAGTATAGATTTTCTGGCTCCTAAATGATCATATGGCGTTTACTACGGCATTTAATATGATTTTTACCTGATTTTCACTAGAAATTTAAGTCCTTACCAGCAACTATAGAACAGTTGATGTCCCCGGCTGTGCTTGTAGAATCGTCTGTGATGAGAATGATAACATTGCGCCGAAAACGACACGGATAAAAGGATTCCTCCAATCAGGGC
Source organism: Thermobia domestica (assembly GCF_964235325.1). Classification (NCBI taxonomy): domain Eukaryota; kingdom Metazoa; phylum Arthropoda; class Insecta; order Zygentoma; family Lepismatidae; genus Thermobia; species Thermobia domestica. The sequence continues at coordinate 4,894,605 of NC_137456.1, forward strand.
GAAATCTTTCAGCCGCGGAAATTACAAAGCAAATAGAAATTGGTGAAATCCAGATATAACCGGATCTGAAAGTGACTATGGACTAGTGAGAGGGGGTGAGGGAAAGGTTTAGTTACCTGGCCTAATTCTACATTGGTCTGAAATTAAGAAAATGTATATCCAATGGCGGAACTATATTTCGGTATGACGTCAGAATGGTAAACCTTGTAACTATTCAACTTGTATATGCGAAAATGGGATTTACAATTAATCAAAATATAAATAAATATTTTATTCCGTGAAAATATGATTCCTAATGAGACCTTTCGATTCATTACATTAATTTGAAGTAAAGAGGATACATATATCGTGTAATTAAACTGAAATCGAATTTAAAAAATCACTAGGTACAGGGTGAGAAAAAAAATTGCCATTGCTCTCAACTGTAATGGTACATTACAACAACGGCCAATGTTCACTGAGGAAAAAAATGTAGGTGGCGTTCTTGAAAAGATAGGTTACATGCATAATTCCTGTAGTTTTTGGACTTAACGTACAGCAGACGTATAACTGAAAACGCATGTTTTATAATAGTTTCTGTATAAGTGTTCCATCTATACTTACTTTCTGTATGAGACAATGTAGGCGGTCAGGATCTCACATACAAATGGACGTATATAGCATAGAGCTGACGAAGGTAACATAACTATATGCATGTGATATACGGAAAACTGTTAGATGTCAGACATTCTGCAACGGCATGATGTAACATCTAAGGGCAGTGTCTATGTAGCATACGGATAACGTATGCTCCGTACTGATTTCTATAGTAAGCAAGAGGATACCGAATATTTGTACAATATATCGCTGTCCGGAGAACGGATTGTTCTCTGTGTTGGACCTACGTTGTTTTTAGCCGCTTTGTCATCAATTTGCCAACAAACTAAATGGGGTTTTCCACTAGTTTTTTTTTTAGATTACAGAGATACGCTTAAATTTTATTATTAAACTAGTTATTGAACCTGCTCACTGTATGGAATATTTAATTATTCCAGATACAAACTGTAGGGTCTACAGATACTGAATCATATTTATTACGAATGATTCATTAACAAATTAGCCTTGCACTACCAGAGCTAATTTATTTTAACTACAACATTAAGCTCTTAAGTATTTCATGAAATATAACTTAAATAATAAAGAGCATAGTTACTACTAGTGTATATCAGCTTAGATTATGCATAATATGTACAGAATAAATATACTATTTCAATTTCACATCATGCACATCTTTCAAGTTTGAAATATATGTAAATAAATGTTAAATTCTCTTGAAACCAACCTAATACACGCATCTAACGAAAATAGAATTGTTCTTATATACTTGTTACTATTTTGAAAAAAATAAAAACGATATTGAATTTAAATTTTAAAAAGTTCTGCTATATTTAGACAGTTCTTCGTACCATCTTGTATTTGATTAAAGTTGTTTGTTTCTTTAATGACAAATACACCGTGTATATCATGACATGTCACTGGTATGATCTTGAAGTGAAAGCATTAATAGATGTTTAAGGCAGGAAAAACATTGTTCTTGCGTGTAAAGATTTCAAATTTACAATTGGAAGACTTGATTAATGAGTTTTCAGAAATGTTTCTTACATAATTGAATAAATATCCCTTCTCTACAGTTTTACACTAGCTATGCTGGTCAAAACAGACGTTATCACACTTATGACGTTCTTCAATAAAATTGCGTTGTCCTTTCTCTGAAAATTCTCATGGGATTTCTCCCTCTGTCATCTCCACATTATATTGAAAAGTATTTGTAAAAAAATATGTTAAGGGACATTTTATTCTAATGTTACATCTTTATTTTTGAATTTAAATATTAAATCCATATTTTAGCGGAAATCCCCATTGCCAATGTAGCTGCTACGAAAGATATAAAATGGTGATTGGCAGTGCTTGGTAGAAGCCGTTGAAGAAATGACGGCAGATGGTTGTGTGCCCAACAAACACTTTAAACTACGTTGTCCCAATGTATCATACAGCTTTGTTTTCGCAATTCTCAACCATACGCCGACCATTACCCAACGCATAGCCAACTAAGTGTGCTGCTAGAGTTTTTGTCACTAAGTTAATTACAAAAAGTAAGATAGTGTGGGGAAGTCGTAGTGAAGATCCTTAATGGTAAGATTAAGAATACAAATAAAACGAATTACCATCAGTGAATGGAGATATCTCCTTGTCGTAATCGGGAGGAATAAGAACTTCTGGTTCATAGTATCCTAAACATAGTCGAAACGATGCACTGAAATGGAACAATGAAATATATTTTTAATATATTTCACATGCACAACAACAAATTAATCTCTACTACTACATTCTCATGGAATAGAAGTTAGTTTGAAGTAAAAAAAAAAAAAAATAGCCACAATATCCAAAAGGAGGCCTAGTCCTGCATTCGATAATTTTTTTTTAACTAAAACTCTTTTAAGAAATTATAAAGGAATTTATGTAAGTAGATCACTTGAAATATTTATTTCTTATATTTCGAACAGTTTCTTATCTCCCGGCGTAAGCGATACGGGAGCTTATAATTTAACTCGAAACGCATATGTAGTACTTTATTTCTCGGTATCAACTCTCCAGATTGAAACTAAATTTGGTGGACAAGTAGCACATCGTCAAGGAAATAAAACGGCAGGAGAACTAATACATTTGAAAATCTGTGTTGTGGTGCGGATTTTTTTTTGATTTTGTAGTTTGTGTGTGTGTGTGTGTATATATACAACCAGATAATGTTTATCAAAGTTCATAAAAATGATTTTTTGTATCTGGTACGTGCCATCGAAGGACTACAGGACTTCTATCTCTTTGTGGCTGTACAAATTTGTCCTGGCCAAGCAACAAACCTGTACATGGCTTGGCACAGAAAATCTTGTGTATGATGCAGAATGTAGCTAAATTTCGCTTCTCTGAATTTTGTAAAATAAAAACCAGTGTCTTTCTTCTCAGTGTAGGCGTTTAAATCCTTATCTTTGTCTTTACTGCATGATATATGGATTCTGAATTCTATTCTACTTTTAATTCAAGATCCAAGATGTCTAATTTAGAGTTGTAATGCTGAAAATGGTGGACATCCTGTGAATAAAATTCTAGATATAAATATGCAAAATTTCATCCATGAATACAGTACTTCATTCTCACTGAGTTTAAAATATTAGAAACTTATTTTATATTATCTTTTATCGCTTAACTGGTTCGACCTTTCTGAAAGTTTCCTCCACTTTGCTCCGTTCCACCTACCATCTTCACTTACCACTTTTCTATTCACACAACGTAACCATTTTATTTTTGGTCTCCCTCTTTCTTCTTTCCCCATAATCATTTTTTCTATTCTTTAGTCTACATAATACACATATCCTCTCATGGTGCCACTGTATCCTTACTCCCTTTACTTCCTTCAAAATATAAATTACCTTAACACTAAAGTATTTATTGAAGCTTTCCTGGCGACGTATTGTGAACAGGTCTTCTCGGGCTAGCAGCCAGGTGAATACTGTTATATCTTGCGACGTTTCGAGGGATGACATCGTCCTCATCTTCAGGCGAATATGATAGTGCAGAAACAGAAACAGAAAATTTATAAGTAAGGACGCCCCTCAGGAAAGCCCGCGTCCTGGATAGTGAGTAAGGCATCAACCAACATTCTACATGCCTCTCCTCCATGCTGTTAGTAACCTATAGTATCGGTCGGTGGGGAGTGTGTGTACCGCGGCCTCTATCTTAACGGAAGACATTCACGGTGCAATGGAGTGTATGGAATATATATACTCATGTATGTATGATTGGACTCTTCTGATTGGTGGTTGAAATGGCGGCTTCTGATTGGTGCTTGAAATGGCGGGATATGATTGGTGTTCATGTTCTACTCAGTTGGAATCCTGAGTCTCTGTTAAGGTTCGTCTTTTCTTGTATGATTGCAACGGCTTCTTTTATCCTCCTGTCCCAAACTATTGAGCATTTTGCTATTATTTCGGCATCTGTGAACAAAATCTTATGTCGCTGTTTGATGCTATGTTCAGCCAGTCTGTATTTTTCTGGTTGGTTTAGTCTGATGTAACTGTTGTGTTCTTTGCATCTGGCTTCAGTGGTTCGTCCTGCTTGTCCAATATATGAGTTACCACATTCACATGGAATGCAGTAAACTCCAGGAGTTCGGAGGCCCAGGTCGTCTTTGGTTGATCGTATTAAGTTTTTTATTTTTGCTGGAGGCTGTTGTATTGTCCTGATGTTGTACCTAGCAAATAGTCTGCTGAGCTTTCCAGAAGTGTTCCCGGTGTATGGGAGGCAGATTGTGTTCTTCCGTTCTTCATTCATGGTTTCTTCTGTACTTTTGTCCTTGTTGTCACTGTATACCCTGTGGCCTAGGCTGCCATCCGGTCTTCTGTATATCATATATACAGGGTATACAGGAAACCAACACATACAGATTTATATCTGAACGCAAACAGTTTCCATCACAAAGCTCAACGGCTTGGAGTTCTCAACACTTTAGCACATAGAGCATTTTCCATCTCCGACAAGGATTGTTTAATAGAGGAACTTAATCACCTTCGCAGCGCCATGCTACAGAATGGATACTCAATGCGAGATATAAATATGGCCCTGAAAAGGACCAGAACGAAGGACAGTGACAACAAGGACAAAAGTACAGAACATTTCACAATGAATCTTCCATAAGGGAAATGAACTTATGTGCTTATGTCCCAAAGTGGGGCTTAAGAATGACTTTCTCACATTTATTATTAAAATTTAAAAATTCAGTCATTTTTAAAAATAAGAATACCAAGTTTCACATTAAGAGTGGGAAAATTTCATCTTCTTCCAGTGCTGTAGAAAATTCCACGAATTATGCAATCTATGCACTAAACGTGTTTGAAAAGCCGATTAACTGGTTTGCATTTAGTTTAAGGTTGAAACAGAATGTGTTTGTTTATTTCAGAAACCGAACCGTAATTTAGTTTAGTTTTGTTGGACAACAAACACTATATTGTCAATTTTCAGAATATCCTTATATATATTGGAAAAGTTCCGAAAGATATGTAATGGTTCCGTTTTAGGTTAAGGTATTATGAATCTGTTGTTTCACTTTTGAATGGAATTACGATTCCTCATGTTTATTTCTCCATATATTTTTGTGAGAACATGTTAATGAGCAATAGAAAATACAACTGTTTTTCGGTTCGGATTAGTTTGGGTTAACCGCTTGAAAATGAAATGATATCTTTGCGTTTAATGTCCCAGGAATACGCCCGTTAGGTTGAGAAAGACCAGCAAGTGAATAATGATGGACGAATTGGTGAAATGAGAAATTGGAAGGAAATGGGAGTGTCCAGAGAAAATCCACGAGCATGATGTTGTCCGTCTCAAGCTCATGTACCTTGGGAATGAACCAGGTTCCCCATCCATCAGATAGTTTCGTGGTCGGGTTCCGGGGTTCGATTCCCGGTGGTAGAGCCTTTGAAATTTTAAATGTTGTCGATGTGTCTGTGTTCGTATCCCTGTCGTTCAAGGTTCCTGGAAAACGAGTATAATCGAGTGTAATAGAGACAAGTTAGTAGGTTCATTCGGTACATCAGAAAAAGTTTTCTGATGCACCAGGTTCCAGTTGTGTTCGAATAACTCTTAAGACCATTTTCTTCTTTGTGTCCTTGCGTGTTTGTATGTTTTTATTTAAATTTAAATTTGAATTCACTGGACTATAGTATTTTATCATGACTGAAATCAATGTGTTTCGTTGCTAATAACATCGGAATGGAATCATAAACGTATGAAATTTGGTGGATACGCGAGTGTTTTTAGCTCTTAGTTAATACAGCAGTTGTAAAGTAGTGGCTTGAGCATTCTTTTCGTTATTTAGAGGTCCTGGGTTGGATTCTCGCTGAGTTAATTAAGGATTTTTTTATCAATTAGAATGTGGATGCTTCTTGTGAGTTATAACATTAAAGCTATTAAATTTCTCTGGGCCTTACAATTTATATTTTTACATATATTTTGTTAAAAAATTAATATAGCGCATACATAATGTAAAGTCTTTTACTCAAATAATGGGCGTTACTATGTATCGTGATAAAGAAAAATTGTACTTAGTTTCTGTTAAGGCATCCGATGTTTCGATTTTCATATTGTCCAGGAGCTGACACCTTTTTCCCCCCTCTTTTCTTTCCGGATACTAATTATTCCAAAGTATCTCATCTAAGGTAATTTCCTCTTCCTTATCAACTTCAGTATACTTATTTGCATTGGAATAGGACGTAAGATTGATCAAAACTTCAGTAATAATAATAATAATAATAATAATAATAATAATACTCACTCACTCACTCTATGGCCTATGGAACCCGGAGGTTCAGTGCCGCGTTCACAAAAGCTCTCCACTGACTTCTATCCTTAGCTAATTGCATCCAGTTTCTACTTTGTATTCCAATCTCTGCGAGATCCATCTTAATATTATCCTCCCATCTGCGCCTAGGTCTTCCTAATGGTCGTTTTCCTATGGGTCTACCAGTCAAGACTTTGAAAGCGTTTCTACTTTCTTTCATTCTAGCTACATGACCTGCCCACCTAAGCCTCCTAGACTTGACGACCCTAACAATGTTGGGTAAACCGTATAAACTATGTAGTTCCTCGTTATGAAGCTTCCACCATTCCCCATTCTTGTTCCTTTTGGGTCCGAATATTCTTCTCAGGATCCTGTTCTCAAATACTTTCAGTCTATGTTCTTCCCTCAGAGTAAGCGACCATGTTTCGCAACCATACAGAACAACAGGCATGATTATCGTTTTATATATATTTTAAGCTTCAAATTCCTCGACAGAATTCGCGACGACAAGAGATTTTGAACCGAATAGTAACACGAATTCCCTGCTTTTAGTCGGCATTTAATTTCTTCGTGAATGTGATTTTCGTCTGTTAATATTGATCCTAAATATTTGAAAGTATCCACTTTATCAAAAGTATTATTTAATATTTTAACGCCTCCATAATTTGCAGTATTACGATCCCGACGCACTTCCATGTATTTAGTTTTATCTGCATTTACTTCTAAACCCATGTCCCTGCACGCGTTTAATAAGATCTCTGCATTTATTTCTACTGTTCTCCTATCATCCCCTATTAAATTTACATCATCAGCATATGCCATAACCTGGTGAATGCCGTTCAACTCTAGGCCCTGGTTGCTATCTTTGATTTTCCTTATGGCGTATTCCAGCACAAAGTTAAATAATAATGGCGACAACGCATCTCCTTGTTTCAGGCCATTTTCGGCGTGGAAGCTCGTGGACAAAAATTTTCCTACCCGGACTTTACTTTGGGATTCACTTAAACATATCTTAATTAATCTAATTAGCTTTCTCGGTATTCCAAGTTCTGTAAGAACGTTGTATAATGTTTCTCTCCTAACCGAGTCGTAAGCCTTTCTAAAATCAATAAATAGTTGATGTACCGGGGTATCGTATTCCCACTTCTTTTCGAGTATTTGGCGAATGGTAAATATTTGGTCAATAGTTGATCGATTTCATCTAAATCCGCACTGATAATCTCCAATAATTTCATCTGCGTATGGGGTCAATATTGCTAACAGAATATTTGAAAGGATTTTATAGGATGTTGACAGAAGAGAAATGCCTAGATAATTATTACAGTCAGTTTTGTCGCCTTTCTTGTGAATTGGAACAATGATTGACTCTTTCCACTCTTGTGGCAATTCTTCCTTGTTCCAGATAAGAAGAATGAGTTTGTGTATCTTGTTCCACAATATTTCGCCTCCAGCTAAAATTAACTCAGCCGGAATTTCATCTACACTCGGAGATTTGTGTTTCTTTAATTTCTTTATAGCGGCTTCCACTTCTACTCGATTGGGTTCTGGAATATACGGTTCTGCGGTGTCTATTTCCGTTTCTCCATGCACATTAGTTTTTGGCTGCGTGTTCAGCAAATCGTCAAAGAAATCTTTCCATCTATTTAAGAGGCTATCCGTATCAGTGAGAACTGTTCCGTCAGATTTCTTTAAAATATAAGCACGAGGTTGATAGCCTTTCTTAAATTCGCTGATCCCCTTGTACATGTCCCGAATATTTTTATTTTTACTATTATCTTCAAGTTCCTTAATCTTAGCTTTCAAAAAAATCCCGTTTCTTTGTTCTAAAAGTTTTGGAAGTTTCCCGCCTGATATCTGCGAAGTTTTGTGTAGTTATTTCATTCGGATTTTGTAGCCACCGTAATTTTGCCTGTTTTCTCTTCTCTGCTAGTTTAATGCATTCTTGGTCGAACCATGGTTTGTTCCTACGTATTTCCGCGTGTCCCAATTTTTCTATTGCTGAACTTTTCATGCTATCTCTAATTGCAATCCAAGTATCCTCAACACTAGTGAACTCCGAGTCTTCTAAAACCGAGAATCTATTCGAAACTTCAATCTGGTATTCCCCTCTTACCTGGCTCTCTTCTAATTTCTTTAAATTAAATCTCTCCGTTTTCGGACATTGAGTATTACCTTTATTCAACGATAATCTCTCCCGTATTATCGCTAATACCAGGTAGTGATCAGTGTCACAATCAGACCCTCTAAACGACCGGACGTCAATTATGCTAGATTGTCTTCTTCTATCTACTAAAACGTGATCAATTTGATTATGTGTTTTTCCGTCTGGTGATGTCCAAATGTATTTATGAACGTCGTGATGTGGGAATTTTGTACTCTTCACGATTAGGTTTTTGGATGTTGCAAAGTTCACGAGTCTAACACCGTTGTCATTACTTTCCTTATGCAAACTTTCGTTCCCTATAATCGGTTTGAAAATATCCTCTCGTCCTACCTTCGCATTGAAATCCCCTAAAGAATCTTCATATGGTATCGCGGGAGTTGGTCAAATATCCGTTCCACTTCTTCGTAAAAACTATCTTTTATATCGTCACCCTTATCTTCAGTTGGAGTATGTACATTTAAAACAATAATCTCACACCACCGTCCCTTAAGAGTAATAAAAGAAAGTCTGTCAGTAACAAATTCAACACGTTTAATTGCTGGTAATATTCGTTTGTGAACGAAAAACCCTGTTCCTAACTGGTGATTTTTATTTCCTTCTCCGTAAAAGAACGTAAAATTTCCGGAATTCTCAGATCCATTTCCTTCCCACCTAACTTCCTGAACTCCTACTAAGTCCATCCTGTATTTCTCTAACTAACTCGTTACAGATTTTAACGCGCCTGCCCTATAAAGACTTCTAATATTCCATGTTCCAAATCTCATGTCCATTTTCTTTTGCTGATGTCGTGCCAAGTTATCAGTCCTTGTCCGAGGCTTTTGTGAATGTTTCTGAACAAGTACCTTTTTTTACAGGATGAGGGTGTTAGCCTTACCCAAACCCCCAAGCTGGAGGACCACTCCTAGTCGTCTGTCCGCGACTGCTTATTCAGTATATTGGCAGCTAACCTCTATATCTAGAGGCCTTCTCCTCGATCCGCAACCTGAGGACGCGCCATGCCGTGGTGACAGGAACCCACGTTACACGGAATAATAATAATAATAATAATTAATGAATATTATTAACCAGTGAGGGAATAATAATAATAATAATAATAATAATAATAATAATAATAATAATAATACAGAAGACAAATTTCGTATGAGTACAGATTGTATTAAAATGTGTGAAATCGCCCCTAACATTAGGCAAAAGTTAAAAAATACTCGGGATTGGAGAGAAGTGTTTGGACCATCAGAGCATACCCTCTGCGTACGTCCCTACAACTAGCTAAATGTTAAACGAAAACTTTCCAGGCAAATTTCATGTAGAATGTAGGGCTACTGAACTCACAAGACCCCTAAGAAAATTTATTTTAAGTAACGATTATTCCGGGTAAGATAAAAAACACTTGATGAGAATGAATGAAATTTTGGAATGAAGAAAGTGGGAGGAAGAAAAAAATCCCGAGAAAACCTATACCCACGGTATTTGTCCAGCATAATGCCCACAGGGCGGGAGCTAGGGGGAACTATTAAATTCGCAACACTTCACTAATAATGATAAAGATAAGAATAACAATGGTATTAAATTTTTACAGTTGCCCTAAAATTAGGCAAAACTTACAGAAAAGTTGGGACTTCGGGGTGGGGAGTCCGTACCTCCAAGCCACACCTCTACAACTACCCAAATTTTAAACGAAAGTGTTCCACTAAAGTTTCGTGTAGAAGATATTCTACTGTACGTTTTAAGGAAAATAACAGTAATAAAAATAATTGAATATCATTGAACAGTATGGCGTATAATAAACTAACTTTTAGGATATTCAGATGTAATTATAAAAGCTTTGCTACAAAAATACACTACCATAATTCAATGAGCTGTGAAATACCAAGTAACAAAAAGCTTATAAGATTCAGTCTACAGAGTAATTGTTACTTAAAGAATGGACAATCACTATCTCGAGAATCGAGATAAGACGAGTCGAGGCATTTCGAAAGCTCGATACTCTTACTTTTCAGCTTGTCTCAATTCTCATCTCCAAAGTGAGACGATAAGTTGAGTTAACTTTGTCCCGTTTTGAATGTAAAATGTTAATTCTCGTCCCGATTTGTTTGTTTTGTTTTAGAAACGATATGTGAAATTCCTTTTCTAGTGTGCAACATTAAACAAAACCGAAATATTCTTGCCAAATGTCATTTTTCTGTCTGTAATGGAATAACCTGAGTGATAATAAGCTCCTGACTTTCAATCTTCTACGAGGTAATTATTATTATTATTAGTATTATTATTCCTGAAGATTTGATAATTCAAGTATTGAAACATCTGAGTATTCAAAATCTGAAAATAATAAAACGTATGTCATTGCCGATCAATCGCCACCACAAATCTTAAAGTAATAAATAAAAATGGTTGTAAGACGTGGATTCGATCCGAGTACTTCCAGACTGCTGGTTGAGAGCAATGACCCCTGAACCAAGATCACTACGCTGTATATGATTCGTCTTTAGTGTGTTTACGTTAGGTTTCTTGTGTCCGCTTACAAAATTTTACAGGATATTTCTTCGTTTCAAAACTTCTTTTGTATTTCTTTTATCATATTATGAGCCAATGATCTTTTGGCATGATTTATATTAAAACTTGAGTTGTTCTTAAACTTTTGGTTAACAAGTTTGTTTCTCGTTCACACGAACTAGATGTATGACAGATTTAAATCTCATACTCGGGATTTATTTCAAAGCAGTCACCATCACCTGGTCAATGACTTACATTAATCAAAACTCTTTAAGTTTAACGTCCCGCAATTATGTCCTTTTGCCTAAGGGAGACGATAATTAAGGCATATAAATGAAGATTTGGTAGAATGAGAAAGTGGAATTAAACGAGATTACCCCGGGAAAACACGCATGCACGATCTTGTCCACAACTAACTTAGTTGACCTGCGATCGAACCAGGTACCCACACACGAGAGGAAAGTGCTATACCACTCAGCAAACGTACCCCCTTGCATTAATGAAATAAAAAGAATACAAATTAATAACTAGAATTTACCATAGTAGGCCTAGTTCGTAGATAAACATTACACTTCAATTTAAGGTCTATCTTGTCTAGAAAGTTTGTTCATCACTATTTGCTGAGGATTCCTGAAAGAGAGAAAATAAAGTTGTTTTACAAGTAATTTACATTTTGTGGCACCAATTGCATCAGTAAAAACAAGTATAATGAAATTAACAGAACTTGTAAATTCCAACTAAAGATTATCTGTAGCCTTCAACATGTCTACGGGACGTACTTTGGACAGTTTCATAGGTCTGATACATGTCCCGGGAATTTCAAGGCCACAGTAGGAACTTTATGGATAATATAAATATCCATGATTTTTTGTTAGATTTCAATGGGGCCTGCCTGTCACGGAACAATATTTGTATGTTCGAATGTTATCTTGAAATTATTCTTCAAGGACTCCAGAAAAATTGAATAGGAATCTCGCTGGAAGCTACGGACATCTACATTTGTAATTCATATATGCCGGGATCGACTTCCCTTGGGCGTCTCCAGGCTACGTAAAATTGCTTTGCCTAGACCATAGTAGCTACCAAAAGCAAAAAGAAAAATATATATCTTCAATTGGGCAAAGCAGCATGATTGCTTGACTCCCCTCAATCTCTATTTAAAAGAATTCTTTGTTTCGTTTGTTCTTTCGTTCGTACTATAAATTGTGTGACTTATCAGAGACTGAAATCTTGCTGTTGCCACACGAACGCTCGAAGTCCCACCATCCCTGGTAGAATTTCCAAGATTCAATTTCGACTACCAGCTAAACAGCCTTCGGCGAGAGCCTGGCGAGATGGAGTAGTATGTGACTCTGAAAGAGATCACTCTGCACCATTTCAAAGTGAAGTCTTAACAGCACAATTCACATACGTGGCCCTCAAAAGAGCCATTTTGGTTCCCAAACATACTACAGGAGAAACAGTGCAAAATATATTCCAAACACGCTACCTATTGATCCTCTAAATAAATAAAAAAGCTGTAAGCATATTGTTTACAAACATCCAACATATTGTTGTGTGTACAAATATTTAACGCATGCTCCTATTTGCAAACAACAACCACATGCACTGTACTACAGAGGACTACCGCTGCAGACGACGAAGACAACAGCAACACCACCAGTCACATGACGACGAGAGAGCAGCGCCATCGCCTCACCTGAAGCGCCTATTTAACCAGAAGGCTTTCATGAACGGCTACCATTCTGCAATTAGTTATCCCTCCTTTAGCTTGCTCGGAGCTTTAGGACATATCCAAGCCAAAGCCTATAGTTTGCTTCGAAACTCCAGGATTTTCCTTTCCTCCCGCTCAACTAGCTTCGGAGCTCTGTCCGGATTTCTACCCTCAGTCACTTAACTTGCCTCTTGTTCTGTCACTTCCAAAACCTCTCTCCGCTTGCTTCGGAGCATTGGGGATTAGTAACCTACTCCACCTAACTTGCTGTTGACACACGAATGCTCCAAAAACACCCACGTCTTTTGGTAGAACTTTCAAAATTCACTCCGGACTACCAGCTAAAAGCCTTTTGCCGACAATCTGCGGAAACGTTGTACTGTGTGACTCTGAAATTAATCATTCTTGGTCAACTTGCAAGAGCAGTCTCGACAGCACAATTCACACACGTGGCCCTTGTAAGGGCCATTTTTGTTTCTCTTACATATTACAGAGAAATCAGTGCAAACTAAATTCCAAATACTGTTACCTACCAATCCTTCAAATTAATAAAAAAGCTATAAGTATATATTAAAAATATTTATATGGACATATAACATGAACACTCAGGAAAATAAAACATGAACACAAAGAAAATAAGAAATAACTCTAACTGAAATTACATGAAAAACAACAAAAATCACCTGGTCCTCCACAAAGCTTCCCTTCAAAGGTCAAAGAAGGAGAACTTACACACATCAAACGAAACATGAAATTAAGTAAAGAAAATAGTATAGAATATTTTATTAGAACTTCTTCTACACGTATTGATAATAATAATAATACAGAAATAATTGATAGAAAATATTTTCCAAATCTCCTTCCCTCTCTCTCTCTCTCTCTGAGTAGAGTGGAGACACTTGGCGCCGTTTTTTGTAACCAGATATCCGATTTTTTTGTAACCAGATTTAGTAACTTTTTGTAGTCTTTTACGACCCATTTTTCTATGGTAATAAAAAGAGTATGGAGGTGTGTACTCGTTCTCTTTTTCCTATCCCTATTGAATATACCACGGGGGTATCTCGTTTTCTTTTACGACTAATTTTTATCCCTTAGGTAACAGCAAAAAAAAAAAAAAAAAAAAAGACATAAGACTATGAAAACAGATTACAACCAATATTTAACACAGCAGACTATGAATCAATAGCAGGGGATGTAGTCGTTCCCTTTTATGAACCCCTATGTAACATAGCAGAAATTTCACAACCATTCATCAAGTACTACATGTCCCAAAAGTACTGACCATCAAGGTCAAAGGTCAAATATTTAAACCCAAATAACTCGTAAACGGAGCCACATATTGAGGTGCAGTTTCCACATTTAGTAATAGATCATCAAGTACTACATGCCCCAAAAGTGCTGACCATCAAGGTCAAAAATCAAATATTTAAAACGTAAATAACTCGTAAACGGTGCAACGTGTTGAGAAGCTGTTTTCACATTTAGTAATAGGTCATTAACTACTACATGTCAAAAAAAGCAGTGACCATCGAGATCAAAAGTCAAGTATTTAAACCCGAATAACTCTTAAGCGAAGCCACATATTGAGGCGCTGTTTTCACATATGGCAATTGGTCATCAACTACTACATATCCCAAAAGTACTGACCAACGAGGTGAAAGGTTATATATTTAAACTCGAATAACTCGTAAACGGAGCAACATATTGAAATGCTGTTTTCACATCTGTAATAAGTCATCAACTACTACATGTTCCAAAAGTACTGATCATCGAGATCAAAAGTCAAATATTTAAACCTGAAGAACTCGTAAACGGTACAAAAATGGATATCTGGTTACAAAAAGGGCGCCAAGTGTCCCCAATCTACTTCTTTTGTCGACTTTATTTACTTATTTTGTCTGGTAGAAAATTATCAGACTGTAATCTCGTGAAGAAGTTCCAAACTCTCGTCAGCATCTAAATTTCGTTCTGAACAGCATAAACATGAACACGACAGATTCAAATAAACTTCCCTGTGGCAAAGTAAACTATCCACGCTAACTAGCGGCTCAAATTTGAACTAAGTAGTGTTAATAAATGAACACTCCCTGTAGGAAACAATATAAGTGCCAAAAACAAAAGTTATTGTAACAGTAGAGACAAAAGATAGTAAATTGTGCCCAAGCGTCACAAAATAGAAAATATAATTGCTTAGAAATATAACCTAGCACACAATGAAATATGAAAATCTAACTAAAGCATAAATGTATTAAAAATAAAATAAGTAAAACAATTGCAAGGTGGCATTTTCATTGTTTTCTACAGCGAGTCTACAAATGTGCAGGGGAGACAAGCTGCGAATATGGTCCCTAGCTCATTCGCAATACAATGTAAAGCAAAGCGCAAGGTATGCCCAATATGACGGAAGTCTAATAGAACGAACTACAGGCATAGCCTGCAAATCCTCCAGAAAGTGTAAGTAGGAGGCCCTGTCCTTTATAACCTCGGTGCTGTATGAAGAATCTAAAAGCAATAACTGAAACTCAAAAATATATGTATCAAATATGACCACAATCTATAAATTAAAATTATATGTTTGTCTCCAATCCTTTCGACCATGAGCTCTCGAAAATCATAAATGTTAGAAACGTGCCCTTTTCACTGGTCCATTCCAAATTTTGTGTAAATTGTCATTTTACACAATTCTAATTGAATATTTTTTCACCTAGATTCTAATTCTAGATTTTAATTGAATATTTTTCAGAATGACCACTATTTCTTTATTATATTTTAGAGGTACACTGGAGGTGTTGGAAGTTTAAAAAACTAAAGCATCATTCGAGTTATACATTCCAGCACCATATAATTGTATACAGGGGTTATATATATCTCTCCGTCGTTTGTTTCATGGCCAAATGATAATGAAATACGAAGGATAACTATTTCTCCAGTCTGAGATGAATCTTTATTATTTGGAATGTTTTGCCCAATGAACACCATATATCACTGACATAATAATTAATTGTGTGTGTAATGTATTTGCTTATTACATACTGCATGCAACAAGAAAGAAAACACTGATCATATCATACATGAATTAGGAACTCCAATCGGAAGTAGACTCAAAGCTTGCGAATGGTGTGAGATATTGAAAAAAGTAATCGAAAAAATTTCCCCTTTATGATATCTTTTGCCGATTTTTATCAAGATGTCTTTCACTTGTGTCTGTAAAGGGCCACGTACAGATGTTGTGAGGAATGACAAGGAGATTCATGCTTATATGTACATGATGCGCTGCGTAGAGAGCGTAGATTTAGTTAGTAGTTATTATGAAACTAGCTTTTCATGACGCACAAATAAATAAGCTATAGAAAATATATGGAGCAAATCTACTCATTCGCAGCCCACCCTATATAATAGTAGAAAATGTTAAATTAATGTAGATTTAATTGATGCGACATATCACTTAATGAAGTGACATAGTAATCTATGCTCATATCCATATTTTCTATTAAACACACGCACAAAACACACAGAATGAGTAAATGATACTCATAACTTTATATTCAAATATAAATAAATACGTACTAAACTAACACAAACAAAAAAAGATTTTACAACTGCATGCAAGAGCAGAAAGGAGGGTAGATAATAATCCATTTCCTGTCTGTTTATCTTTTCAATTATTTCACAAAATTTGAGGTAATTCTATTGCTAAAGTCCGCATGCACTCGACTGTTTTCTTTCTTAACGTACTTCGTGTTTCGTTCCATAACTAATCTCGACGCTTACGTACTGCAAAGAAGTTTTATCTGAGACATCTTGAAAGTTTCAGAAAATACTTACAAATACAAGTGAATTACATGTTGATTAAGTGTGTAGTAAAATTTATCTACTACATTTCAAATACAATTCCAATTAAATAGTAAAATTAAATGAATCTGTAGTTTTACATCGCACGGTTATACTCTGTTGTAGGCTAATTGAGATGGATGTTTATTGCAATTGAATTATTGTGTGAAATAACTAGAACAGTAAGAAAACGGAAGGAGACGGAAAAACTCGAAAAAATCCACTACGTTGTCCACTAGAAACTTAGATGGCCTAGGATCTTAACCAGGAACGCCTCGCATCTGAGGTGAGTGCTGTTCTACTAACCCACCGAGACTCCCCAGTAAACACTGTATCCCATCCCGGGGTCTAACCTTTCTACGCAAGCCAGGGATCTGAACGAACTCGTAGACTATCACGTTGGCGGCTCAGGTGACCCCCTTAATTATCATAGTTATGACTGATAGATGACTGGAAAGGCTATGGAACACAGATTCCAACGAGGTAACATTTGTGCAATTCCCGCCCTATTTGTAGTAGAAGAAGAAGAAACAAAATGTAATTTAAGTAAAAAAAAAAAAAAAAAAAAAACTGAGACTAAAAATTAACCAACTTTGCCCCCATCCTCCACATATAAGCAAAAAGGACACATACAGAATATTACCATGTAGTGGACAACTTCATTGCTTTACATACGAAATGTATGAGTGTACCCTCTGGAGTAAACAGCTACACCAAAAAAATCTTTATGCAACAAAACAAAAATACTCAAACCTAACCCCCTACACCATGTTACCCTCTATATACATAAAATGCATATCGACAAAAAAGTTTCATCCTTCAGACTATAATATCAAAATTATCTTGCTACTTAATGAGGGTAAAGCCTTGACGCAGCAGTTGAGTCAATAGATGTTTAAAGGCTAATGGTAGCAAGCGTTTATAATGGATATCATCTTAGGTTCGATTCCCCGTGGACAGCCTTGAAGTTTTAATGCATTTCAGTGGTTCGGATCGCACCTTGAACTACAGACAACGCTTCTCACATACCTTCGGCGCTGGAAGAAACGCTCTCAATCTAATCCAACTTACGAATCTATCAGTAAGTTCGGTGTAACGAAGCTTACATTTATAGTATTCATTAAGGCCAAGTGGTAGAGCGTTTAGCTTTAGTGTGTGAGTTCCCTGGTTTGATCCCCGACCAAATAACTTTGTGGTAGACAAGATAGTTTTCTCGGGGCACTTCCGTGTCCTCCCACATTCTCATTCCACCAATTATTCCATCCTCATTCACTTGCCTTAATCATGCCTATCCCTTAGCCTAAAAGGATAATAGTGGGATGTTAAACTGAAAGAAAGGATTAAGTGCCTATCAATACATTATAGTCTACTCACGTGTATAACTCGTGCTGGAATTCTAGGAAAAGTTTAATCGCCTGTAATAACCGCAGCTAGCCTATAAAAACAAATACTTCGAGGAAAATAGGGGGTTATGAAATAGGGGTGTGGTTATGGAATCGGAGCTTATTGAATCTGTTGTGAGCTCCACTCTCTCGGGGGTAAGAGAAATTATGTCCTAGAAGAAGCTTCATGACGTACCAATATTGTGCTAGTTGTTACTGGTGGATGACTTGTTGCAGTTCGTCTTTTTTTTTTAATTTGCGCCTCCGAAAAACTTTTGCTGGTAAGTTTTCATTAGCTTATTTTGTGGAATGATTTTACAAATTAAATGCCCAACTCTACAGTATAGTGTGTGAGCCTTTTGTTATCTTTCTAGGGAACAGAACGAAATGTCACATTATGTGCACGATTTATTTGAGGTGTGATTGTTTTACAAAATGGCCATGGAATACTTCTATTGTTGGAATCCCATAATGCTCTCCCATCTGTATGAAAACGTTGAGCATAATGACATCCAGCGTAGGTTTGTGAGTCAAGTACGGTATTGTAAAGAAATTAACATAACGAATAATCTAATAGTATATATTGACAACCTCCCCAGTTCGTGTCTAAAAACGGGGATGAAAATGGTGAACTGGAGAAGTCTCCTTCCACTCACCATCTAAAATGAGTGGGAACGTTTTCTACTTCTAAGCGAGAGGTTAATGATTCGTGCATATTCTTATTAGGTTTTACCATAAAATGACAACTCAGATATGAAATTAATAATAGATGTTTGTATTTCTCATAATTAATGTCAAAGTGTAAAATGTGATGTTTAGTTTAGGGTATTTAGAATGATCGCCAGATCGAGCAACGCAAACCAAGCATTGAGCTGTTATTACTGTCATTAAGGTTACACATACCTCTGGATTCAAATTCAGCTGGTGGTCCTTGATGGTCTACTCCGTGATGGGTCTCTAGATGGAAGATATCGCCTGGGTTGATATCTCTGTCGTGGTTTGTGCCTCAACGGGTAAGACACTCTGCTGCAGTCATCGACGATGATGATCTGATTCAACTCCACATCCAATGTACTCCATGAATAACTCAAACGTTAGTTCGCTAACAGTAGTAGAATCGTGACTCCTCTCCTTCTGTCTAACTCTGTCACACTCCATTCAGTCTGTCTGCCTCTGACTCTCTGACTCTCTCTCGAGACCTCTCGTCCCTTCGTTTTTGTTTGACTTTCCGTCCCAAGGAATTCGACTGTGGCGAATGACGTCAAACACTTGCGTACTCCTTTCTTGAGGAAAACGAGGTTGCTTCCTCATAGCAATCAACAACTGGCAACACTTGGAATGCTCTTGTCTCATGATTCTTGACAATTTCTACATACCCGTGAATGTGTTTTCCTGTTCACAATAATTTTACAAATGCAACATCGTAACTTCAGTCAATTGTTCTCGTTTACACATTTGCAGAATTCAGTTCCTGAATTCTCAGACACAGAACAATGTGCTACGATGATTTTAAAGAGCTGACAATACAATCATGTAAATTTACTAAGAATTGCATTCGTGAGATTACTTATATTAACATTAATTATTTCCTTGTTTTTAATCCTTCACCAAAACAAAATAAAATCTTTAATAAAAATAAATATTCCAAAATATACATGAAAATTAATCATAAAATATGGGCTCTGCCACAATATGAATAGACCTCTTACAGCTAAATCAGTGTAATGTTTATTAGAATTTACGCTCAAACGAAAAGAGGTTCCACATGTTTTAGTGTCTCTCTTATTTTCAAGATTGTTGACAAGGTCATCTATCACTCAATATGACATTTCAACACCACCATCGAGAAATGCAAACTATCTACATGTGGATGTCGAAGGGGCTCAGCGCACGTTGTGACTTGTTCGCCATACAAAGAACACGTAGCACGTTCGCGTGAGAAACGAGAATCCAGGCATGGCGCTAAATGTCCTTCTAAATAGCGTGCTCCTCCGAAGAGGGCACAGAATTTAATGGAACTTTCTTCATCTACTGACTCTAGTAGTGAATCTGATGAACTACATCTTCAAGATTCCAGTGATGGAAAAGTCATGGCTCCGTGCGTCTAACCAGAAGATAGAGATGTTATGTGCATCTTTAGTGACTGTAAGTTTTCGGACGATGTTCGTGGGAAAGTATGGATAAGTGGTTGATTTGTATATACAATGTGAGCTTATGAAGAGTGTGCTGGATCCGACAAGGAAATCTATATATGCGATTTCTACAAGTGATCACACAAATAGTATGTGATTTGCAAAATGCTCGACAATGTATAGGTACTTCTTCTTATAAAGACAGCAACATGTAATGTACATCGCTACTATTCCATGTACCTACCCCTATTCCATATCCCCTAACTTTTTCTACATTTAGTAATTTTACTTTTATGTTCTTCGTATGTCTGCTAGAAGTTTCTAATTGTCATATTATAGTCCTCATTAAATATCCTTCGATCCTATATACTATTTATTTAACATATATCCTCGGCCAGTTATTTTCACATATATAACCCACTGTTTTCCTCTATCATTTTAATAGGAACTCTTACAGTTGGAAAACGTTAGATGTCTGGGTTCGTAACATTAGGTGGCGAATGCAGCGCTGGGATGTTGCGAGTGGTGTGCGACAGCAAACTATGTACTACGTGAGGAGCAGCAGAACAGGAGATGAGGCTAGTATTAAATGGACAACTTCTCTGATTTCCTAAGAGTGCGAACCTTTGGTGCTTGGTTATGTAGTTTGAGAGTGACGGAAATGGCAAGTATGTTGAGTGCATCGGAAGGAACAGTATCAAAGTTGATAGTGGCCTACAGTACTCTATCCAGAACCACATCGTCGACGAGGAACAATGATCGGAAGGAAAAATCGTACGACTATAGTGCAAATTGCAGAGGGACTCAAGGAGCGATTTACACAGTTTGTGTAGACACTCACAGTCAGCCGCGAGTTACCTGACATTGACATATATGATGTATAGCAGCGGCGAACCCACAGGTAGGCGAGTATGGCGCTTTAGCACGAACTGGAAATGTGCAATATTGTCGCTGAGCCATCCCTCACCTTATTTCAAACAATGAGCCATGTTTATATTTGATGGACCCCCCAAAAAGTGAATGATCGGCATAGTGCCCGCCCAAACGTGAAACATGGTAGCAGCTCTGTGATGCTGTGGTTCCCAATATCGTGGTTTTCAGCGGGTTTTTTATTATTATGATGCTTTGTTTTCAGAGCTGGTCTTTAGGTTAGAAAAAAATTGGAGCAATGGTTACAATTATGTATCTCTGAATTGTAAATTCAGGTTAAAAAATACTTATAGAATTGAATTCTTCAGTGGAAAGATGAGAGCAATAACGTGAATAATAGTGTGCTAAAGTAGATATAAATATGTTTATGTAATTTGAAACTAACTAACATATACAGAATTACTATGGTGATATCGTATCTAAGACAAAAAGAAAGTTAAAGGTTGCGGAATATATGTTTCAAAAAGCATTGATTCGAACTTCTCTCCTTTTCCATATTTACTTTCGAACGACGAAAGCAGAAAATAAAGTGAATGGTCGTGAGAAAATCGAATTTGACATTTAGATGGATTTACACTTTCTTAGTTCATAGATACAAAAAAAAAAAAAAAAAAGAAAAAAAAAGTGTTTCAACATCTCTCCATCTCTTCGTTCTGATGTACACTCACCTAGAGGCCACATCGTTTAACGTATCTCAATCAAATTTTAAACCAAAGGTCTTATGTGATTCTCAAGTGGATGTTTTGATTTTTCTTCCTACCGCTAAAAGAAGAGTTTAGTTTACTGACAGGCGAAAATAAAAAGAAAGTGCGATTTTCTTAAAAACTGCTCTAAAGATTTTTGTTAATATTTCATAAATCAATATTTTATTATCAAACTGTGGTATGAGTCATTTCTCTGAAAATAAATTGAGAACGAGCAGCTTACTCTTGGGAGCGTTTTTTTTTTTTTTTTACTATTTTCTAAGAAACAACTCAAAGGATTTTGTTCATATATCACTAATAACGTGTAACTAAATATTTTACTAATAACGTGTAACAGTACGGTATAACTCATTCGGACTGATAATATCAACGAATGGTAACCTTTAAACTACGGGATATTTCGTTCTCAAAATACGCTGTTCCATATCTTAACTATAGATATTTCGATTACGAAATGGTACTACAATAACTTTTGTAACACTTTTTATTGCATGTGTCTTCAATAAATAGAAGTAAAAACATGGACTTCTTTGTAAACCCTTACGAAAACGCTTTAAATGTAGTTTAAAGGTTAAAAAAATACGTCCGCAGTTTAAGGGTTAAAACATTAACCCCCGTAGTTTAAGGGTTAAACGTTCTTTGAGGGATTCTTTTTCCAGACGATATTCTCAACAGCTACTCAAGCGATTTTACTCATATTTGATGAATAAATATATTATTAATTACCTGACAATATAGCATAACTGATTTGTTCTGAGAAAATCTACGAGTAGCAGTTTATTTTTGGCTTTTTTTTTTTTTTTGGATTGATTTTCTGGAAATCGACTTAGTCCATTTTGTTCATATTTCATAAATATTCCATTAATAACCAGGTAATATGGCATAACTGATTTATCCTGAAAAATCTAAAAGGTGTAGTTTATTCTTGAGTGCGGTTTTAGGGACGATTTAAAAAAAAAAAAAGATTCAGTCGATTATGTTTGTATTTAATAAATAAACATTTCATTAATATTCCTTTAATGCTGTGTAAATCACTTCTATGAGAAGATTTACGATTTACTTTCAAGTTGAGAGTTTTGACAGTTTTATTATAAAAGACCACTCATGCGATTTTATAATCAAGTATATCATTGATAAAGTTCCAGGAACCAAGAAAGTTCGTGCGGTTTCAGTATAAAAAAACAAAAGTTAAAAAAAAGAAAAGTTAAAAAAAGAAAAGTCCGAACGCATAACTCATGTATTTTAAAATGGAAAATGTGTGGTCAGCATTATACTTCTTCATTGCCTGCCTTGCTGACTTTCTACTGATTTGATTCCTCTTATTTCCTTATTTAAGTGGCTCCCTATTCTGTTGTCACGGCGCTGGATGGACACCGCAAATCAAAAAAAAAAAAAAAAAAAAAAAAAAAAAAAAAAAATATTGATAGCTAAAATAGCAAAACTACTAGCAACTTATTATTTAAAGGCAAAAATATATCAGGTCAAAGAATATGTCTAAAACGTTTAAGATCGTTGATGAGTGTCTCGACTATTGCCTTTCAATGACTAGCTTTCTAATCTCTATATTACTTTCTCGATATTAAAGTAACGTTTCAATTTCTTCATGATGCTGGGCGGACACCAAGAACTCTTGCTGGGACTCAGAATGAAGTTTGAAACTGCGGCCACCCTACAAAGTATTTACTTACCCTAAATTTCTTTATGTATGTTACTATTTATTGATAAGGCTACTAGAAGAACCATGATGTCTATATAAAAAGAACATACGTTATATCTCAAAATGCTATCAAAGCAAATATTATACCGCTATTTGGATAGAAAGTTTGGTTGCGAAGTGAACATCACACATGGAATGACTAATTCTTCGAATATGCGATGAGGATCGTTTGACACGTGTGAGTGTGACACGTGTATTAATAGAGAATTTCTACTTAATGTTTTAGCTTTTGCAATTGTTCAATATTCGCTGGTCTATTAAGGAAGCTGAAAAGCACGAACAATATAGAACGGAAACAAATACAAAAGATATGCTTTCAAAAATCCATTTTCTACATTACTGAGAATTCTTACTTTATTGTATGTGTAAAAGCTATTTTATGTGTAATATAATTTGCCTTTCTGGTATGATAGAAACTTTTCTAAAAGAAAATACAATTCAATCAGTTCTTTTAATGGAAACATTAGAGCTATTCCACTCTGTCAGAAGAATGCACTGATTTCACGG
Source organism: Thermobia domestica (assembly GCF_964235325.1). Lineage (NCBI taxonomy): Eukaryota > Metazoa > Arthropoda > Insecta > Zygentoma > Lepismatidae > Thermobia > Thermobia domestica. The sequence continues at coordinate 4,918,549 of NC_137456.1, forward strand.
CCTGGCACTGAAATGAGTTATTAATCGATCAATTCATATGAACTGAAAGTTTGCCAAAGAAATCAAATAATTTGAAAAAAAAAAAAAAAAATCGCCAAAGCCAAATACGAGGGGTGACCACACACTTAAAAATTTCCTTGCTCAGAGATGACAAAAATGCATGTTCAAAACACAATAAGTAATTTTTACTCATATTTGAGATAAAATGTATCATTATTTTCAATGGTGTTTTCATTTGTGAGCTCAAGGCTCATTTCTCAAAAATAAGAATGAAATAGTGCGTGATTTGTAATATCATAGATGACTAGAAAATAATTTTAAGAATCTTAACGGAACAACATTACTATGTTTTACTGAATTTAGGACAGAATGGCAGGAGGACTAATTGCAGCGGACGAAATGGCAGAAGGACAGAATGGCAGGAAGTTAATTTGGCAAAAATTATAAGTCCTAGGGCTCGTATTTTTAAGTTTCAGCTATTGTGTTTGTTACTAGGTAACGGTTCTCGATTTAGTCATTTCCGCCTCGAATGTCCAAAGCCTATAAATACGGCTAAATTGAACTAAGAGCGTAAAAGAGGGTAAATATCAGTTAATTTATTTAAATTTATTTCTTTATAACCATTTTCCAATTGATATCTTGGTCTTATAACAATTCTAACTACAAGAAAATATAGATTGAAAGCAAACAAGGTAATTACAAACTGAAAGAAGAAAGGTTCGGACCCGGTGGACCCCTCCCTCGTGGCTACTCCCCTGAGCATTGCTAACTATTCGCAAATTCAATGTAGTGTTTCCCATCATAATGTTTTACGTGGAAAGTTATCAAGAGTATAAAATACATTTGTTTTATAAAAAAAAATATGTTGCTATATGCTAAAATACTATCCACAAAGGGAGACGGATTCTAGATATTGGCTTATTAATATCTGGTTCACAAATTACTGTACAAGAAGCCTTCATTATCTATATAAGCTAAGAATTAACTTGTAAATGTGTGTTACTTTCATTTGCTTTATACTCTATTACATATTTTCTATCTTATTTTGTAATTCTGCAATCACTGTTTTTTAATTGTCATTATATTGATTTGCTTCAGTATAGTCTCGTAATTTAAAAATATGAATGCATAAAAATAAATTCCATTTATAATTGGTAGAGAAATAAGATTCCGAAATCTTATTTAGCGCAAGAAACCTTCTCGTTCACTGGAAACCGTGCCGCGTTGTTGCAGAAGCACGGCAACGACCAGAGCATTTAACTTCTGAGATAGGGGAAAGGAGAGCTAACATTTGCTCCAATTGCTGCGCTGAAGAAATCTGGTCGTTGTATGCTCGCTGCAACGCAACATAAATTAAAGGCTCTGTGACGCATTGTTTTTTGCTTTTTAAAACGGATTAATGGATTTTACAGTTATAGAAGTAAAAAAAATATGTTACTTAAAGTATATAAGAGCATTAGAAAGTATTTTTTCTGTTCTTTACTACTACTGCTAATAATATTTTTTCTTGAAATACTTTGGTCGTTGCACAACGCTGCAACACTAACATTAGCCTCCACTGGTGTAGATGTTTATGTAATATAAATTCTGTATGTACTAATAGTTTGATTTTTTTTGCATGTTTATAATTTGTTAATGCCCTTTCCTTCGAATTTGAGAACCCTGTTTCTGTATACCATTTCTTGCTTTTGAGAAAGACATTTCTTTTCTTTCTTTCTTTCTTTCTTTTTTTTTTTTTTTTTTTGAGAAATGTGTTTCTAAAACTTGGGGTTATATGTATCATTTCCTCAGGTGTTTCTTTCTGAATTTTAAGCAAAAATACATTTTTTTCTCAAATTTGAGAAATCATTTGCACCCTCAGAAATGAGACATAAATCCTCGCATTTGAGTCATTATTTCTCAAAATGATTTGAGAAAATCGAAATCTCACTTTTAAGAATGTATTACTCGGTGCACAGGTAAGAAACGGATGTTCTCAAATACGAGGATTTTTTCTCGAATTTAAGAAACCATTTTTAACAATGCAGAGAGTAAGGTTTCAAAGTCTGCAGTGAAACGTATATACATGTATATTATTTCATTAATAATATAGCCAAGAGATAGTACATACATTACGTTATTTTTCGACATAGTCTTAATTTAGGTTGAGGCACTTGTCTTATCGTGAGATGAGTTGTCACGAACTGTTTCACTTTCTCATCTGAAGCGAAGCGACGGCCTCCTAGGTGCTTCTTCAAGTGAGGGCCCTCAAGATGCTGTGACGTGATCCTCATGTTGTCGTGAATCAACTCCTCCACGCGCGAGCTGTATACAAATCTGTTGATGCCGTGCTGGGTTGGCCACTGTGCTCCTGTTCGGTGACGTTTTCTCTACCAGTCGCAAATTTTCGACAGCACTCTGTGACACGCTGATGAGACTGTCTGTAAACCTCCACCAGCTGCCGGTAAATTTCAACCGCGGTTACATGTATCGCCCACAGAAATCGCGCAACTGAGCGGCAGTGTTGCCAGACACGGCAAGCGAAATTGCACACACCTTCCGTCCAAATTGCACAATTTTATACACAAACTGGAGGACAGTGCACACAAAATTGCACAATACATAACTACTTATCTATATGTCGCTATATTGTGCTTGATGATTTACATCCACCAGCCATAGTTCAAAGATTCAGAGTTTGATTTTTATTATTATTATTATTATTATTATTATTATTATTATTATTATTATTATTATTATTATTATTATTATTATTATTATAGTAAAACCGTCAACTTCTTCAAGCCCATTGTCACTTTCTTTTTACTTTCAATGTACTAAATTTTTTAATTAGACATCGACCGGTCATCGTACTAAGTTTTTACCTTAGTAAAGCCACACCAGTTGATGCAGTCAGATAACTTGGTCGCAGTAGTAACTCATACCTTATACAAAATAACGCAATTCTACTGTGACCAGTTTTATCCTCCCCTTATCTTATCTGACCGTTAAAAATATCAAGACATGGTAGGACTGGTTCTATGTGTTAAAACAGAGACATACATTCTTTCCCTTCATTGAAACAAAATTTGGCGGCTTCTTCCTTCAGTGTCCATAGATGGATAAAGTTTATTTAATTAGAGTTATCTATACGTACTAACTATATACGAGTTAACTATTACTGCTTGGATGCCGTATAAATTTTCGTAAAATAACAACTGAATGAAGCGGAATCTGCTATAAGTTTAGCTACCAATGAATTTGACCAAAGGTATCAGCATTAATAAAGAATGGAGGAATATTGTTGATAAATACAGAAAAATGTATGTGAATTATTGTATTCAATGGTTGTTTACTCCTTGTTGTTTTTTCTAATAGAATGTTATGTTTCCACATTGGTCAGTTCAGAAGGATTTCCATGCTTCTGATTGGCTGTTTGAACGGGCCAATGAGAGAGCAGATTGGGAGATGAATTGTGTATATATACTTTAGTAGTTTTCTGTATCACTCAGTGTCTAATGAGGATCTTGGCTCGAAGATCGAAACGTCACGTGTAAATGTGATTTTATTAAACAAGTGCAGTCTTGTTCAGCAGTGTGTTTATTTTTCTGAAGAAATCACATGAAGTCAAATCATATGCACGCTAATCATACACTTGTTAAATGATAATCAAGCACATAGAAAGATGTCTCCAGTCAACGCCAATTACCTTAACTGCTCGGTGGTGACTCTTAGCGGTAGAAAGTGGAAATACTGCGTGGAAACTAAATTTCTAAAGTTTACCTTTCGAAAAACATGTTTCACAATAACATACCTTTATTTGGTAAGAGTGCACTTTATGCCGAACATTCATTGGAACCGATTCACCTGAACCGATTCCTCGGAACAGTTCAGAGATCAGTTCCCAAAAATAATCCCATGAATCGAAGCAATCAAAAATTAAATTCTAGACAAGTTTTGCAGACCACCTAGTAAGCAATCGTAACCTAACTTCACACCAGCAAACTAAGATATGAAATGATAATATATTACGATTGCTAACCAAATGATCTACCACATTCACCAAGAATTTACTCTTTAATTACTAAGTACAAGGGCAATATCCTTGAGAACTGATGCTGAAATATTCCGAGAAATCAATGCAAGTGAAACACTATCAATTTTCAGATCTAAATGGGGGGCTGCCGCCCCCCAAACCCCCCGCTCAAGTACTATAAAAGCATCAAAAACAACAATAAATAATCAAACCACTACTATAAATCTAACGTAATAAGTAAAAAAAAATACTGTAAAAAAATTAATTTACACTCACCACTAATTATAAATCAACCACCCAGCAGCAGACTATCCACTTATGACTACGACGCATTCGACCCATATTAAATTTACGTCTACCGAACAAACTCTCGTCCACTCCAACTGCTATTCTAGGACTCCGATAAGGTCATATTTCAACAACAACAACAACGAAAAAAAATATCTGAAACTCTCTTCAGAATATCACAAACAAAACGACATGCAAACTGACTTCACTTAACATGACACTTCACCAACGCAACACTCACACTCAACCGTACAACATTCGAACATCAGTTACGAATACATAACAACCAATCAGAGACTCCAACACAACCAACCAACCACAGCACAGGAGGCAACATCAGTTACGAATACATAACAACCAATCAGAGACTTCAACAGAACCAACCAACCACAGTACAGGAGGCAACATCAGTGCCACCAACCGCTAAAACACCGACTCCGTACCTGTTACAAATAACAGTGATTCCGTTCCTCCAATGCCACTTTCAGTGACAAAATCACTTGTTCGGCATAAAATTCACTCTAGCCGTTTATTTGATATAATAATAAAATAATTTTTCTGAAAATTGGGTACATTATTTTGACTTGTCCTGTATATAAACTTGTGATCATTTACTTCTTTTTTTAAAAAAAAGTTGAGGCGAGCAAAAACTATTCCATCTACTTCCTTTAACACACACACACACACACACACACACACACACATATATATATATATATATATATATATATATATATATATATATATATATATATATATATATAAAGTGCAATGTTCTGTAGATAGATTCTAAATAATGTATAGGGGAATTTAATATTTTAACATTTAACATTTAACATCCCAAAATGTTTAGGCACTTCCGACAGGATTAGAATGGTGAAATTTGGCATAATTGTAGCCTTCCAGGACTAACCTACAGGGAAATTGCCAAAAGTGAATATTTTTAATTTTTTAGGGGTCTAAAGGGGGATGAAGAGATTCCCATGTTATTTAAATGGACGTTTTCTTGGGATACAAAATTTTATCTTTTAGACAGTTGAAATAGGAAAAGAAACCATAGAATTATTGCTTTAAGAGATAGAATTATTGGTAGATAGATTCTAAATAAGGTATAGGGGAATTTAACATTTTACCCCTTTCTTATTAAAAACATCTTATGAAGTTTTTACAGAGTTGTAAATTCCTTAGATGTCTTGAAATGTTCCCAGTGCGTAATAAGAGCGAAGTCCCTCGGCACACGATGTGGCTTCAGGGAAAGTGCATTGAAGAAAAACAGGGTTATGGAGAATGAATATAAAACTTTAGATTACTACCACGTCACCTTCCCCATCAGGACAACAACTTTCAACCCGACCCTAGTAATAGTTAAATACCTGATTCGTTACTAAATTATAAACCTACTTCATTATACAAAATAATTTTGTTTACAATGGAATGTAAATAGTATTATAAACTTATTGTTAAAATAACATTAATTTTTAAAACAAAACAGTAAAACTTATTCATGACTATTCCAAATATGAAAATGTATAATTCGTTGTTATGAATTATACGGAAAGTAATCAGGACAAAGATAGGGGTAGGTAAATCTTACTAGTTGTAAGACTTCACAAATAGGAGTACACCGCTTGGTCCGAGTTTCAGTTGATCTGAGCATTTGATTTTTTTTTTTTTAATTTGAACGCAGTAATTCCGAATGTTAATGATTGACTACATACACCGTACAATGGACCCTAGACATTCTTCGTTCAGGAGCGACGGGTACATCTGTTTCCCTGAGATGTACGGTCAACTGGTAGGGCCTATGCGTCCCATGGAGTATGTCTGTGACGTAGTTGCTCTGTGATATCTTCTTCATTACGATTCAGCAGATAACGCCATTGACCCGTGTACTTAAATACAAGGAATGTCTCATTTGATTATTCAGACAGCCTTCACGACTTTAGCATGTGGAGGCTTCATACCATACTAATTTATCAAAGCTAGAGATTTTGTATTGTTACGAAATTGCCATAGTTGCGAAACAAAGTTATGGTATAAATCACATTTCACTCACACGTGTCTTTATTTGTAGCTTTTTCTTCAGTATCAGCGAAATGTAATAGTTTTTAAACATTATTAATTATATTAAAAAGTTATTTCATTTCATACACATTTATTTGATACAATGATATAAAACACGTATAGCAGAAGAATGCCCGTTGGAGTCATTTTGATTCCTATACGGTAAACCTTTTGTCGCATTTTTCTTTCATATTGTGATTATGCGACTAACGTTTAAAACGTTCCGTGTCCGTTTATTAAACATTTTGGCGCGATTTTGTCTGATTTACCTTAAATGCCAAATAGAGTCAATTTTACTCACTTTATAATTACAATAAATCATGAGTCGAAACACTCAATTGCTTTTGGTGGAAATATATGAAAGCTCTCATAAAGGTCTGAAAGCAGAGACGAGGTCTGTTGAGCAATTAAAGAGACATGTTGTGCCTCACAGTCTTGTTAGTGTATGGATTTTTGTCCATTGAAAGTCATATACTGAGACATATTCGGAACGGTACAATGACTGAATCCAACAGGCGAATACAAAACAACAGTTTCAGCCTAGCTTTACAAAGATTGAAACATTTATTTGCATTTTGTGCTGTATTCGGTATATGTAGGACAGCATGTGGATTGATCTTTAGGACATAACGTTGGGTAAAATGGACATGCCATGAAATCGATTTTGTGAAATTCTCAGGTAGACTGTTCTTGCTACACCTTGACAAAAAGTCCGCGAATATTGAAAACTGACAAAGTTTGCTGTATTAAATTGTCTTGAACAGGTTTATTGATACCTTATCCAAGTGCTGCAGTCCTCTTCTGTTCTTGACAATTAATAGACAGATTTGTCTTTTATCCAGTAAGGCAGAAATCCTTTACATTCTTCGAGGTCTGATAAATTCGGCACTAAAATATTTTATTGAATTAGACAATAGGTAATGTGAGTTTCTCTCACCAAGGCATGGTGCTTTCTCAGGTTCGGATCGAGGAGAAGCCCACTATATAGAGAGGTTAGTTCCTAATATACTGAATAAACAGTTGTCGGCACAGAGCAAGGGGTGGTGTTTAGCGTAAGGCTAACAGCTTCATCCTGTGAAAAGAGATCACTGGTTTAGAAATACTCACAGAAGCCTTAGACAGAACTGATAACTTGGTACGACCTCGGCAAAGTAAAATAGACCTGAGATTTGTAACTGGATTCAGTTGGCTAAGGACAGAAGTCAATGGAGAGTTTTTGTGAATTAGGCATTGAACCTCCGAGATTCATAGGCTATAGGGTTAGTTAGTTTCTTGCATATACAAGGAAACTAAATGTGTTTTGAATTGATTTCAGTATGTAGGAACAGACATAGCATGAAATGGTTAAAGATCATTGCACTCTGTATTGATATTACTGATGTATTTACAATTTGAAATTGACATTATTTTCACTTCTACTAAACTTGCAAAAGGACTTTAAAATTCACCAATCTTGTAAAAAGAGTAAGTAAAAGCATTAGAGAATGTCTTACTTCTCCGGAAGGGATGAAAATTTATTTGTATTCCACTGTGGGTTACAAATATACTGAAATAACATTGACAGGGTGTCAAAGGAGTGCGAAATGTTATGTACCTATCTTTAGCATAATGCATTCATATAGCAAAAAAAAGAGGATTCAATACACAGTGAAATGCCACAATGACACATTTAATATGTCTTTGTGAACATATTGACAAAGAAATATTCAGTGCTAACACATACACTATAAGATAGCGTCTTCATTCATTTCAGAACGCTCTAGATCTAGGAGCCAGTTCCCTCGGTTTTTTTATAACGCAATGACAGGAAAAATATCTTAGATGCCATGAATTCATCAAGTTGTGTGATGTTTAGTCTCATCTACAAGAAGAGATTCTGAATAGTCTCGAAAGAGTGGTATTTCGTCTCGAAAGTAGATTTGTTTCTATCGGAAGAGATCTTTTCCGTTCCGAATATCTTTACGAAAGCTCTGCTTCTCTAGTGTCATGAGCAACACAAGTGATTTATGATCAGAAAAAGGTTACAGAAATAAATAATAGGCTATATGTTCAATGTATTATAGTATTTATGGGTTTTGGCTGTGTGATGCATTGCTCTTTGCAACGTCTCATTAAATAATGCTTCGTTCAGTTAGTGAGGTTTCGTACCTGCATGTACAATTGTTGGTCTTCAGTTACTGAGATTCTGTACCCGCATGTAAGAAAACTGTTCAGTAACTGAGATGTGTGTTTTTGTGATACTTTTTCTATTTATATTTGGCATATAAAATATGTTCTAACTTAAATGTATTACAATGATAAATAATAACAAATGCACTTGTTTTTGTATTCACCTTTGATTATATTTTTGTTGCACATACAGATCTTTTTTTATGTGCTTTTGTTTATCAAGTTTTCGTTTAGTGACGTCAGGGTGAGTGACGTGTATTACCTTACGCCCTCTAGTGACAATACGTAAGGGCAGTTGTAGCGAGATGCACACACACACAGTTACAGTTCGTGTTATGTATGAGTGCTGTGCGCTGGAAGTTGCTGCTCTGTAGGAAGCAGTCGTATGCAACTATCGTAAAGTGCGGTCAACACAGATCGTGTGCTTGTCTAACACAGATCGTGAGTTTAAATAGTAAGTGAAGTGAATATAATTACGTGCTCCGGTGTGATTTTTATAGCTACTGGAAGTTAGTACTGCAGGAAGTTGGGACGTGTATAATATTGGACTCCAGCCTGTGCACAGGACTGACTGACAGTGTAAAAATCACGTCGTATCTTCTAGAAGATAGGAAGATCAAGGGGAGCATTACCTGTAAGAGAAGGTTTTTCCTTTTTATCCACGACGACGAACGGAAACCACGTTTGCGGAAATTGAGGTAAGATACTCACGTACTTTATTTAGTTTTTTTTTTTTTTTTTTTTTTTTTTGTAAAATTTCCAACATACTGGTTATGGGCCCAGTGTGCTTAATAAGGCCCAGTGTGCTTACTGAAATTTTTCCGAAATTGCTGTATCTGGTTTTAAGTGCTTGAATAGTGCAACGAACGGCTTACGCATTATTTTTAGGCGTGCTAGTGACATATGCATATTCTAAGTGAAGTGCAACTAGTGTGGTGTGAAGTGCAAATAGATTTATTGCATTTTATGTTTCCTAGTAGTAAAAGTCGAGACGCTTGTATTCAAATACACCTAGTAGGTTAGTTGGTCTGTGTCAGTTTTTTTTTTTTTTTTCTTTCTTTCTTTAAACACGAAGATGGATTTGTTAAAGAATATAAAGCCGTTATCGTGTGAGAAAGAGTGGCCCATATGGAAAAGAAAAATTAGGGACTTATTAGAATACCATGAAGGGACACTAGAAGTTATCGATGGCAAGTTGCGAAAACCGGAACCGTTAGAAGATTCCGCTTCAGAAGCTCAAAAGAAGAAATATAGAGCAGAGGCTGACGTTTACCGGAAAGCTAATAGTTATGCCAAGTCGATGATAACTAGTGCAGTAACGGATGAAGTCTACCAGAAGATAATGGAGAAAGATACGGCTGAAGAAATGTGGTTAGCTTTAAAGAAGCTATTTGAGGCAAGTTCCACAGATCAATTGTTCAAGATTTGTATGGACTTTTTCGCCTTTTCTTGGAGTGAAAGTGAAGATGTTTCCACACACATAGCTAAATTGAACAGTTTGTGGATGGAACTTAACAGTGGATTGAAGGACAAAGGACATACTGAATTACCGGATCTTTTGTTGATCTGTAAAGTGTTACATATCCTACCCAGTACTTTTGAAACTTTCAAATCAAGTTGGATGTTGCTGACCAAAGAAGTACAACGTACGTTTGACGAATTGACTACACAATTGTGTATGTTCGAAAGGAACTTTGTACAGCGGTCACCAGTAGGCAAGTACAAGGGTGCGTCTTCAGAGCAAGAAGCATTAGTAGTGAATCAACCGAAGCAATTACAGAAGAAGGTGAAGAAGGACGATATCTGTAATTACTGCAGACGAAGAGGGCATTGGGTTCGAACGTGCAAAAAGTGGATTGCAGATGGGAAACCGCCTAAGAATGAGAAGAAGAATCAGAAATCTAGTGAAACCAAGTTGACAATTGTCTATTCTGCGAACGAAGAATGTTCTACAGATGAAAATGGACCTTTCGTTTGGTGGATTGACAATGGTGCAACGAAGCATGTAACACACACACCCGATTTCTTCCTCAATTATCAGAAGTTTGAGAACCCGAGTAGTATTTCAGCAGCAGGTAAAGAGAAGCTGTTTGCATTAGGGAAAGGTGACGTCAAAGTGCTTTCAAAAGTGAAAGGTAAGAAAGTTGACTTAATCCTTACGGATGTGTGGTACGTTCCGAATATTACGAAAAATCTGTTCTCAGTTTTGGCCGCACAGGATAGGAATAGGAATAGTAAATTTACGTCCTCTACCACAGAGTGTTTGTTAGAAGTGGACGGAGTTGCTATCGTTCAAGGCAAAAGAAAAGTACAAGGGGCATTGTTCAAAGCGCAGTTTGAAACAGTACCCTCAAGTAATCGTGAAGAAGTGAATGTTGTGATGTCTGATAAAGCTCTTTTACAATTGTACCATAGCAGATGGGGACATCAGGACAAGCAACATATCAAAGATTTAATGAAGAAAGAGCTGAATATTTCTGTGAAAGATGAAAATGTTCTCTGTGACTCTTGTGTTTACGGAAAAGCGCACAGACTACCGTTTAGTAGTAGAAAACCTTCATCTTCAGTGGGACAGTTATTATCAGCAGATGTCTGTGGTCCCTTTAGTGAATCGTTTCAGAAATACAAGTACTTAGCTATATTCAGAGACGATTATTCAAAGTACAGGTTTGGTGTTTTTCTACATCAAAAATCAGAAGTGAAAGATGCCTTGAAACAGGTGTTAGCCAGTGCCAAGGCAGAAGGACATACCATTAGAGAGTTTCTTAGCGACAACGGAGGAGAGTTCGATAATGCCGAAGTACGGAAGATACTCAAGGAGTATGGCATCCATCAACGGTTCACAGCGCCTTATACACCGGAACAAAATGGGGGTAGTGAGCGTGAGAATAGAACCATTGTGGAAATGGCAAGAACATTCCTTTACTCTAACCAAGAAGTGCAATTTCCGCAAGAGATGTGGGCAGAAATGGCCTCAACAGCGATCTACATTCTTAACAGGACCGGAAAATCTTCACAAAAAGGTGTCAGTCCATATGAACTTTGGAAGAAGAAGAGACCAAGGATTAAGCATATGAGACAGATCGGTTGCAAGTGTTACGTGCACATTCCAGTACAAAAAAGAAGAAAGATGGACAGGAAAGCCAAGCAAGGATATCTCATTGGTTACAATGGAGATGAAGCATATCGAGTCTGGATTAAAGAAGAAAGAAGAGTTATTATCTCCAGAGACGTCATTTTCAAAGAGAGTACACTTGAAGAAACGTCTCGAGAAGAAGTGCAACTACGAACAAGGGACGTTCAGAGTAGAGAACCGGAAGAGATCTCAAAACCTATAGTCAAGCAAGAATCGGCAAAAATGAAAGATGATAAACCGCTAGTGTTTCCCAAGCCGAGTACGGAAGAGAAACTTAATGGTCAGGGCATAGTGTTGCGAGACCGAGCTACTCTGAAGAAACCTGCAAAATACGACGATTATGTGATGGCAGTAGAAGAGTTAGTTAATGACTTAGACAGTCCCAGTTCCTATGACGAAGCCATACAAAGCAAAGAAAGTTTTGAATGGAAGAAGGCAATGGACAAGGAAATGGAGTCGTTGCGCGAGAATGAGACATGGGAACTATGTGATTTACCGCAAGGAAAAAAGGCAATTCCATGTAAATGGGTCTACAAGGTGAAGAATAACCCAGATGGTAGCATTGAGAAATACAAAGCGAGACTAGTGGCGAAAGGTTTTAGTCAGAAGAAAGACATCGATTACAAGCAGACTTTCAGTCCAGTGGCAAAACTTGGTACAATAAGAGCCATGTTGAGTGTAGCAGCGAATGAGGGACTACATCTACTTCAATTTGACGTATCCACAGCTTTTCTCTATGGAAATCTAGAAGAAGAAATATATATAAAGCAGCCAGAAGGGTACCAGGATGGCTCAGAAAAGGTGTGCAAACTTAAGAGAAGTCTGTACGGATTGAAGCAAGCACCCCGTTGTTGGAACAGACGATTTGGTGATTTCTTGTTTAATCAGGGTTTTAAGAAAAGTGATGCTGATCCATGCCTTTTTATTCGGGAAAGAGATACGGATAAAATTCTCTTAATTCTTTATGTGGATGACGGCCTGGTCGCATTTAGTAATAAAGAAAAAGTTAATGAATTCCTAGCGACTCTGAAAAGCGAATTCAAGATAACTGTTCAAGAAGAGGCTCACTACTTCCTGGGATTGGAAATAGAGAGGCGTGACAATGGCGATATCAAAATACATCAGACAGCATACACCAAAAGACTGCTTCACAAGTTCCATTTTGATGCGTGTAGAGCAGTAACAACACCTGTTATTAAAATGAAAACATCTGAAGAAGAAAAGGTAAACAAAGACTATCCTTATCGCAAGGCAGTGGGTTGTTTGATGTATCTCATGCTAGGTACGAGACCAGATATTGCTTACAGTGTGAGTGTGCTTTCAAGAACGCTTGAACATCCTACAGACACTGATGTCATGAGACTAAAACGTGTATTTAGATACATAAGAGGTACTGTTGGGCTAGGAATTGTTTATCAGCATAACAAGAATACAGGTATTCTTGAATGCTTCAGTGATGCTGACTTTGCTGGTTGTGAGAAAACAGGGAAGTCAACCACGGGAGTTCTTGTGCTGTATTCTGGAGGAAGTATAAGTTGGTTGAGTCAACGTCAAAGTATGGTAACAACCTCAACCACAGAAGCTGAACTAGTAGCAGCTACAGAGGCGGCGAAGGAAGTCATCTGGCTAAAACGGCTTTTCCAAGAGCTTACACAGCTGGAAAAGATGCCCGTCATTCAAGTCGATAACAGCGCAGCGGTGAGACTTGCAGAGAACCCGGAATTTCACAAGAGGACCAAACATATTCAGACCAAGCAGTTCTTTATTCGCGAAAAGGTGACACAAGAAGAATTAGGGGTGAACCAGATCTCAACACAAGAACAGCTGGCAGATTTGCTGACAAAGCCTATCATGAGAAATAGGTTAGCATTACTTTGTAACAAGATAGGCCTTGTAAATTAGAACATAGTTAGTTGTACATTAATTGTATATATATGTAAGTACCTTTGATATTATCCATGTATCATAATATTGACGAAAACTTGTCAACAAGGGAAAGTGTTGCACATACAGATCTTTTTTTATGTGCTTTTGTTTATCAAGTTTTCGTTTAGTGACGTCAGGGTGAGTGACGTGTATTACCTTACGCCCTCTAGTGACAATACGTAAGGGCAGTTGTAGCGAGATGCACACACACACAGTTACAGTTCGTGTTATGTATGAGTGCTGTGCGCTGGAAGTTGCTGCTCTGTAGGAAGCAGTCGTATGCAACTATCGTAAAGTGCGGTCAACACAGATCGTGTGCTTGTCTAACACAGATCGTGAGTTTAAATAGTAAGTGAAGTGAATATAATTACGTGCTCCGGTGTGATTTTTATAGCTACTGGAAGTTAGTACTGCAGGAAGTTGGGACGTGTATAATATTGGACTCCAGCCTGTGCACAGGACTGACTGACAGTGTAAAAATCACGTCGTATCTTCTAGAAGATAGGAAGATCAAGGGGAGCATTACCTGTAAGAGAAGGTTTTTCCTTTTTATCCACGACGACGAACGGAAACCACGTTTGCGGAAATTGAGGTAAGATACTCACGTACTTTATTTAGTTTTTTTTTTTTTTTTTTTGTAAAATTTCCAACAATTTTTGCAACAAAGACTAAAATGTCTTACATTTTTATAGTGTCCGATCAAAAATCAAAATTTAAAAAAAATTCTAAATCAAGGATCTTATAAAGTAGTGGATCTGCCGATATGTATCTTCATCCTATTAATTCAATGAAAGTAAAAAGCAACCGAGCATCGGCATCTCTGATTGGATACTCTCGCTTCCGCCATGAATGTTGGCTCAAAACATTGCGATTCTATTGGGTGGAACAGGCAGACTGGGGACAGTGAAACTTTGACGTATGGCTTCAAGATTTAGTTGTATAGGCAGATCCTCTTTTTTATAACAATTTTACTCTGAATGGTATGGAACATCATGATCGTAGTAACTTGATGCGTTTACTAAATACAATCAAAGGTGAATTCCACCTGAAGTCAACGAATAGTTGAGTGAGCCAAATGACTCCACCGCGCGTTCCATGTAGCTTTTATATTTGAGCATCCTACTGTTAAAATATACATTGATAACAATGTTCTAATACAACAGTGATTTGTTCCGCCTTCACGAAGGTATCCTTGCTTTACTGATGTAACTGTTGCAAAGTGAAACCAGGTTTCCAGCTTACAGACTATTTGAAAATGTTTATATTTTCTATGGCTGGCAGTAATGTTTAATTTCAAATTAGTACATGTAGTACAATGTCGAATCAATTTGTCTTTACTGACTAATTTTATCGTTTTGTTAATCAGAGACAAAGAAATCTTCCAGATCCTTCAAAGAAAAGAGAAAGAAGAAGTCGTCTGCAAAAGCTGAGAGTTTAAATACATTGACTTCAATTAAGAATGCATCCTTTCCATTCCAGCAATTCACCGTACAATCCCTATATGGAGTTAGTACCCCAAATGAAGATCAACAATGCTTTGGTACGCATGCTCATTTTCCTTGACAATGACATTTTATATTGGAGGAGCTTGAAAACGTTCTAATTTCATTACGTGTTTACAAAATTTAATTTTGTTTCAATATTTTAAATCAACCTATAATTATATAAATGAGATGTTCTTTAAAATGGTATATGTATTTGATAGCGAACTTCACTGGATTTGTTGCTTCATATAAGAAGACAACGCATTCCAAACGATTTGCTGTAGAAAGATGCATACACAAATCATATTTAATATGAAAACAAAAAGGTTAGTTCAGTTTATTCTAGTTGCTGTTATCCAGCGCCTTTTGTGATTCTGTACCTTAACCTAACGAAACAAAACCAAAAGTAATCTATAAGCGATATGTCGATAACGGTGAGCGTAGAATATTATAAATAGTTGGTTTTGGTAATATTCAAAATAAGTATAACTAATATCAGTTTGTTTCCTTGTTTAACGGTATTAACTACCATATTATCCTAAAATAGAAAAGATCCAGGAACTTTATTAAGATTAAATACATGAGTTACAAAAAGAATAAGTGAGATTGAATACATGAATTATTAAATTCATTATTTATAAGTAAATGTATGATTTAAAAATTAATTCATAAAGCATGAATGAAGTTTGTGTTGTGTTTTTATTTAATAATAATTGCATAATCTGTTATAAAAGTTAGCTTCGGCGCTAAAAATGAAAATTAATCTAAGCTTTGTACAACAAATTTATTTGGTATTTGATACGGAAGTTACCTGGGAGTAAAGTGGAAGGAAGATTATTCACAGAGATAATACCGTATACGCTCGCGTAATGTTCGCATTCTTTTCTTTTTATACTAAAATCGCGGTGTCAAAATGTAGGTTGCGGACATTACGCGGATCGTTCAAAAAACGTGAAATTTTCACTCACATTTTTTTCGAAGTAAATTTCATTTTGAACTTCCTACATAACATCGGCAAATAATTAAATGAAAAGCAAATGAGGACCACTAATTGAAACAAATTTACGTCATTTAAAATCAATAAACATATTATGTAAATATACCTTTATTTTCTCCTGCAACATAATTTTCAACTACGTCAGCACCAGGGTTGTTTTGTTTAAACCAAAATGTTTAAAACAAATGATTAAAACTGGTTTTAAACAAATAATTTTGTTTTAAACAAATTATGTATACGTTTCAAACATTTTGTTGTAAGCACGTGTATTTTTAAGACTTGTTTTAAACATATGTTTATTTTATTTTTGTGAAAAAATCTGCCAGAGAAAGAAAATTGTCAAAAAGTGCTCCCCATTCAAAAGACTATTTTCTTCCCATATGAATGATTTGATTTTTCGTGGTTACAGCAAGTCAATGTGGTGATTGACAATTTATTTTGTCTCTTTTTTCCCCTTAGTTTTAACGTATATTGTATTGTTTAAACGCTTCTCAGTTAATTTGTGAGAAAGTGTCGTAGTCTAAGGTTGAACTACTTGTAGAACTGATATTAAAAAATAAATAAAATAATTATCATGAAAACAAAATTTTGTTTTGTATTCAGAAATCAAACAAAAGGTTATTTGCTAAATTGCGGTTCTGAAATAAAAATGTCACAGGCATTCGTTGATACAGTACATGTTGGTTCTCAGTTTCCGCACAACTTGGAATCGTTTAACATGAGTTTTACAGGAAGAAAAAAGTACATAATTTCGAGGAAATTTGTTAAAGTAACTCAAACTCCATCAGATAAGAAAATGACCATACGAGCTCGTTGCAAAACGTGTAAGAAAGAAATGGTTGGTTTAGTTCAAAGAATGAAGAATCATTATGACAAATTCAATACTGTGAAAAAAACTGGAAACTCAAAGAAATGGTAATAGTGTTGATCCAAAAATTGCTTCTGATGATTCTAACGTCAGTGAATTGGTTGAGATGCAACTGGAAACTTCAGGTAAGAATTAATTTTGTACCATCAATTTTTCTTTTATATTATGAAAATGTTATTCCTCAGTCATACATTTTCTTATTCCTACCTCAGTCATACATTTTCTTAAAAACTTTTACACCTCGGCATAGCTTGTGTTAAGGTGCCACGCAAGAATGCGCAAGGTATGCCAGTCTCCAGCGTAACTAACAATTTAAGCGTAATACTTATTGTAACATCACTGCCGAGTGTCAGTGTCTGGGACAATTTGATCTAAATTTGTTCGTCTGTCTGTATGCATGCATCACGCTACAGGGCGCAATTTTCGGTCTTTTAACATTAAAGTTTGAGGGTAGAGGCACGAGACGTCGGAATTTGCTGTATAGACTTTGACTACGATCCGACGTAATATTTCAAAATTAGTGGTTCTGATCCCACTTTAAACAAAAAGTCCTGTCTCCTATAGCCTTGCTACTGATGCAAGACTGTAATCAATCAAACTAAACAAACTAATTTTATGCGTTTCGAACAAACTTGGATTGCAGGAAAAATTTGGCACCAACTCAGTTTTTATAACATATTTTTAGAGGACAAGGGATCCAAGTCAATTTTCAGAAAGGTTCAGTTTTGCTTAGCAAACGTTGTATCTTCGTAGCCAAGAGTCCAAAATAAATGAAACAAAAACCATTTGAAAGGGTGTGGACTAGAGGAGTGTCATAGGACAACCGCTAGACAAAGGCGTCGATGGAATAGGGGAGAAGGACTAATTTTCCCCTCCTTTGTCATAAATTTAAAATATTAACATTATATAGTGCACCCCGCAGCGTTGGAATGATTAACAAGTCAAGCTCCGTATGTGATAGTCAATGATGCATAATTACGTTACGTAAATACATGGTGTGTCATAAAGAATACACTGACGGAAAACGTCATATCTTCACAACCACGAATCCGAAACGAAAGAAAGGAAAACTACGTGACAAGGTGAAATCTAGAGTTTTATATGATTGCCGCTAGAGGTGCATCTGTTTAGATGTCATCCGCCCAGTATCTTGAATTTCAGATTTTGAGGACAGTAATGCAGATTTAGAAACCTATTGCTGAGCAAACTCCAAGAGAAAAAAATTGAGGTCTTTACACCGAATAAATACAAATTTTGATCAGTTATAATCCATTTTCATTGGCCGTAAGGAACTATAGGCCTATATTGCTCTCTTATATAGTTTTTGGCCCAAGGATTCCAAAGGTGGCTCTATTTTCGAGTTTCGGGCCTGTTTACAATTCTGGAAATTTTGTCTAAGCAACTTTCCAGTTTTAATCATCTGTATGTTCTCCGTATTTATTCGGTATAAGGACCTCAAGCTTATTCTGTCGGATTTTGCTTATCAAAAAATTTCTAAAACTGCATTACTGCCCCCAAAATCTGAAATTAAGGGTGGCAAGTAGGGATGCGCACGAGACGAGTCGAGACAGGATTTTCCTGAGAAAATTCGAGTCGAGACACGGCTCCTCCAATAGAGAAATATACCTTTTTCGAGTCGAGACATCAATTTTACAGCACATTTTCGAGACGAGACAGCCACAAATCTTGTCTCGTGCGCATCCCTAGTGGCAAGGGGAGCAGTTGCACTCAAGTCACATCACGCCCCTATCTATCCGCTGTTCTACGAAAATATCCTACTCCTTTTCGCATGGTTTTAGTGACATTTGCTTTGAACTCTTGACTGCGAATATATTACGTTTTGAAATAGAATTAATTTGATGAGCAAAACTGAACTTTACTAAAAATTGATTTGGATCCATTGTACTTCGAACGCCCCAAATATTACCTTTCTTCAATAAATTATTGACTCAAAAACAACCAATTACATAGGCTTGCAGAAAGTATTCTAGAGTTAGCATAACATGAAGTGTGCTTTAAACATTACTTTTCGAAAATTTATTATTTTAAAATAATGTTAATAGCATCGTGTTTTGAAATAGTAATCAAATTTTACAACAAAAGTCTCACTCTCCTCCACGAAACGCGAGCTTACCCCTAAAGTCATAACTAGTGAAACATGACTAAATAGTAGTTATGTTTAGCTTGATATCATCTATCGCTTTGGTCATTATGAGACCGATAGATGACTAGATTTTGGGGTATCTTCTCCACCAGCAGCAACTAGCGCTGGAATATAAAAGTATATCTCATCGGAAAGATAATTCTACAACTACAGCATGTGGGAAATGTAGCTCATGGTATTTAGATATCATAACTCATACTCAAATTTGCTTTTAAAAGTGCAGTAGATAGGGTAAGGACAATTAAGTATAAGAGTAATTAGTCTGGGGTAGTCACTTATTGTTTCGACGAAATAAACTGTACCTTCTTCAAAGATAGTAACTCCATTCTTCTCTCCCTCTCGCTGGCTCGTTGCTGTTCTTACAACTCTAAACGAAGTACCCCGAGAAACACTCACCACCCAGTTTTGTTTCCCGGACTGAGGCCTCAAACCACACCTCCTGATTTCCTCAATACCAAATATGGTCACTCCATAACTCACCTTCTCCTAACACCGTGTTCGTGACGTCACATGAGTCAAAACATTTGAGAGTCGAAGA
The DNA here is from genome assembly GCF_964235325.1 of Thermobia domestica. NCBI lineage: Eukaryota > Metazoa > Arthropoda > Insecta > Zygentoma > Lepismatidae > Thermobia > Thermobia domestica. The sequence continues at coordinate 4,938,198 of NC_137456.1, forward strand.
CCTCACACGCTGGGGACTTCACCTCCTGATCCTGAATTGTACTTTCTGAGGAATTTCAAGTGCAAAGCTAAACCTCAGCGAAAAGTAGAAAATACAAAATACACACTTAATAATCGTTAACGTAGTTACCAGACAATAACTTTTAGTTGAGGCAATCCAATGAGTCAGCTAGAGAAGAGCTAACTGGGCGCTCGAAATATTTACAAATAAGTTGAATGTGAACAATGTCCTCAAACGCAGACTAGTGACACTGCCAAGAAATGGAAACGTAGCCAGACACAATTAGAAAGTTGATAAGTTGGACAAAGGTAGGAAAACAAACAAGGGTAGTGACTTTATATGAGGTTAAAGGAATCTGCTATTGCACTTATCTTTTAATAAAACACAAAGGTATACAAAAATGCTTCTAGGAAGCTTAAGACTACATAATTAAACTTTCCGAGGAAAGAAAAAAAAATAAAAATAATCCAGCGAAGTACATGACGTAAATCCAAAAGTCTGTCGTTGGAATCGAACAAGGGACCTCCGACGTATATTATCATAACATGTCCTCCCCGCAAACAAGATGATTGAGTCTAAAAGCTGAATACATGGAAGATCTAGAACAATCATCGGCATCTAAAAGAAACTTAAAAAACACATGTAAGTATCCATTCACATTTTTCTCAATATTCAAAATTAACAACAACCAAAAAAAACCTAAATCATACTTAGTTAGGACCTCGAAGTTAAGATTAAAAAACACTAGATGGCATAGGCTGTATCGGAGGACGAATCCAGGCAGACGACAAGTTCTCAAATAAGCGAAAGTGGCGACGCCATACATCTAGTACGAAAAACTAAAAACAAAAGAAGATTTTAAAAAAAGTGATGAGAAAAATCAAAATAAAGATATTTTAAAGGTAAGTCCTACAAATATACAACAACAACAACAAAAAAAACAATGTTATAATATAAATATATGTATAGTCTTGAAATAGGAAAAAAATTGATATGGATGGAAGATTAACTAAGCCAAAGTAAACGGAAACAAACCCGGTATAAAAATGTGCAAAGCACAAGCAAACTTAAAAAAATAATATTGATAATATTTCTATTATGTTTGACCTTCCTTACTTAAACGAAAGTTAATAAAAGTATACAGCAAACGAAGGGCAGTAATAAAAAAATTAGATTAATTGAAATCCAATCAGCCTTGCACTAAAGTTTTTTTAATATGGGATGAAATAAATAATCCACAATGTAAAGTCTCTAATGTAGATCTCACTCTAATGGAAGACAAAGCTTAATAATTTACGCATTACTAGGTAACTACCCATAGAATAGCACAGAATGTTGGCGGAACAAAACCGGGGGGCAAAGAGTGGTCCTATTAATCTTTAGAAAATTGAACCATGAAGGATTTAATCTTCACGGTGTCCGTAGAAATGGACTTATCGCGGTCCATATTCGCACTTGTTGACAAGAAAAATAGGACACGACAGACCACCACCAAACTACTCCTAACCTAACGCAGCCTATAAGTGAAGATGTCCAGGTGAAATATCCAAGGTGAAACCACTGCTCGGGGCGACGTAACAACAACCAGTCGGCAGGATAGAAGATCACAATAAGTCAAATCCACTAGGCGAGAAACTTCCATGTCCAATAGCAAGGCTGAGGCGCAGATTTCTCAATTGTAGTCCATATCAGCAAAGGCAACATAAGTCCAGACGAAGCATTAAAAGTAAAATATATGTTCGTAGTCAGAGGTAGAAGTTTAAAAACTAATAAAATCACAGTCTATAATGTAAATAAAATACGATCTGTCGTAGCATACAAATTATGTATTATTATTATTTATAAATATATCTTCCTTCTAGTCTCATTAAAATCAAAGTCTATATAAAATATGCATATACAATAAAGATGATACTAATCCATTTCTACGTTTTTCTTCTCTTTTCAGAAATATTACTCCAATCCATTGGTGGGACGTATGCTTCAGTGCATCCAAGGATTTCCACAAGGTAACTATAGTCGCGATATTCTTCAAATAATATAATCAAAATACTAATGCATCATATGCCACTATGAATTCTTAAAATATATATGTCGCAATACAACTGTACAATGTTAATACAAAGTTACTATATCAACGCCTATAAATATCTCTCTAATAATGCTACCTAATCCCAAGTTGCAGTAAGTTTCAATAGATATCAATAATATGTTATATAGTCATGTAAATAAGAAACTGAAGGCGAAGGATGAACATTAGTTCTATTGCTTTCAATAGTAGTTGGTGGAGGGGGTGGAGGTAGGCTAGCGCTTCTAAAAACTTTAGGATTTCGACGTAACATGGGGCGTCGCTTATAAATTTTAAATAACAGAAAAACTGCTAACAACAGTAATAAAATTTCCACAATATGAATAATAATCCACAACACATCTTGATCCAAAGACATAGATTCTGCTCTAGTGCCTTTCATACAAAGAGTACACAAGAAAAAACCTTGTTTATATAATAAGTAACCTATGGCTAATGTCAAAATAATATTCCAAACCACGAGAAAAATAGGAATAAAATTGTCTCTATAATAAATTGGAGTATAGGGAACCACAGAAGCGACAGAATAGCTAGAAAGATTAAGATGAGGTACAGAATAGTGCCAATTGAGATTTAATAAATTTGAGGAATTGAAAACTTTATGAGTTTTAAATTTCTGATTAAGGTGAACAAAACTATTGGCAGACAAGAAAGCCGAAAATAAATGCACCACAGTCGGCGTAACTAATTCCGTTTGAAAACAAGGAAAGACGGCTTTCGCAAATAAATGACTATTAACTCTTAATGTCGTACCACAAGGCAATTTAATCATAATCGAACCATACTTAGCTTTATCTGTAATGTCTATAAGTTTAGTGTTAGTACCAGTCACTAATTGAACCGTAGCAGGCGGATGAGTTAACACAAAAGTATGTGGTTGTAATTCCAGCAATTGGCTTTGAGAATTCTCATGACAAATATAAGAGCAAGATGAAATTATATCATGGACAGTTATACCAAAATATCCTTTATATAAACATTGCGCTAAATGGGAGGACACAGAAACATGCGATGGGATTTTACATAAGGGTGAAACTTGCAAATTACATGACAAAATGTCTGATCCAGTAACTGGTAGGGTTAAAATATGACTCTGAAAAATAACATAACTTGGTGAAATACTAATTGAACATGTTTGGTTATGATAACCAAATGGAATGGCCTAAACTGAAAATAATTTAAATTGCACATCTTGTTCTCTAAGTGGCACTTTAAAATGCACAAAAATGTAATTATCAGTAATAGTGCACGAAAGTAATTTCAAAGAATAATATATATCAATATCTTCAGCAGGAATAGCCAAAATCATACGTTGTTTAGTTATAGATTCTTGTAAAATGTGAAGCTGAGCTTGCAAAACTTCATAAGGCACCAATACGGGATCTAAGTTCCCTGCTCGGCAGCTTTGAATGGACGTTTGATAACGCTGAAATTCTAATACTTTCAAAATGTGCATCGATAACTGATATAATTCACCCAAAATCGCAAAAACTTCCAATTGGTCCTTATTTGATAAATTTTCTAAGGTCCTGGCCAAAAATTTCGATTGATCCAACAATGTTTTAGAAAAAACTTCCATCTTTTGAAAATTCTTACCTAATTTCGCTTGGAAATTCGTTAATTCAACAGACGCATTCTGAATATACACAGAATACCTCAATAACTGCTGTCTTAGTTCGATAACTGTAGATTCTAATTTATCTTGTTTCTTCTGAAAAGACGATAACTGTCCTTGGGTAGCCACGTTGCAGCAAAATGAAAAAAGGTTCCCTAAAATAGCAATACCTCTCTTAGAACGCGAATGTTCTCGGTATCTATAAGGTTCATTAATTTTCAAAAAATTACTCGCTATATGTGAATGTAATGCGTCAAGACTATGAGCTAAAGAGCATGTCTGAATAGAATACGAAGAATTATCGGCACCGTGTAATGATTTAAATAAAGAAGACGCAGGTAGGGATTGCGGAAAAGTGAAACTTACGTTAAACATGATGGGAATAGCATATTGGTATAATATGTGGCCATGTAACTCATTAAAAAAATCCACTTGAAATCGACACATCAAAATTGGCAGAAGTACCAAAGGCAATGGATAAAACAAGGATCATTTGTAAAAAATACAGACGAACACACATATAACACCCAAAATAAATAAATAAAATTAAACTCAGAACAAAACTCAAATAAAATTCAAGTGCGTTAACGTATGCAATGCATATATATATATATATATGTATCTTAACTACCATAGTGTAACTTGATTCATTAAATAATAAAGCAAATAGATGCATTCAAACAAAATAACTCAGCTTAGTACCATTAAATCAAACTGCTATACTTCTCATAAAATGTTGAAATTACTTAAAAACCATAACGTAGCAATCATAAAGACATAATTGTAATAAAAATAACACTAAAATCGATAGTCCAACAGGTATATATTGTAATTAATAACACAACTAAGCAAAACTTATATCATAGAATGCGCATATAAAAAATATCCGTCATAATCAGGAAATTAATGTCAAAATAGAGAAAACTAATGTCAAAAATAGGAAAACTGCAGTTTAAAGTCTTAACTCGGTGAATTTCAAACGTCAGAGACCAGGGTAAAATACACAATTAGGTAAACATGTAATATATATATATATATATATATATATATATATATATATATATATATATATATATATATATATATATATATATATATATATATATATATATCATGATCTACGCAATTATACTTGAGTAAAATAGTCATAATGACAATTGCTAAATAAATAAATAAATAAATAAATAAATAAAATAAGTACTAGACCAGCTAGTATAAAAATGTCATAATTGGTATTTTTTTAGCTTATGATCTGAATAGAAAATAAACTAACGTCAAATCAAAGTATAATAAATATCCAAGTAAAATTTCTCTTTTCCTTTGCAGGTAAGTGAACGGAAAACTTCTCGTCCAGGATCTATATAACCGAAGACTAGTGATCAGTGAGAGTGTGTGCGTGATACAGTGCCGTGCGTGCGTGATGCAGTAATATGTGAAACATTAGTGATTTTTTTCTTTTAACTCAGTAATACATGTAGGTAAGAATAGCTGTAAGAACTCTACTAACCTTCATATATGCGCTACTAACCACTGTCTTTTTTTTTTAAATCCGCACTTGGAAATAAGCAAACATATTATTTTCATATAATTTCCGGTTCTCTTTGTCAAAAATACACAGCACAATACGATCGAAATCTTGCAAATTAGCTTCCAGAACATTTCGAATCGTGGATAAAGCAATCTTCATTGCCTGAAACTTATCAAAATTGAATTTCCCAGTTCCCAAATTAGGGAACGCTATCGTCCGACAATTGTTCTCCAAAGCGCGTTGCAGACAATTCGTGTAACATTGTCGTAAAATTATCTTATTATTATCTCTAGGCGCGCAAGTGAATAACACATATTCCGCTGGTAAATTAAAAGCCGAAGAGATCTTAGCTTCACCAGGTTTTAACGAACCTAGCTTTTTACAAACTTCAGCTAGTTCCTTCCCAGCCCCTCTGTAAATTGCTCCGTCGACTCCAGACAAGGGAGTAAGGGTCTCATTCGCTGCATTAACCACGATGTCACACTTCAGATCCGCAATATTACCATAATAGACACTCACTTTCTTGTTAATGTCCTCATTATAACTATATAATGGCTTCTTGTATGCGAATTTCTGAGACAAATCCATTAAAGTTGGAAGCTCCAACACATCCACAACTCGCTGAATTTCCACGGGATCACTCAATGCAGTGGTAAAAGTTAGCTGGTTAAACTCTGCACTATGTTCAGAACAATCTTTGGCAACATTTATCACTTGCATGTCACGTATTTCTTCCTCTTCTTCCTCGCCTGTCATCGGTTCTGGGGTTACATCCGGGTAATACGGTTTAAGTCTAGTAATGGCAATCGACTCAATTTTTTCTCTTCCCTTTGAAGTTTTGTACTTCACAAAATAAGCATTTTCATAATCTTTTCGTACAATAACAGCAGTCCAAAAAATAATCCTGAAAATGCTTTGGCATTACCTCTCCGTCTTGAAGGGTCAAAAATTCATACACGCTGTCCTTCCGTGAACTGTACGGATCTATGGTGTTTATTGTAAGATCTCTTTGAAGTACGAAATCGATTAAAAAGTTTATCCTGAGCCTGTTCTCTAATGTCAACAAGAGTGGCTAGACGCTCTTGAATCACACTGTGTACACACGGTCCATTAATGATAGCCTGGTGTTCTAAATAACAGTTTAAATGGGCTAAATGACGTGGAATGGTTCACAGTGATATTATGGGCAAAAGTGACGGCTGGCACGTGATCCACCCAACTACCATGATTGTTAGGATCCACTTTCCTTTTCAATAGTGCTTCAATATGGCGGACAGAAGTCTGAACAAGACCATTGGTCTGGTGAAAGTAAGGATTAACAAAGTTCATTCTAATATCTAAAATATTACATAGTTCTTGAAACAAAGAACTAGTAAACGCCGTAGATCTATCTAAAATCACTTCTTTGAACAGACCAAAACGTAACATTACATGATTGTACAAAAAATCTGCCAAAGCAGCGGCTGTCTGTTCACCCAACGTAGCCGTTACTACATAACGAGTATTGTAGTCTATTGCGATTGCTAAATATTTGTGCCGCAGAATATTGGCATCAGAATACCTCCCAGCTACATCAATACCAATACGAAAGAAAGGAGGCACGCTAGGCATAGTTTGTAAAACACCTGGAGGCGAACCCGGTACCTTTTTGAAACGTTGGCACACCTGGCAGCTTTTGCATCGCTCAATGACGAACTTTTTCATGTATGGAAAATATACTGAATTTAACAACAAATTATATGTTTTTGTAAATCCTGAATGTGAACTACAAAATGAAGAACTATGAGCTGACTGAAACACTTTCTCTCGTAAGGAAGCAGGAATAGCTACCAACAACTGTGTACCAGTTGGACGTCTATGTTTTCGGTACAACAAACCATCCTTCATCTCATATCGCAGTGCCTGTCGTTCAATATCGTAATTTTGCGGTATTTTCCCTTCTAAAAAGAGAATGATATCTTTGTAACAGGTATCCTTCCGCTGTTCTTCCTTTAGCTTATCATCTTCTTATATAGTAAAGACCCGGGGATCTTCTAGATTCTTCTGTTCATCCGCTTCGTCTCTTGTGCAATCTACGTGGCGAGTAATACTGTCTACAAGACTATTGGAAGCATCCGAAATATGAGAAATAGTGTAATTATAGGTCTCCAACTCCGCAAGAATTCGAGAAAATTTAGCCACATTCTTAGTTTGACGTAAAAAAACCAGTGACCGACAGTCGGTACGCAAATAAAAGTGACGTCCTAATAAAAATACCTAAAGCGTCTTAGCGTAAAAATCAAAGCTGCTAATTCTAAATGAAATGGGTGATATGATCTCTCGTGTGGCCCTACAGCACGAGAACAGTAAGCTATTGGAACCAAAGGAGCATCTTTTTCATCACTTTCAGGTTGCAGGACTGCCCCAGCTAAACCGCGTTGTGAGGCGTCCGTGACGACGTACACGTCTCTTTCTGGATGAAATTTCATAAGAGTAGGCGCAGACAAGATCACTTCTTTGAGCTTTTCAAAAGCTTATTGTTGTTCACTCGTCCATTTGTATGGAACATTTTTTTTTTCAAGAGACGCTGTAACGGCTCCGCTATAGACTAAAAGTTGGCAACATGGTTTCTAACAAATGAACACAACCCTAAAAAACTTTTCAATTCTTTTTGTGTTCTTGGACGTCTATAATTTTGAATCGATTCAGTAATACGTTCAGAAATAGAAATACCACGCTTAGAGACGCAGTGACCCAATATTTCCAATGAAAAATGGCCTAATTTGGTTTTTTCAGGAGATATTTTCAAACCTCTACGTCTTAATCGTTCAAATAGTTCACGAGTTGTATTAATAATACTATCGATCGTATCGTCTGACCACAAAATATCATCGAGATAATAGAATACTTTATTTTCGTCTAACCCTTCTAGTGTTAGTTTCATTAAATCATTTAACGCCGCTGGAGAAGTAACTCCTCCCATAGGAATGGAAGTGAAACAGTATTGCTTAAATCAAGGAACTGAAAAAGCAGTTACTAATTGGCTTTTTTCAGACAAAGGCACTTGGAAGAAACCTTGCGAAAGATCTGTCGTACAAATCAGGTTTTTACCACTAGAACGCACTAATATGTCCTGAATTGGTGGTACAGGAAAATTAATAGGCCTTATCTTAGCATTCGTAAATCTCATATCTGCCACGAACCTCCAAGATCCATTTTTTCTTAACTAATATGATGGGATTATTGTAACTACTATGACAAGGACGAATGACGTTCTGTTTAAGTAACTGTTCAACTTGCTCGTGAACAGCATCCCGAAGATGGAACGGGATGGGAAACTGGCGGATATATACTGGGTCTTCATCTTTTAACTGAAATTCGTGAACATAGTCCCGTGCCTTTGAAAAATCGTCCGGGGACCAACTAAACACATCTCTGTACTCCGTAACTAAATCATAAAATCGTTGTCTGTCATGTTCAGAGAGTTCAGGGTTCACATCCACCCTGGTACAATCAAATTTATCAGATTGAGTCTTTTGAAGACCAGTATCTTCTGTAACATTACTACAAAAATGTTCTTCCGTATTCAGAACAGCATGCCCTAAAACGTTATTCTTCCATAGCAAAAATTGCTTGTCAGTAGGATTCGAAACCCAAATATGTGAATTAACGCTGTCAACTGCAGTATCTCTTAATAAAACATGTACAGCACCCACTACGAACTTATTATGTACCAAATAATCCCTATTTCCCAATAAATCAAAACATTTCTTCACTTTAACACATGTTCGCGAACGTGGGGCAACCAAACAGACGAAAAAAACCTTATACACAAGAGATACGAGCGTTGCAAATTCGTTAGACACAGAATTAACTGTACTGTCGGTGGGCAGAGTAAATTTAGGAATCCTACCAAACCGCGTAACTTCCAAACATAAATCATGTAAATTTAAATTTGCCTTATGGGCCAATAAAAAATCCTGCCCCAATAGGGGTGGGTGGGAATACGCTGGGATAACCCGAAAAGGATGACAAAAAACTTGAGATCCAAGCTTGAATCGAACCAAAGCTATCTTCTTAACTGACAAAGTATTCCCTGTCAGTCTTAATAAAAATCGGCAAGGAGTACCATAAAGGGCAGATGTTTTCAATATCTTGCACCGTATGCAAGATTTGAGCCTAATTCACGTTGCAATTTCTAATTCACGTAGGATTAATGTTTCCTTTCTTCTTGCACGCAGTATGTAATAAGCAAATACATTTCATACACAATTAATTATAATGTCAGCAATATATGGTGTTCATTTGGTAAAACACTCCAAGCAATAAAGATTCATCTTTAGTCTGGAGAAATTATTATCCTTCGTTTTTCATTATCATTTGGCCATGAAACAGACGCCTTGAGAGATATACAACCCATGTACACAATTATTATGCTCTTTGGAATGTATAACTCATAGGATAGCATATGATGCTTTACTTTTCTACAATTTCAACATTTCCAGTGTACCCCTAAAAATGTAATAAAGAAATAATGGCAATATATATATATATATATATATATATATATATATATATATATATATATATATATATATATATATAATCTTCAATTAGAACTAAACAATCTACACAAAATTTGGAATCGACCAGCAAAAACGGCAAGTTTCTAGCACTTTTGGTTTTCGAAATATCATTTCGAAAGTATTGGAGACAAACATATGAATCTTGCTTTTTAATATATACACTAGCTGAACTTGCGCTCTCTACACAGCGCATCATTTACACATATGAGCCTGAATCTCCTTGTTATTCATCACATCTGTACATGTGCCTTTACAAACACCAGTGAAAGACATCTCGATAAAAATTGGCAAGAGATACCATAAAGAGGAGATTTTTTCTATTACTTTTCCAATATCTCGCACCGTTTGTAAGATTTAAGCCTACTACCGGTTGGAGATTTTAATTCATGTATGATCAGTGTTTTCTTTCTTCTTGCATGCAGTATGTAATAAGCAAATACATTACATACACAATTAATTAAAATGTCAGTGATATATGGTTTTCATTGAGCAAAACTCTGCAAATAAAGTTTCAACTTAGAGTGGAGAAATGGTTATCCTTCGTTTTTCATTACCATTTGGCCATTGCCTGAGAGGTATGCAACTCATATATACAATTATGTTGTGTTGGGATGCATAACGCATAGGATATGATGCTTTAGTTTTTTTCTAATTTGAACACTTCCAATGTACCCGTAAAAATGTAATAAAGAAATACTGGCCATGTTTTATTTTAATATTCAATTAGAACTGGACAATCAACATAAAATTTTCAATCGATCAGTAAAAACGTCATATTTCTAGAGTCTGTAGTTTCCGAGATCTCATTGTCGAAAGGATTGGCCACAAACATATAATCGTCCACAAAAGTATAGTTTAAAATTCCAAAGATGGTAGCACAATTCATTTGCACTGATTTTGGAAAAGGCTTATTAAACTACAAAGGCTTTAAACAATAATTTAAAAAAAGATAAACTTTATGAAAAACGGATCTATTTAAAGTACACATACTTTAAAATATTTGTCTTTATTAAACGTGAAATTACAAAAAAAAAAAAAAAAAAAAAAACAACAAAAAACCCTGTAAATAAAAGGTGTGAAACCCAAAGTTATAGGTTCAAGCTCAGGCGCCTTTGTTGTGATTGTAGCATTTTAGTAGATACTAAATATATAATATATTATTACAAAAGTAAAAATGTACAATTAAATTATTTATTCTTCAAGGTTCGTTAATAACTTATTCCTTCCTCATCAATTTTAAGCTCTGATTCCCAGTTCATTACTCTTTTGCCCTTTACTTCAATAAATCCTGCTTTTCTCAATTTCCTGACTTTCTTTACTCTTATTCCGGAACGTTCACTTTGCTTCAATTGAAAAATGAAATGAAATCTTTAAGTTTTACGTCCCATGGTTATTCTGGTTAGGCTAAAGGAGACGGTGATAATGAGAAATGAATGAAATGGTGGAATGAAGAAAGTGGGAGGAAACGGGAAAATCCCGAGAAGACCCACGAGCACGGTGTTTGTCCACCACAAAGTCCACACGGCGCGAGCTGGAATTGAACCAGGAATCCCGTGCACCGGAGGTGAACGCTCCACCACTGAGCCACCGCGCCCCATTTTGCTCCCATATCTCTTATGTGCTTGTAGGCTGGATTTCTCTCTTTCTAACGAAATGTAGTCCTCATGTTGTTTTACTCACTATTTTTATCTCTTTCCCCTTTCCCATGTGACTACTTCTGTATTGTTACGTGCGTCAAGTATTGACTTTCAATTACCGCAACGTCACTGACCGAGGAGGAATGAAATATCCCCCTCTACATTACATGTTGTGTCTACATTAATACAATCAATAGTTTTTCTACGTCGATCAGAAATCTGAAAGTACCCAATTTTAGTTACAGTTACCAAGCCAGAAGTTCTCCTACATCTGGAAGAAAAGTCTGCATTAAGAGAGCGTTTGAGAGAGCAAAGGAAAATCTATTTTTAGGGAGAATTCTGGGCTTTATGTTATATATGCGAAAAAGATGATTCATATTAGTGTGATAAAGTGAAGACCAATGGGACACGGACATCTGAAAGTGGAATAATTCAAAATTAGATAATCGCGTTTTTTTTCGATGAGTTGATGTTGAGTTTACCGTCCCTTTCAGCAGCGATGCTATATGAGACGTGGATCCAAGAATTAATGTGGAATAGCAACCACATGAGCTCCCACCGGGAATCGAACCAGGATCACCCATTCCAAAGGCGCGTTTGCTAACCGCTTAGCCATGAAGCTCACAAATCCTTTCCGAGTCCCCGACTCACAAACACACACACACACACACACACACACACACACACACACACACAAATATGATTCAATATGAATATCTGATAACAGTTACAAACAAGAAATTTATTAAATCAATAAACTTCACAACAAAATCTAAGTTAAATATAGTTCCCTGATAGCTTATAACCACAGCTAGCCTTTCCAAATGTGTTTGAGTAAAGGATTGAAAATATCTTACATTGTATAGGGCTACGTATAATGTAAGACGTATAATGCAAAACATACTTGGCTTCTTTATGCGTAGACAGTACAATGACGTCACCCAAACTCACCTCCGACGACGAACTGAAGAGTATGAGAACATGATTTGAGACAACTAAAGGTACAACAACATAGTTAAGATTGGCGATGGCGAAAACAGGGGAACTGAATGTGTATATAGTAGTAGCTGCAGTTTAAAATTACTGGCTAAAAGTGAATAGTCTACACATTTCGTTTTAGAATGCTGTTAGCAGATTAAAATTACATGAAAGATCAAAAACAGTCAAATTGACGATATACTCAAACATTTTTTTATCACTAAATCTTCCCGACAGGGGTGTTTCAGTTAACTTCTTTCAGGGTATCAAAATGTAAATCAAGGAGAAAGTACGAGTAATCCGTACTCTACCCCTCAAACCCCTGTTAGTTCGCTGTAATGGAATATTCGTATAATCAATATTGCAAGTAAGATGTTTCAGATCTTTGATCGCTGAATTAAAATGCCAATAAGATCAAAATATTCATCTGAAGCTCTCAGGAACGCACTTCAAAAAGTTACAAATGAAGGAGTTCCTGTGAGGGTAGCTGCCAAAAAGTATGGAGTTCCAAGGGCAAATATTCAGTTTAAAAGGAGGAGTCCTGGACACAAATAAACCTTCAGCCTATCATCAGTACTGACAACGGAAGAGGAAGATACATTAGCTAGATAAGAGAACTTTCTACAATATTTCTATTTCAGTATGTACGATAATGTTTAAAACTTTAAGAGTGTTTACTTTTATATCTTGACTGCTATCTTGAACATTACTGTCACTGTAGACTAGTGCTCTCAAACGGGTCGGGTTACGGGTTGGGTCGGGTCAGCTCGGGTCGGGTTAGCTGGGTTGGGGTTGTTGGGTCAGGTCAATCAGATCGGATCACGGTTCGGGTCGGGCCGGTGTTCAACCCGACCCGACCCGACCCGTTGAGAGCACTACTGTAGACTACCTCTATTTGGTCATCATGGGTTGTGGTGCTTCCGTTTCAAACTTTTACAGTCACAATGATGTACTGTAAGTAAGACTAGCAGTTGATTTCTTGAGTCTAATTAAGCTATAGGTTCTAAAATTTCGCCAGGACGTTTAAAATGTGCATAAAACTAAATTTTTCTTTGGAAAAATGTATAAATAAAAAAATCTGTATTATTTTGCTAATTGCTATTTTCATACAGAAAGAAATATTTACCGTTTAATAATAGCCCATGTTTTCACGCGATTTCGAAGGTAATATTATGTTAATTTGTAACATTTGTATCTATTACATAATTATTGTTAAATTTAATCCGCCTTATGCAGAGCCGTTTTGACAAATGATTAACGTCATGCTAAACTCCCAACTTCTGCAGGAAGCATATGTAAGTTGAACACTTTAGTATGACACTAATCACAAGTCAGAAGGACTGTGCATATGGCCCAATATGTTTTAGAGAGTTTCCGGAAACGCCACCCAAAAATAAGAGATTGAACAAGCAACGGCTTTGCATCAGTGAGCGCGTGTGTAAGTGAGGATAATATACGAAAATTGTTCAAAAAGTTATATCAATATGTTCAAGACAAACGTATAGAAGATGCTTTAGAAGATCCTCAGGAATCTCCAACGGTTATGAAACAGGTTTCCAGGTATGCCCAGCATCTGACCAGATCCTTCCTGAAAAGGAGCTAAAATGTATACTCTAACGAACAAGGATCCTCAAAAGAACCAATCATGGTCTTTTTCACGTTTTCTGCTAGTGGGTCTCCAGGTCCACATCTTATAGTGTATCCCTACAAACGAATCTCAGAAAAGATGACCGAATCAGTTCCGCCTTCTTAGGCTTAGCACGAAACGACAATGAGTAAATGGCTCAAGCTTTTTTTAATGAATACACAGGGAATGTGTTTCACCCTCTTTTTAGTACAATAGAATGCAAAATTGTCCGTATTTCTTTTCTTGATGGACATAAATCGCACCTGACTTATCAGCTAAGTATTTCATGTACACAGTTACTAATAGAGATTATAGCACTCTACAAACGCAACCAGAATTCTGCAGCCTGTTTCGACTCATCAAAGTATATTGGCATATAGCAGTACAAAAGTGACAAACACCCTGATGAAGTGCTTACAAAATATTCATTTGCTTCTGTCTTAAAAGATACAGTTGAGTCTTAAATAAAACATTTGAAAACCAGTTTTGAAGATTGTGGTTCCCACCCACTTAAACCAGATGCTATAGACTATCTAAAGGCCTTGGCTTCATCCAAAAATATACACGCTCTCGTAAGAAGATGTACATCCGAAATTTCATTTCGGCTACCTTATTGATCATTCGCACACATTATAGGTGAAAACAGATTTTACGCATTTGAAAACCCAACCAAAATTGTTGTGAACTAACTAACTAACTAACTCTATGGCCTATGGAACTCCGGAGGTTCAATGTCGCGTTCACAAAAGCTCTCCACTGACTTCTATCCTTAGCTAACTGCATCCAGTTTCTACTTTGTATTCCAATCTCTGCGAGATCCATCTTAATATTGTCCTCCCATCTGCGCCTAGGTCTTCCTAATAGTCGTTTTCCGATTGGTCTTCCAGTCAAGACTTCGAAAGCGTTTCTACTTTCTTCTATTCTAGCTACATGACCCGCCCACCTAAGCCTCCTAGACTTGACGACCCTAACAATGTTGGGTAAACCGTATAAATTATGTAGTTCCTCGTTATGAAGTTTCCCCCATTCCCCATTCCCGTTCCTCTTGGGTCCGAATATTCGTCTAAGGATCTTGTTCTCAAATACTTTCAGTCTATGTTCTTCCCTCAGAGTAAGTGACCATGTTTCCCAGCCATACAAAACAACAGGCATGATTATCATTTTATATATTTTAAGCTTCAAATTCCTCGACAGAATTCGCAACAACAAGAGATTTTGAACCGAATAGTAACACGAATTCCCTGCTTTTAGTCGATATGTAATTTCTTCGTGGATATGATTTTCCTCTATTAATATTGATCCTAGATATTTGAAACTATCCACTTTATCAAAAGTATTATTTAATGTTTTACCGCATCTATAATTTGCTGTATTCCGGTCCCGACGCACTTCCATGTATTTAGTTTTCTCTGCATTTACTTCTAAACCCATGTCCCTGCAAGCGTTTAATAAGATCTCTGCATTTCTTTCTATTGTTCTCCTATCATCCCCTATTAAATTTACGTAATCAGCATATGCCATAACCTGGTGAATACCGTTCAACTCTAGGCCCTAGTTGCTATCTTTGATTTTTCTTATAGCGTATTCCAGAACAAATTGTTGTGAAAGTGACTCTAATTCAGAATTCGTTATTTTGCGTCGTTTGTTGCTTTGCTTCAAAAAAAGGATAAACATAAAAACAAAAATTCTCGTACTTATTCTACAGATCGTGATGGCCCCTGCTCTTCAAGTGACACTTTGGGTAAGGATGAGAGGCGAAACATATGTAACGAAACTGAGGAAGCAGGAAATAATTCAGATGTAGCTGAGAATTGCAATAATTCAAAACTGCAAAATATTAACAAAGTAAGTATGGATTTTGCAAGTGGTAAACCAGTGTAAAATTCAAGAGCATCGTGTTCTACTAACATGCCAAATTCTATTCTTTGATAGTTTCCTTCAATGGCCTGAGACTCTCAAAAGAAAAGGAAAGAAAGACTTTGAAAGACTTCCTTATGCTGTTACATCTAAATAATATCAAGGATTGTTTGAGAAGAAACGACTTACTGAAAAGAAAAGCAGAATCAGAGAAGAAAGGAAGAAAAATAAAGGGTCCAGCTGAAAAAGAGTGAAAGTGAACGAAAAAGACAAACGATTGCTCAAAGAAGCTTCTTTTTAAGTAGACAATCCATTCGTAAAGCTATAACATAATATTATACATGTAAATGTGATGTAAATGACACTGACGACACGACGAAGTGTGTTTAGTACAAAATGTACATTTCGATTTCCGAAAGCTCATCGTATTCATATTTCTGATCCAAGAGATGATGATACATTTCTATGCCTGAACTATTACCAGAAAAGCAAAACAAGTAGTTCAGGTGATATGGTGGAAAAGGAGGACAGATCTTGTTTCTACTTCAAATGAAAACATGTACGCCTTTCTGTGTAAGGCTGATTTCACCGAAAGAACTGACAATTGGCTTTTCTTCGAAACTTAACACTTATTTTCATTATATGTACTTCTAAATATATTAATAATAATCAATATCATCAAAATTTGTCTCCTTTTGTTAATTTATTTTGATATAAACCTTCTGTGAAAAGAAAATATGTTATGTTATAGTATAATTAGTTGCAAATTTGTTACTTGCATGCTTATAATAACGCGTATTATCGTAATAGGACATATAAGAATATAATGTGTGCAACTTTGTCGTCTATAAAAAATAAAACTTGTCCAAATGTTGCATGGAAAAGTGCAAATGACCACATGGCTAATAACTGAATTTGTCAAGGCCAATTACTGTAAAAACTGGCTAATAACTGTAACTTTGTGAAGGCCTATTACTGTAAAAAGTGGCCAATAACTGTAACTTTGTCAAGGCCTATTACTGTCAAAAGTGGCCAATAACTGTAACTTTTTGTCATTTTTCATTCAAAACAGTCTTTTGTATCTTTGTCTTGTAGCATCTTATAATAATTGTGTACCATTTTATTAAGAAATAAGCAACGTTTTTAAAAAAGGTACCTTTCATTCAGTTATTCTGAGAACTGTCTTGTCCACAAGGGTTTAAACTGAAAATTTCGCTTAAGTGGCCAGTAACTATATGGTTTTCCTCTACACATGGAACTCGCAGACAAGGAACTATGAAAGGCATGCGGATTGCATTCCCATTTTTATATAAAAGTATCACCAACGTTCACTTGACATCACAAAGTCCATACTTCAGTTCTAGACTTGCCATTCGCCTTAGGAGTTACATAAGCTACCGGAGTCTTCGAGGTTTACTACAGCTACCACAAGGATCACAATGTAAGTGCCTTTTCATATTACCTTATCTGATAGTTTCAGGTTCCTTGCTTCGTATCTCAAGCACAGCCTTTATACTCATTATAAGAACGAATAATGAAACTAAAACCTCTTTATCACTCAATTATCAGTTTCCTATTCTCTTCAATTCATGTTTGTCTCTATCTCTCGCAACATTCTGTGAGAAATCAACTTAAGATTTAGATATACGGAGAACCAAGATTCAAGGGTTCAATTCTCAGTTTACGTTCAATATTAAGTATTCTTCGCAGAAAGACTATATATATATATATATATATATATATATATATATATATATATATATATATATATATATATATATATATATATATATTATATAGATATATAGATATAGATATAGATACAGATATAGATATCAAGATTACTATAAAGAAAGATTGGGCTAGGGTTGCCAGATTTTGTAAGCGAAAAACCGGGACAAAAATCTTAGACTTAATATGGTCGATGCGTAAGTTCATGTGGTTCTTATATTTTATATTTCATTTTTATTCTGCTGTTCTGTTAATTCAAATACAAATGCAACATACACATAACATTAGCATATTCTATGAGTGAAACAATACATTGCATACATTGAATTCAAAAACTTGGGTCATTTCCTGCGTTGTTTGACGAGGATTCTCATGAAGCAACTCATTCAAGCGACTTTCGTCAAAATCTGAAGGTCTTCCAGAACGTGGATCATCAGACAAGTCAAACCGTTCTGCTCGAAAGCGAAAAAAAAAAAAAAAAAAAACATTTCTCTGCAGTTCTTTCAGTAATTGATTCATTCCCGTACACTGCACAAATTGTTCTAGCAGCTTCTGTTGCACTGGATCCTCGATTAAACTCGAAGAGTAAAATGTGACGGAAATGATCAATTTTCTCAACTTCACATTCCATATTAGTTTGTCTGAAATATATAGAATAATACGTTCACAATCACGAAAACCTGTGTTTCACAACACACAAACTCCAAACTAAAACAACGGAATAGCGATAAACAATCGCTTCACGCCGCATTCTTAACAACCCAAGAGAAAGCCGTACGAACTTATGCATCGACCCAATATAACTTCAGGTTTCCTACTCATTGGATGAGAGTCAATTAGTTACCTGTCTTTTCTCGGTTACTACTCACAATTTTTCAGTTCATTCTACGCATATTTAACGTAAATGAAGCCCCACAAAAGGGATGTATAAAGAATGTAAAAAGGTAATATAATAAGAGTTGTCTGGCGCCGCTTATTCCGAATTCTGATTTGTTGTGTTTAACAGGTCCTAAATTTTGCCATAATTACGACACACTCTTCCATTTTTGATTGAAGAAGGATTCTTTTCTTTATATTACGGTTGCCAACTGGCTGGTTTTTCACCGGCCTGGCCGGAAATATTGCTGTTATTTTGATTAAAGCCGATGACCGGTACAAACTTCTTACCGGCCCCTTTATGACCGTTTCATTTTAAAACTTGCATCTAGTTGGAAGCTATTTCATCTAGTTTGAAGCAATTTCATTCAGTTCAAAGTATAGATTTAAGAAGTAACTTTCGTTCTGTAAATCCAAAACTGTCACCTTCCACTATCTATCAACGATTAACATATTTTCTTAACCTGTTTAGAAACTTTGAAGAGACGTATCAGGAAAAATCTGAAATTACCTTATAAGAAATTTTCTACATTTATTGAGAGTGAAAAATGACTTCTTGTAGGTGAAGTATAAGTTTAAAGAATAAACGTCATTTTCCACAACCAATATTGTCACGTAAAGATTAATATGCTTTTGTTAATCTGTTTCGATAATTTTTTAAAGAACTGGCAGCTACTGGTAAATACAATAAAATGATCAAGCCGATTGCAGTTTCTCATTTATAGCAGAATGTATCTATTAAATTTTAGTAAATGTACTAAGGATATGAAGAATACAGGCGCTAATGCACTTTTGCTCACGATAGTACATTTCCTTCCCATGGATGGGTCCGAACAGAGATACTTCACACTTAGACCTATATCATAGGGAATTTGAGCGGGTGTAGGTTTTTTTTATTTCCCAGAGTTGGCAACCCTATCTTTGTTGTGTCATCACCAGAGTCAGAAACACTATCCTAAAAGAAATACAAATTTAGCAAGAATAAATAAATTCAGAATAAACAAAACCTAGATCTCTTAAAAGATTTACGCAGGCTCTCCAAAAGTTTGGCACAAAACAAAATCCAGTATCAATATTAAGCATGACACATACTTTTAATTCCATTTTGTGTTGAAGTAAGTTGTAAAGGAAAAAAATATAACCCCAAATTATTGAGTGCGTCAACAGCATCTTTACAAATATTTATCCACACATGGGAAAATATATTCAAGACAACTCACTTCAGGAGAGATTGTGCCTATGAAGATGGCAGACAAGGCAAAATAGTTTAAATGTGGTTAACATGCAGCGACGGAGATGATTAAAAAGTTCAGCAATGAAGCAGCTCTGCGCTGCCGATTGAAGTATTAAGTAACTAATAGAAAAGCCCATCACAAGGTAAATATGTTCTTTTCTATTGAAAGTGATATTCAAGAAATTATTTACATAGCATATGCCCCCTCTTGAATATATATTTTTTTAAAAACTTTCTTTTCTTGCTCTGGAAAAACATATAGGACGAAAGAATGGATGTGATTTTAAACTCCCTATTGTTTGTTTAGTAAAATAAATTGGCTATTCAAATCTAAACCTTCCGTTTTTAGGTGAGACATACTAGTTCTTGTAGGTTGATTTTCTTTTTTTAATCTGAAGAAGGAAAACCGGGAAAAACAGGCGTCTTGAAAGTCATTTTCGGGACAGTTAATTCTTTCGTTGAAAACCGGGATTGACCCGCCAGACCAGGACGTCTGGCAACCCTAGGCTGGGCTTAACGAGAAGACATTTCGCCTTTCGTTTTGCGTGACGTCACTAGCGAGGTGCAAGAAACAAATGGATATGGAAGCGCACGAAGCAGGCAGAACATATCTTTTTTTTTCTTTCTTTATTTCTAACATTTTTTTGCTATCGCGACTCTTTCCTACACACAAAGTACGAATAAATAAATAAATAAATAAATAAATAAATAAATAGAGAAAGAAAGAAAGAAAGAAGTCAGCAATAAATAGAACATTTTCTTAAAGCAGTTTACATTGAGTTAGATTTCTGGGCTTTCAGCATCTAAGGCCATTTGGCCCGTCACGTTTTGAGGGATGACGTCCCTCGGCGAGCACACTATCCGCGGAAAGGGAAAAAAGAAAGGGTTGGGGAAGGAAGGAAGCGGCCTGTAACCTATAAGTTAGGTACCATCCGGCATTTGCTTGGTGTGAATGAGGAAAACCCAGGAAAACCTCATTCAGGGTGGCTGGCCTGGAAAAGCGTTTAATACTTTTTCGACTGAGTGATCCCTCCGGGAATCGAACCCGGTTATAAATCAATCTAGTTTCTATATATATTCATAAGCGAGGGAGCGAGCCTAATCAAAATTATAATCGTAAAGCCGCCCTTGCTAAAATAATTTATGCCAGTGCACCTTCTCCTTGTGTTTGCATATTTACACAGTGTGCTATTGAAGTGCCTTCTCTCTCGGCTACGGAAGTTAAATTACGAAGTTGTAACTTACAGGAAAACAGCAATCAAATCATTTATTATCACAACCAACAGTAAAAATATATGGTAGATAATTTGGTAGGTATGTACTGTACCTACTGTGTAATACCGTGAAATTATTACGACTACATTTTCATTCGACAATTTAAAAGATTCGATTTTTACAGTCATTTTAAATAGCCCAGGGAATATGCAGTTGTAATAACTTTACAGCAATTTCACAGTATTGCACAATATTGCACATTATTTTCAAACATACTGCACGATACGTTACCTATTTGCACGAATGTCAAAACGTTGTGCTAAATTTCAGGGTGCTTCTCATTTAAGGAGCTTTTTTTACACCAGAAAATGCGGAAACTGTAAAATTATAACGGTTCTTTTATTAGATTATACCTTTTCATTATTTTTTTCGTACCTCTTATTTGCCCATTTTCACACAGTATCACGTGTTTCATTTAGTGTTGATTGCACGTATGAAATCACACTATTGCCAACAATACTTATACAATCTGACCAAATATGAAATATGTAAAGACATTTATTTTTTCCCCCTTGAACATTCATCTTCGGAAGCAAATCGATAAGTGTAACACGGCATGTTTTTCGATTAGGTGAGGGTCAAGATCATATGGCACGCTTTTCCAAGTTTACGAACACGAATAATAAGTTGTTTGTTAGTCATCCTTTAAGCGAGGTCAATTGCGTGTCTCTTCCAGTTTGTTACGTGTTATACTAATGTCTGTGTCTGTTTTTGGCAGAAATTTATACATGAAGTATTATTATAAGGCATAAGGTATTATCAAAACTTGAGAGACGAAAATTAACCTGCTGCCAAGTAATCAGTAATTGAAAATTTACTATAACATACAGTGGCGTATTTAGGGGGGGCTTCCGGGCTTAAGCCCCCCCCCGAAATCTTACTTACTATTGTAAAGTATATGAAATATCTTGCAAAATTTTCACATTTTCAGCCAAAGCCCCCCCGAAAGTTACCAAAGCTCCCCCCGAAACAAAATCGTAAATACGCCACTGATAACACATATTGATTATAATTATATTAACCTGAATTAGCATTTTTTTCTTTTTTTTTGTTAGCTAATTTCCGGATCATTTAAGTAGCAGAGTATTATGAGTGTGGAGTCAATTTGAAGAGAGCAAAGTTTAGATATAGAAAAGAAAAAAAAATAAATGAAGTCTTTAAGTTTTACGTCCGACGATTATGCCGGTTAGGCTGAAGGAGATGATGAGGATGAGAAATGGATGAAACAGTGGAATGAAGAAAGTGGGAGGAAATGGGAAAATCCCGATGAAACTCACGCACACGGTGTTTGTCCACCGCAAAGTTCACTTAGCGGGAGGATGGGACCCTCTGCACCAGAGATGAACGCTCTAGCACTGAGTCACCGCGGCTCCAAGATAGATATAGAAAAGAATAGAGACACTTAGCCTCCTGGATTGAAAAGTCAATATGAACATTATGTTTTGTTGAAATTTATTGTCGCTTTTCAGTACTGAGATCGTATGAGACGTGAACCTACATTTTAATATGGAATCGGAATAAACACTGTAGTTGTTCAACAATGAAATGAAGTGAAATCTTTCAATTCAACCTCCTATTATTATGTCCTTTAACCTAAGGGAGACGGATAATTAAGATGAATATAATGATGATGCAAGAATCGGTGGAATGAAAATGTGGAGGGCACTGTCTACCACAAACTTATTTAGCCGGAAATCGAACCAGGGACTCCACTTAACAGAAGTAAGCACTTTATCACTGAGCCACCGTGCCCCCTATAAGGCAATCAAATAGGAATGTTCTTTCATCACCGGGAATCGAACACAGAATTACTTGTACGAAAGACATATACCTACCGACTGGACCAACGCGAAGGAACCAGTAAGAATGTGGTAGTAAAAGAGGGATACGGTTTTGTGTGAAACTATATACTAGGGCTATGCAGGGTTCGATAGCTACAATAAAAACAAAAGTTTTCTACTAGATAATTACCTGTAATTTAGATAGAAAACAAACCGAGTGATTACCTTGTCAACCCTGATTTCAGTCAAAGGGACGTATTAAAAACTTATGGGAGATGACAAATACTTAAAGGGGAGAAAAATGCAAATAATCCTCATAACTCCCTCCTCAAAGCGAATTGGTTATGTGAGAACTAGAGCGAAGAGAAACTTATCCATTTGTGCAGTGACAACTCTTACGGGAATTCCCATTGGTAAAAACCTGCATTTTATTTACTTATTTATTTATTCATTTATTTATCATTATTACCTATTGCAGAGCTATTGCTCTCTTTACGATAGGTATTAGAGGTACTTTCCTTGTAAAATTACACAGTAAAACTAATTAAAAACATAAATTACAAAAGATAAGAATAAACAGAGTGAAAAGAAAAGTAACAAACGTATACAGAATAATGAAAGAAAATAATACATACATTCAATACATTACATAGTAAAAGAGTAAATACATTGTTTTGTTATAAATGTGTAATACATGAATACATAAACAAAGTGCAAACCGTAGATATTCCTATATATAATTTCATATGTATTTGATATTTGTTTTGTAGTTTCTAAATATACATGGTCAAAATCGCATTGCAAATGAGTAGCCCTCATTAGCTACAAAAGTACTGTTTTACTTATTAATGTATTCTTTTATTATGGTAATATAATATTCAATATTCATTGCAAAGTCGACATCATAACATTTTTTCACTAATAGATTATGCTTTCTAGTTATCCTTTCTATTGGTGAGTTTTGATGTACAAGTGTATTAGATTTACAACAGTGAAAAGGTAATCGAAATCGTAGACTGTGCTTCTTAATATTAAAATTTAATGAATGTAATAGTTCCTGATTATCGACCAAACCATTAAATATTTTGTACAACAAAATCTGATCAATTAATTCCCTCTTATCACACAAGCTATCATAATGAAATTCTGTTAAAAGGGTTTTATACGATATTCTCTCTTGATACGATGATCTTTTATATTTTTTATAAAAGAGACATCTTAAAAAATTATTTTGTACCCTTTCAATCCTTTTTGTATAATATTGATAGCAGAGAGCCCAAATTATACGTAAATATTCTAATTTATATAGTTCTTACAAAGCTATTGTATAGACTGCACATTGCATTTGTATTTCTGAAATCAAGAGTATAACTGTTTACAAATCCCAATGCTCTGTATGCATCATTAATAACAGATTCAATATGGTTTTCATATGTAAGGCGGCAACTTATTGTCATACCTAAATCTTTCACTTTATCCTTTCTTCGTAGTATTTCGTCATTCATCTTATACTCATGTTTATATGTACTAACTTTCTAGAAAATGATATAACAATACATTTTCTTACATTAAAAAACAATCTGTTTTCTACGCTCCACCTGTAACAATTATTTAATTCAACCTACAAATCTAAAGCATCATTCATTTTATTAAATACTTTATATATTTTAAGGTCATTTGCAAAGAGCAAACAATGAGATTACTTAATTGTTTGCGGCAGATCATTTATATATAAATAACATAAAAAATAATGGTCCTAACTTGGAAGCTTGTGGGACACCTGATAGAACTTCATACCGTACTGAATTAGTCTGATAATAGGAAACATACTGTTTTCGACTTGATACATAGGATATGATCAATTTCAACAAACTACTAGAGAAACCATACATAGCCAATTTTTTGATCAATATAGAGTAATCAAGTTTGTCAAATGATTTAGCAAAATCTGTATAAATTACATCAACTGAGTTACCGTTGTTAATTGCATTAGATATAAATTGAGTAAAAGTTACTAAATTTGTCACTGTTGATCTTTTAGGACAAAAGCCATGCTGGAATTCACAAATATGTGATTTTACATGATTATATATTCTTTTGTATAAAATATGTTCAAATATTTTAGAGGGTGCTGAAATTAATGATATTGGCCTATAGTTCTCAATCACATCAGAATTACCTGATTTGTGAATGGGACAAACTTTATTAAGTTTCCACTTATCAGGAAATATTTCAGTTTTCAGAATGAAATTATATATATAACACAGAGGCTTCAATATTAGATCGCGACATCCTTTATATATATATACTGAGGTATTTGGTCAGGTCCACTGGATTTACTTGATTTTAATTTCTTTATTGATTCCTTGCATTCGTCTTCATGTATGATATCAATATTTAAGCAATTAGATACTGTCAACTGATGTGTGTTTGGAATTTCGTATGTTGGAGGTTCTGCAGCATACACAGTTTTAAAATATTGTGCAAAACTATCTGATACTTCCCGTGTGGACAGTAGAAGTGTACCACGATATGTCATAGTGTTGATGTTTTGATTGTTAAGTTTTTTCCTTTTAATGTAATTCCAAAAATAACTAGGGTTGTTAACAAGATTATTTTCAAGATTGTGTAAATACAGATTATATTCCATTTTTATCATTTTCTTCAGCTTCTTACGCAATTCAATAAACAGTTTCGTTATACTCAGAATGTTGTTTTCTCTTTCTATAATATTCCTTTTGTTTCAAAGTTTTAGTTATGTCTGTGGAAAACCAATTGGGAAATGATCTTTTCTTATATAACTTTCTTTTAGGGACATTTTCCTCAATAATGCTGTTAACGACCCTATAAAAGTGATCCAATGCTTCATTCGGGTATTTCGAATTATACATTCCATCCCAACTAACTTCCCGCAAATCATGATACAAACTCAAAAAAAAAAAAAAAAATCTGCTTTAGACTAGTTATAAACTGTAATCGAGTTGCATCTAGCATGAGATAGTATGACAATTATCGATTCTTAAATTAACAAAGCTGGGTGATATAAATCTTCAGCTACAAAAGGTTCTGATATTCTATATACATTCATATTTTCACTGAGGTTTGTTATTACTAAATCTAATGTTTTGCCAAATCGATTCTTTATGTTATTTATAGATTTAACGTTGTTTCAATGACATAAAATTAGCAAGAGAAGAATATATCGTTCCACCTTGTAATAAATCAAAATTTAAGTCTGTTACTAAAGATAAGTTAAAGTCACGAATCAGAATTATATTAAAATGATGTGATTTAATGATTTCCTCGACCCTTGATAAGAAATTATAATAAGTTTCCGCTCTAATTGAGCGGAAAATAAACAGCAATTACTACTATCCATTTCATAAAGATAGACCCTTGACTTCGTGGTGCTACCGTGACGTTCAGTCAAAACTTATATTGCATTGTCGTACCCCATTGGAATTGCTAAAAATGTTGTCTTTCCAGTACTTAAGACATAAACATTTTCTTTGTACTATGTAGTGAGAAAAAATAAAAATTAATGAAAAAGTGCATATATTTCGTACCTTTTTGGTAGATCAATGTTTATAAGACTATATCTCAGAAAAGAGATCACGAGAAATAATTTCCTGGGTACATTATGTAGATGCATCCATTAACTGTAAGTTGTGAAAAGTTCAATTTTCATCACTTGATACTTTTCGTGTAATTAAAACAAATGTACGACGCTCTGATCTCCTTTACCATGGAAGGCGGAGAAACGTACAAAACACTGTTCGAAAATTTGGAAATCTAGTGTTCCAAATTTTTTAAACTATTATCAAAAAAGGTTTAGTTGGTAGAGTATTTATTTAAAAAAAATACTTCGACATATTCTCTGCGTTAAGAGTTGAGCCATGTTGCAGCCCGATCTTTAAATTCCCCGCGCTTAAATGAAGAAACAACGTACAGTAACTGGGAGTGCGGAACCGCTGTCGTGCAGTGTTGTTGCGATCAGGAAGCTTGTAGCGCGAAGCCTACTTCATAAGAATGTAATAGGAAAAAGTATTTATTATAACCTTTCACAACATCAGAAAAATAATAATAATGCATTACACATCTCAATGTAATCGAAATAAAATGTTAAAGTAAAACACCCAAAAACTCTCCTCTTAACCTATTTACTTCATTCACTTTCGTAATGGGTTTGTTGACTCATCGCTGCTCCTGCTATCTTCCTGAATACTTATTAACAATGGCTCCATTTCTACCTCAAGATCTATCAGTATACACATTTTCCAGCTTACAAACATGTTAAGGGTCTTCAATACAGCGAAATTAAACTACTGCTAATTTTAGAGTTTTTCTGTAATATCTCCGAAACAAATAAAAATATTCGAAAAGCAGAAACGTAGTGAACTAGAAAATACGATTTTGCATGTGATACCTTTACCACAGTTCACCCATCTGCTTTTAGTATGCCGGTATTTACAGAATCCACAAAAAATACTAAATCCATTTACTGTTGCAAATCGGAAGTAGATAGATGACTTGTGATAACAGTATCACATGCAAAATCGTAATGTCTAGTTTACTACGTTTCTCCTTTTCGAATAATTTTATTTGTTTTGAAATTATTACAGAAAATCTCTAAAATTAGCAGTAGTTTAATTTCGCCTTGGCAATCACGTGTTCACCCAAGTTCTGCGATCAATTCCCCTGCTGAACACAGAATGGGTCCTTTGTTTTCTTTCAACGAAAGAAAACAATGCAATGAGTAGGTGACGAGGGCTGTATTGGAGGCTAATCACGTCGCACTGATTACATCTTTAACACTTCCCTTCGGTTCGTAGGCGTCAAAAACTTACACACGCACTCACATCATATGGGTTCATTGCAATGAGACGGACGAATGGGCATTTATATTTTTCTGAGTATATCTCGTGCTTTTTGATTATATATATATATATATATATATATATTTATATATATATATATATATATAGGTAGATAGACATAAATAGATAGATAGATATTCCTTTACGAGCGGCGGTATTACAAAAAGAAGAGGCAAAATTTTTAGCGATAATGAAATTGCAGAACTGATGAATGACTCCGACTTAAACGGTTATGAGTTAGTAATGAATAGTAATGACATTGATTATTCTGTGCTCAGTGGCGTATTCGGGAGTGAACAAGATAGTAACTCTGTTTCAAGTGAACCTGAGGTTGCAGCGGAAAAGAGAGAAAAAACGTGTCGTTCCTATTGAAAAACAGATTTTTTTGCAGTATTCGCAGTATAAAATTTAAGTAAATGCAAAACCTCTGTTTAGTGGTGTCCCGGGAATTGATCAAAATGCTGGGCTATCTACAGAGTATTCCGCATATAAAGTGTTTCAGCTGTTTTTACCGATTAAGTTTTATAGTAAAAAAAAAGTTGAGTTGATTTTGAGTTGAACGTCATGTTCAGCAGTGAAGCTATATGAGACGTGGACCTACTGATTTACGTGGAATCCAAACTACATGAGCTCTCGCCCGGAATAGTAGTAAAAGTTATGAATCAATACGCAAAACAGCAGATTGAGAAAAAGAAAAAGATACTAAAAGAAAAATCTTTGTTTTCAAAATGAAAGCGTGTTACTTCAATTGAAAACAAGGAACATTTTACACTAATTATTCACATATGCCTTGTACGGAAGCCAACTTTACGCGATTTTTACAAGAGCTATTAGTATGTTTGTCAAGTGGTGGAAGAAGCTGTATTTTCTGCTGTTTGACACACATGTCAATGCTCACATACTGTACAGGAAGAAAGCAGGAAGACATATCGCACTTCGAACTTTTTATGCGAATGTAGCAGATAAACTACTGCACTCAGCAGGTATTGAAGTAGAGGGACCTTCACCTGGTAGAAGGCTGGTAGCAAGGGGCCATTACCCATAGAGAGTTTCCCCCAATATCTGGAAATCCCAACAGAGTAGGACAAAGGAGATTCAAAGTGCGTAGCATCCGCAAGGTGAAAGGAAGTTTTTAATAAATATTAGCGTTTATTGTAGGGATGGAAATAACCACTAGCCCGGAGCGTGTGGTTCATCGGTGCGGGCGAGTATTTAATATCATACGGAAGTTAAGTAATTTCTTTTTTATTATGTGATGTGGGCTAGTAACTTTTTTCTTGGGCGAGTAAACATTTGTTGCTTATTTGCATCCCTGGTTTATTGCCTGATATATAAAGTTGGACTTTGCGTGGGAAAGTGCTTCGAAATGTACAACACTAAAGAGAAGTACTGGGACTCCTAGATCTGAAAACAGATTTTCTGTGAAGTGTAAACTCAATATTACATATCAACTAAGGTTGTATCATATAATAAAGTTTGTGCTTGTATTTGTTTCTGTGCAAGTGTATTTTGTGCTGCGTGCAGTAAGTGAAAAAGTGATAAAAAGCAACAAATTTTCGAGGACAATCACATGCAAATCCAAACAAAATAAGAGTTCGTTTGTCTAATTTTGAACATTTGGCACATTTACTGTATATCCTGTAAATTTCTAAGAAATTGGTTTAAAATCTGTGGAGACATAAAATTTTAAAAATATCTCTAAAAGGTGCCGGACAGTGTGCGTGACAAGTTTAAATACCCGTCCGTCTGAGAGTGTATACGCTCCAGGAAAATGTGGCAATGTAGCACTCCGTATAAACTGCGATAGCGAAGGGCGCAAAGCTAAGAAAATCATAATGTCTTATTTGTGATTGTTTATCTTTTAAAACAAGACAAAACAGTATGGTTGAAAAAGCTACTTTAAGATCTTTCTAAAAGTTTTTCAGATTGTTAATACACCGCAGCAATTCAGAGATAATGATGTCTTACTTTTTACTGAATAACTAGAAAATTACTACGTGTTGAGTAATGAAATTTTCAGAACTTACAGGTAACATATGTATCTACATATCGTACACAGGAAATTATTTCATGTTATCTCCCTTCTAAGATATAGTTCTATAAACATTGATTTACCAAAAAAAGTACGAAAAAATACGCACTTTTTCATTAATTTCTGTTTTTTCCCACTACACAGTACAAAGAAAATTTGTACGTTTTAAGTATTGAAAAGACAACATTCCAACAATTCCAACGAGGTACGACAATGTAATATAAGTTTTGACTGGACATCATGGCAGCACCGCCAAGTCAGGGGCCTATCTTTATGAAATGGATAGTAGATACGAGCGATTTTCTACTATAATCTTAAGGCAAACTGCTTCAATATTTTCTATCTTGATGTCGATTCTATATGTATGAAAGTGGTTTAATACCCCTATTAAAACACCACCTCGTTTTTTACTATTTCTGTCTTGTCTAAGTATAGTATATCTATCATCTAAAATTTCATTATCATACACACTTGGCTTTAACCAAGTCTCAGTAATAACTATGATATCAAAGTTAGCAGTTAGAACACTTGTGTACAATTCACTTAATTTTGTATTCAATCCTCTTGTATTTTGATACTAACATGAAATACATTTACCCTTGGCACTCATATTGCTTAATTTAGTTCCTAATGTCTTCCAATGTTCTAAGTGAATATACAATTGTATCTTCAGCTTTTTTCTTAAGATTAATTTTTCCCGGCCAATCTACCCACAGGAAAGCGATTTTTTATTTTCTTAGCTTCGCTACATATAATCCTCCTATTTAAAGATAAACTCTGATTTATATAAATAGCCCCCCCCCCCATTAGTGTATCCTAGGTCTCCACAATTTAAATTTCGTTTTACCTTTCTTCTCTGAAGAAACCTGTCTTTATCAAACCTTCTTACAAATTTAACAATTATTTCCCTGGATTAATCTGATTAGGAGACTTCTTTAACCTATGACATACGTCTTTCATGTCATCATTATTTGATATATCCAACGTACGATCTACATTCTTTACAACAGAAACAACAATTTCATTAGGTAATTCTGGGATACCATACAATGATACGGTATTCCTTCTACCATATTGATCTAGCCCATCTATTTTCAAATTTAGCTTATCAATTTCCTTCTGTAACCTTAAGTTTTCACTTTTTAGATCATCAATGAGTTAGGAAAATTTTTTCAGTGTTTCACCCTGACTTTTTAGTAGCTTCGAGTTCTCATCAAGTTTCTCGTGTGCTAGATTCACAGATCTTCCTAAATCGTCTTGTTTGCTTGTTTGATTTTTCAAATTTTAATCTTCTCTCTAATTGATAATAATAACACTAGTTAACAAATTTAAACTTTTTATTTGTTACATGAGAAAAATCACCTGATCTTAAAGGAACTTTTTGCGCTGAATTCGAATATGCACTCGGTTTCTCTCCATCACGTACAGTTTTCCCGTAACAGAGGGATTTTTGGGAAATTCCCTCAAAAATTTCCCTTTTTCAGATATTTTATTCCCCTAGCTCCTGTCCCCTTACATATAGTAACATAGAAATTATACCTAAGTATACCTTGATTTATATTTAATAAGCCCTAAAAGTTTCGTAAAAATCGCTTTGTTCTTTCTAGAGAAATAAATATATTTGTATGTATACTGTGTGCACTGTTTATTGCATATTATATAAACTAGCATATTATATATATTTCGGATGTCGTGTGGGAGATCAGGACAAAACTTGGACACCCAACATAATTTGTGCGTCGTGCTACGTCACTTTACTTGCATGGGCCAAAAGGAAACGGAGGTTCAAGAAATTTGCTGTACCAATGGTGTGGAGAGAACCCACCAACCATCTGGATGATTGTTATTTTTGTCTCACAGTAGTTAAGGGACATTCTAAAAAAAGCAAATACACAATAAGTTATCCCAACGTTAAATCCGCAATTAGACCTATTCCGCACGGGGATGAACTTCCACTTGCCGAGCCCCCTACCAACTGGGAAGAGATATGGCCAAAAGACTCTGATGATGATCATGACCTTGATGAACCATCGACATCAACATGTACATCCAAGGATCCAACGTTCATCCCTGACTGTGTTCGCGAGCCACATTTCATCCGGCAATGTGAACTTAATGACCTAGTTCGTAATGACCTGACAAGAAAAGAGGCGGAACTTCTGGGATCAAGGCTCCAGCAGTGGAGCTTATTGGATGCAGAAACGAACATATCAGTGTACAGGAAAAGGCATGTTCAATTTTCAAGCTATTTCTCAATGCAAGATAATGTGTGCGTATGTACGGATATAAATGGGTTGATGGCGGAGCTAGGAATTCCTTACGTTCCAGAAGAATGGAGGTTATTTATCGACGCGTCAAAGGTCAGCCTTAAAGCTGTCCTTTTACATAATGGAAATAAAAAACCTTCTATACCACTTGCGCACTCAGTGAAGATTAAGGAATCCTATGACACCATGTCAACTTTGCTAAATCTTATAAATTACAAGGACCATTGTTGGCAAATATGTTGTGATCTCAAGGTAGTTGGTATTTTATTAGGACTGCAGTGCGGTTACACGAAGTACCAATGTTTTTTATGTTTATGGGATAGCCGAGCTGATGACAAACATTATGAAGTGAAGGAATGGGAACCTAGAGTGAATTACGTACCTGGAGAATGCAACGTCAAATACGCTCCTTTGGTAGATCCTAATAAGATATTACTACCGCCACTTCATATCAAGTTAGGACTTATGAAAAACTTTGTCAAAGCCATGGACACATCTGGTGAAGGTTTCAAGTATTTGCGAGATAAGTTCCCTAACCTGAGTGATGCTAAGATTTCAGCGGGAGTGTTTATTGGTCCCCAAATTAGGAAATTAATGCTTGATGATAGCTTTGACAGAGAGTTAAACAATGCTGAGCTAGCTGCCTGGACAGCATTTAAGTGTGTTGTGAGCAACTTTCTGGGCAATAAAAAAGCTGAGAGTTACACAGAAATCGTACAGGACATGATACAGAAATACAAAGAGTTGGGTTGTAGGATGTCTTTAAAAATCCACTTTTTGCACTCCCACCTCAGCTTCTTTCCTGCTAACCTAGGTGCTCTCAGCGACGAAAAGGGGGAAAGATTCCACCAAGATATAATGGCAATGGAGGAAAGGTACCAGGGACGATGGGATCCTTCAATGATGGGGGACTATTGTTGGGGTCTTGTTAGAGAATGCAACATTTCTTACAAAAGAAGGAAGTAGTGTACGTTTTTGTAACCCAATGGAAGTTTCATATATTGTGATAGTTTTGATTGTCTTTTCATGACCTTTTGGTACATTTGTATTATTGTTTATTGTAAATTGTCACACTTGTAAATTATATTGTATTATATTTTATATATGTGTTTGTGGTAATAAAGCAAAACGTTTTACCTCAACTTAAGAGATCTGAAAGCATTACTATAAGGTGCAATAAACAGTACACACAGTATGCATACAAACATATTTATTTCTCTAGAAAGAATAAAGCGATTATTACGAAACTTAGAGGGTTTGTTAAATATGAATCAAAGTATACTTAGGTATAATTTCTATGTTAATATATGCAAGGGGACAAGATCTTGGGGTGTAAAATAAACAAAAAGGGAAATTTTTGAGGGATTTTCCCGAAAATCCCTCTGTTACGGGAAAATCGTACGTGATGGAGAAAAACCGAGTGCATATTCGAATTCAGCGCAAAAAGTTCCTTTAAGAACAGGTATTTCCTTTTATGTAACAAAACCTTTGTTAACTAGTGTAATTGATACACTTCACTAAGGGTAGGACACTTACTTGTAACTTCTATGGAGGTATCACCACTCATACTTCTTCTACGCGATTTCTCACAACTATCGCATCGCCACGCTTGTTCCGTAGAACGTAGAAAAATAATATCTTCCTCTTTTAACTGGATACACGTACCATGAAATAAATTATTACATTCCCTACACTGGATTTTTTGATTGTCTTGTCTAGCTACGGCTTTTGAGCACTTACTACAAATCCCCATCGTTTCTGAATAAAGGATAAAAGCGTTATAAGCAAGCCCTCGATATAGATATACGTAATTGGACTACTTTCTCTTCTGTACTATCTTATAACGCTTATCGAGGGCTCTTATATAGCCTTATAGAAGAGAGCTAAATATATGAGTTAGCACATTAGATGAGCCTTCTTCCCTGGTCTTGTAGCAATACATATTAAACCTACACTTGTGACTTCCCTCACTAGCTAATGAATTCGTGACAAATAATCTACCAGGTGACGTCAGAATGTTTAATGATGAGAATAGTTTGAATCTCCGTTTGGTACAGCTTCTAAAACAGACGAAAAATAAAATGAATGATTTAATTCAATGGAGTTTTACGTCACTTTCGAACTTCTTGCACATGTGACACTAGTCCAATTTAATAGAGTTACTTGGGCATTTTTCAAAAGCAGCGCTGGACCCGTGTATCACAGCCGCTAACATTCTCGCCTTCAGTGCGAGTGGTCCCGAGTTCGGTTCGATTCCGGGTGGAGGCACTCGGTCGAAAAAGTGCAAAGAGGTTTTTCAGGCCAGCCGTCCTGAATGAGGTTATCATAGGTTTTTCTCATTCACACCAGGCAAATGCCGGAATGGAACCTAACATATAGCTCCCAGGCCGCTTCCTTCCTTCCCCAAACCTTTCTTCTTTCCCTTTCCTCGGATAGTGTGCTCGCCGAGGGATGTCAACCCTCAATAAAAACCTAAATCCTAAATCAAAAGTAGGGTCCTGCACCTGGGATCAGACCCTGTACCCACGGCTAACTATTAAGATCCTCTATTAGACTTTAGATGGTGCTTGTGTCTTCTAAAGCAAATTACTGGTTCACATATTGTTAATTGCTTTGTACTTTAGCTGACCGTCAGTTACAGTGACGTGTTTCTTCAGATAGATCGAAAGCATGATGAAATGATATTGCTTTGTTAATAACATCACATTCTATTGTCTTGGAACCGTGAGCTGAATAATTTTGCAAATTACAACCTCATATCAACCGGCTTTGTATCAAAAACTCCTAACCGCAGCTGATACCGCGCCATGGAAATGATGAGAACTGTAAATGTATAATTATGAAATATTTTGTATGATGGAAAATTAAAAGGAAATGATATTGTAGGTGATGTGATTTTTGAGTTTGGCGTCCCTTGCCGCAGAGGGTATATGAAATGTTCCGCTACTCTTTACGTGGGATGCAAACCACATAAGCTCCCGCCGGGAATCGAACTCGTGTCTTCGATATCAAAGTTGAGTACGCTAACCTCTTAGTTACAAGGAGCTCAATAAAGAAGAAATGAGAATACGAGTATCTCAAATAATCGTGTGTTTTTTTTATTGGGTATGTGACGAGATCTAATCCATTGATCTTGTAAATTATATAATGTGATGATGATAGTGTTCTGTGACAAATGGTTTTAGTGATGGGTGTGTAAAGGTAACCAAGAAACCGTGTGGACTTTGTGGTTTACAAGCACCGTGCTCGTGGGTTTTCTCGGGGTTCTCCCGTTTCCTCCCACTTTCTTCATTTCACCATTTCACTCATCTCTCATCATCTTCCTTTAGCCTAACAGGCATAACTGTGGGACGTAAAACTTAGAAAAAGAAAGAAAGGTAACCAAGAAAGTCATGTCGCTTATTGTGGAAGTCTGTATTCAATTGAACCTCACACCGTGAGCTGAATGCGAAAGGAGATAAGGCGATGGTCAGTTGTTGTATATCCAACAAGCTACGTGTTTGTGGTAGCTCAGTTATACCGTGAACTTGCGTAAGAACAGAGTGAACATGCAACCCCCACAGAGCGTCATAAGGGCGTGTATGATGTAGGACTTCAAATTGGAGTCAAACGCCGCTGCAGCAGGGCGGAAAAGATGACATGCCTTTGGTGAGGGTGTTGTGACTACACGGACAATCCAGCACAGGTTTGACAAGTTTAAGAACACTGACGAAATACTCGAAGACGCACCACATGCCGGAAGATCAACAAATGTACAAAATGAAGATCTGAGGCGAACAATGGCCAAAAGTATGACGAACTGGGTCTACAATTCAGTATGAGTAGAGAAACCAATCGGTACCACCTCCATCAACTTGAAAAGTACTACAAGTTGGGTTGATAGGTTCCACTCCGTACCAGAAGACAACACACAGCAGACAACTTTGCTTGTTTACTGTCTCGTCTGAGGAAGAATCCATTTCTGGACAGGATGATGACATGTGATGAGAAGTGGGTTCTGTACAAAACTCCAGGCACAGTCATCAGTGGTAGCATCGCATGGACCAGTTCCAAAACAGCCGGAACCAGCACTGCACCAGAAGAAGGTCCTCCTGTGTGTTTAGTGGACTGCTCGCGGCATCGTGAATCGAGAACTGCTACCAGCTGGTCAGGGCATCATTTCAACTGTGTATGTCAGTAGCTGAGCCTTTTTCAAGAAAAACTCAAAATTCTGGAGCCAGCAGTTCTGAATCGCCAAGAGGTCCTTCTGTTACAGGACAATGCTAAGTCCCACGTGGCTTGCATGACCCGGAACACAATTATACGCATTGTGTGGGAAACATTATTGCATCCGCCATAGTCCCCTGTCATTGCACAGTCATATTGTCACTTGTTCAACTCCTTGTTCCCCTGTTCACCTTAGAGGAAGCCAATTCAAATCCCTAGTAGAGATACGAAATGCACTTGATACTTCTTCGCTTCACGGCTCACCAAGTTTTACCGCAATTGTCTCCATGGCCTTCCAGAACGTTGGCAAAAGCCCGTCGATGATGATGTGGACTATTTTTGAACTTGTAGGTACGTCATTGGTGACATATCGATGTTCGAAGGTGATGAACGAAAAAGCGACAGAACTTTCTTGGTTACCTTTACACTTAGTGGTGTCAATCAGTCGGTTCGTCCAAACCGTTGTTAAAATTTCTCACGTAAGCAAAACTGGTTGTTAAAATTGTCTCTCATCTCTATATAGAGTGCTTACGAAATAAGTTATTATCTGCTACTATTATTAACAATCTAGCTTCTAAATGTTTGCATTTCAGCTTTTAAAGAGATAATTCGCACG
Source organism: Thermobia domestica (assembly GCF_964235325.1). NCBI lineage: Eukaryota > Metazoa > Arthropoda > Insecta > Zygentoma > Lepismatidae > Thermobia > Thermobia domestica. Next base: position 4,974,989 of record NC_137456.1, read on the forward strand.
TTCAATGCACAAGGAAACTAAATCCACTTTTGATCATTTTGGATAAATTCTATTAATTTGGAGCATATAGTACAAACTTCTATCTTTTTTTCTGACGACTTAATTGGACCTTATTTTCTTCTGTTCTGATCTTCCCAATTATGGTACACTACAATTAGACGTGACATTTTAATTTTCTACATCTCATCAATGGAACTAGTCGCTCACATTCGTTTCTGCAATATGTTTAGTATGCTGTTAAAACGCAAACTTTACATTATACTAACGGAAAACAATACGAAATTGAGCCTCTGATTTTTGTGTGTGTGTGTGTTTTGGTACTCGCCAAGTGTGCTTGACATGTTTCAATGGTCAGAGGGGAAATACATTTTAGTTGGGGAAAATTTTTGTATCTCATCGAGATAATGTTCGGCTTCGGATATGCTGGTACGAAACTGACAATAATTTGTTACAGTTCTGCCATATCGTTTATGAACATATGCCATAACATTCATAAGACCTAAAAATATAGGCATTAGACGTAAATATTAGGTCCTATGCCGTTTAGGTCTTATGCAGCCAAATGATTTGTTTAGGTCTTGTGCTGTTTAGGCCTTTGTAGTACTGAAATTATCACTATCATCATCATCTGTTCTGCAGCTATACATGAATTATACGATATAACATTTCATTGTAAGAATTGAATAATTGGTTTCATTGAAGAATTGAATAATTTGTTTCATTAAAATGGAGATACAAGAATCCTATGACAAATTCCTAAAACCAATTAAATAAAAATGTTCTCACATGTTTTACGAGACTTTTCTTAAGCCAAGCAAGCATTTAGAACTACAGTATATATTCTGTGGAGTGCATTTTATTAAGAGTAGGACTAAAGCTCACTCTAACTTTCTAAAGGTAGAACAGAAGTCTACCAAAGTTTACTTAATTAAGACAAAAGCCCACTAGCTATTTCACGAATAATATTAAATACCCACCATGCATTCAGAAGGTAGTAAATTTAAAATTCAAAGAACATTTATTGCAATACAACTACATTTTACCATGTGTTGTGATAGGGTTGATATGTATAAGAACAAATCAACAAATCTAAACTACTAATATAGTATGTAACACAAAACGTATGCAGAAACCAATACATAGTCATTTAATGCAGCTTACTTTTGCTCAAATTGTATTCACATAATTTGTGGAAATCACTGTTATCATGTCAAGAATCACTTGTACTCTCGTTCATCATACACCATCTTTGCCGCTTGACTGTCGTAATAAACCTAATCTGGTTCAGTTATTTTTTCCATTTTCACACACTGGTAACTTGGACAGAAAGCCGTTCATTTGACATCCATTACCATTAGCCTAGAAGATACACCTATGATACGTTAAAGACTTCATTTAAATTCTTCTCCCGAGAGTTTACTCTGTGGTGGGGCAAAATAGATCAATCACACATGTGTATCTCTCTTTCTTTCGAATTCGAATTGTTGTTCTAACTTGAACGATGTACTTTTGATTGTTGAAATCCTGTACTTGATTATTGTCCATTTTCCTCATTCAACGTTTGATAAAATACTCGAATAAATACTCCAGTTTCTTTGGGAGTCACCCTTGCACCGCCATTGCACTACATCTCATTGTACACTGATGGAATCTATGACTAAAAATAATGGACATTCCCTTTTACACAATTTCAATCCGACATTTTGTTCTCGAGTATGGCTGCTGTTGCATTTTCTCGAAAATTTTCGGGTGGTCATAGTTCTGAGGCATTTCTACACCCAGATTGGTCTTTACTTTTTGTACCAGGAATTACCTCCCAACGTTTCGTATGTTAATTAAGTTGTTGTTTATATATATATATATATATATATATATATATATATATATATATATATATATATATATATATATACGGATTCACCTTTCTATAGGTGCCCTTTTGGTAGACTTGTCCACCGTCCTTCTTAGTATTCCAGCACGGGCTTGGGCTACGTTATAACTTTTAACTTCTGTGGGCACTTCTGCTACAAAGTACAGACTTAAATGGTCGATAAGATATTTCATTAGTAAGTAGTTGCTACAATACTGTTGCGAATGTAGTTAATTCCAACGGTAACAGCTATAGTAAAACTAAAACTATTATTATTAATAATAATGAGTATGACACGCATTTGCTAGACAAAAACTTGAATATAATAAATGTATGTGTAAAATAATTTACTTCAAATCAGCAGAAAGAAAATAAAATTTATAACGTATAAAACTCAAGACAATATTATGTTAGTAAGGACGAGGTCAATAGTGTGGAAGTAAATAATAAAAGACCCTAATAAAAGAACAGACATGATGAAAGATTTGGGAATCACATTTGACAGGCAGTTAAAATTTTGTCACCATATAAATGTTATCATGCAAGGAGCAAGAAAGGACAATAAGTTTTATCTTTATTTTTTTTTCAGAATGATCTACGTATTTATAGAAATTACTTGTAAGAACTAAGCTAGAATTTGGTTCTGTAATATTGAACAGTACTTATCTAAAACTTTGACTAACAACTTGATAATATGCTTTGCATGGACGCGATGACAGCGCCACAAGATTTTGCTTTTTAGATCTAGTGTTGTTTAGGTCTTCTACCGTTTAGGTCATGTGCCACCAAATGATGTTTTAGGTCTTATGCCATTTAGGTGTTGTGCTGTTTAGCTCTTGTGCCGTTTAAGTTTTGTGCCATCAAATGACTTTTAGGTTTTGTGCCTCGAAATGAGTTTTAGGTCTTATGCCGTTTAGGTCTTGTTCAGCGTCCCCATTCTGATTTGTTTTAATTCCTGCAATATAGTAGGACTTTAGGACTACTTTTACTTCTCGTATATCAATTATGGAGTTTATTTCTGTAATAATAATAATAATAATAATATACTAATACGTAATACCTAGGTAATATAATCATCTACGATAGTATATCAATACTAAGGCATCAATTTATCAATCATAGAACTGGTTGTTAAATTATTTGAATGGTGCCACTAGTTACACTAAAAACCAACTACACTGGATTTAACCCGTGAATGGTTTCAAGCTCACATAAATGGTAGGTGTCATTCTTTACATTTCCAGCTTTTCATGATGATATAAATCAAAATGAATTCACCAGTCAATTGTTATCAAACTTAACCATCCGTCGGTAACAGAGATGAGGCATAGCTCCAATCGGATTACTTTTTTTTTTTTTTTTTACTAGAAGTATTATTCTAAGATATTTCGCGCATTCATGTAAACTTCGGAAACAAACGTGTTTGTTAAAGTGGATATATAATATTCCTTGTTCACATCACATTTCTTTATTGAATTATGGGAGAGTTGAGGTGGCTAGTAACTCCTATTACCATTCGTATTCGTATATTTCTTTAATATCATCAATGAACACTTTTACGTAAATGCAGTTATGAACGTATCTGATCTTAACTTTGTGAAATTTTTTTCTTCTGAGTTGGAAGAAGATTCTGAGTGCAGTACTGATAGCTTTACTAAGAAGGAACACGACGATGTTGAAAAATAATGTGTCAGTGAGGATTCAGGGGTTGAGGTAAGTGACCATTTAGGCAATATTGTAAAATGTAGACGCTGACATACATGATTAACCAAGAAAGAGAAGAACAGCTAGTCGTATGATTGTACTATTGCATATACGAGGGGGGGGGCTGGAAAATTCATGAAATCAATAAAAAGAAATAAAAATTGAAACATATCATTGTAGTCATTAGAAAGGTCATATAATTTGAAATTGTCATTACATATATAGTCTTTTTTATCGTTGTTATCTCGTTTGTTACAGGTTCTGTAAGAAGACACGGCGGAGGATCTAAGGAAATTTGAGAAGAACTGGGTGAGGCGTTTTAAGACTATTCATCGTGATACTGAAGATGATCCTCGCTCAGGCAAGCCTTCAAATGCAGTGACCACGGAAAATATCAACAAAGTGCATGACATGATCATGGAGGGTAGGCGCATATCGATCAAAAACATTGCTGCATGTTTGGGGATATCGCGTGAGCGTGTGGGTGTCATAATAGCAGAATATTTGGACATGTGGAGGGTCAGTGCCAAATGAATCCCAAAATGTTTGAATGCTGACCAGCAGAGAACACGGGTGCAGATGTCACAGGAAATTTTGCAAAAGTATCAAAACCCTCGTGAGTTCTTGCGCAGTCTGGTGACAGAAGATGAAACATGGCTGCACTACTATGATCCAGAGACTAAACAGCCATCCACGGAGTGGTGCCGCAGGGGATCTTCTCGACCGAAGAACCTCCGAAGCTAAAGATCAGCTAGGAAGGTGCTTGCATCGGTGTTTTGGGATAAGAACGGTGTCATCAAATATCTTTAAAAGGTTGAAACTATCAGTCTGGAGTTTATTCCAACTATTTGATTGGGCTGAATGTGGCTCTAAAGAAAAAAAAAACGTCGAGGAAAAGTGAGCAGTGGTGGTCAGTTTCTACAGGACAATGCACCCTCACACAAGGCTCATCAAACCATACAATTGCTGGTAGATCTCGGCTTCACTTGTATACCTCACCCACCCTACTCACCTGATCTAGCCCCCTCCGACTGTCACCTCTTCTCTCATCTCAAGAAACATCTCAAAGGCAAACAAAGGGCTTGTTTGCACAGCAGGAGAAGACCTTCTCTTTGCGAGGGTTAGGAATGTTACCACTTCGTTGTGAAAAATGTATTGAGCTTCGGAGGAATACGTTGAATAGTGTATTAAAATGGTTCTTCCAGGTAAATTTCTTCTTGGTGATTTCATGAACTTTCCAGCCTCCCCCGCACACTTCGTATTAACAAAAGGTGCATGCATAATATTGGTCTTATAAGTAACTATGGGTTATCATCCAACGGTGTATAATATGTGTTACCAACAAAAGAATAAATGAAAAAGTTAATTAACCGAGGATTCATATTTTACATTGGGCAGTAAATTCTATTTTCAAGAGCGATTCTGAAAAGAGATTTTTAACTTTAATTAATCTATTAATCAGTTAAGAAGTTGAGTAGAATGAAACTCAACCCCTTTTCAGTAGACAGAGGGACTCCTAATTAAGTACTTGATATTGTGCCATTGAACGAATGAATTTCCGCTATCAAACGTTTGATATGAAGATCTTCTACGCTGATTATCATGTAAACATATTCGAAGTAATATGTCTTTGTTATTTTTGTTACACAGGATTCTTCATGTTAAGGTTTTCTTTAGGAAAATTAAATCTTTTATTTAATAAATGAGCGTAAGGTATAATAATAATAATAATAATAATAATAATAATAATAATAATAATAATAATAATAATAATAATAATAAACACCAAATTTAAATACCTAAACAATTAATAATATGAGGGTGATTTTTCAACTTCCGTTATACCACTATAGGAGAACCACGCGAAATGACGAAACAAATTAGCCAAATATACTCGTTGGAGATTACACATCCCCCATACCAAAAGATAGATAGATCAAGCACAATCGAGGACCCATCAAGGCTGAATTACATGACGTATTTCGTCAAGATTAAGCAGTTAAACATCGAAAGCATGGTTACTAATTTTCTTACGGTATATATGTTTTAAAAGTATATTACGATCTTTGGAAATTTGTGTAAGGTTGTGTGTAGTATGAAAGAATCCATAGGTGGGATTTTTCCATGTTGTATGCAGTGACCGCTGATTTGTTAGTAACCTATTCATTTCGTTGAAAATATATGGGCTGCTTGCGTATACTACAAAAAATGTTATTTGATCTGTAGTTTGTAGTATTTCTTTTTGTAAATATCTAATTAGATTTCAATTCTTCTTTTCATATGAAACTACCTCGCCTACTTATCGATTCGGCCCTTTCCTTCAGGTAATACTCGCTATATATATATATTAATACGTATGTAATATTATTCAATATCTATATATATACGTACTTCTCAGCCTAATATCTAGGGGTATTTTAACTGATGTTTTTTGTTCCCGAATTCAGGGACTTTTTTATTTTAAAGAACAAGACACCATTATTTTGATGATCCATTTATTTTTAAGATAGATAATCGGATTGGAAGGTTTTCGTAATCGCACACGAAGAGTTATTCCCCCAGAGTCTTCACTGCCGACTCTGAAGTATTTCTATTAGTATAGGCCCTCACTCTGAGCCCGTACATACCAAAGTGAATTCTCTAATAATCTAAACTTCGTTAAAATATTGGTGGGTCCTGTGTCATAAGCTTCGTGCTGTCCTCACTGATGCAACAGCTCATCTTAGCCTTAAATTTAAAAGCAATTCTCTCATTAGAAGAAAGGCTTGTCCTAGCTACACAGAATCCTCGTATACAAGAAAAACTGTGTTTGGGATACCTAGCTAACACTCTTTATCAGGATATAGGGGAGAAGAAGGTAAAAAACCCTCTTTCATAACAGTCTTTCATTATGAGAGAAGAAAAATGGGCCTTAAAGTAGGCCGTGCCCTATCCATCGGTCTCTCACTAATGAGACCAGAAAACTTGACCCTTTTGCAAGGGGCTAGAGATGCACGCGAGACGTGAGAAGTATCGTCTCGTCTCGCATTTGTGAGACGAGACTGAAAATTTTATGCGAGGCGCGAGACGAGACTAAATCATGCGAGACGAAACGCTAGACGAGACTCGGTTAAGTCTCGCACGAGAAGTCTCGCAACATTTATGAATTACATTTAATTGTATATTTAGTGATTTTACATTTATTGAGTTTTCTAAGTTGAGCGTTAATGCCTCCAGGAACAAAAAAGTGATTGGGGCAATAGACCTTTTATGAGATTTATTATTATTCAAGGTTGATTTTCAGAATTAAAGCCTTCTTTAGTTTCTAAACACCATTAAAAAAAGAAAAAAACTTTGTAAATTGGAAATTTATTACAGAATCGATTTAGGACTTTATTTTGCGACACAGATATACGCGGGCGCGCAATAATACATGAACTTCTGTTTTTGGTCTGAAAAGCGAATAAGACCTATTGCTTTGAAATGTGATATTTCTGTTGTTTCTGTCTTTTTCACATTACTACTAGCGATTAATGTTGGGGGATGGCGGAGAAATCCCCTCTCGTCAAAGTTTATCCCCGGCCCGGCTCGCAGAAATAACGTGATATTTTTACATGGAATTAGTATTTTCTTTCCATATATTTATCAAAAACATCCCCCTCTAGTTCGGAAGTTTAATTCAAACACTGGTTTGGTAGGATGGCCCTATAGGTTTGGTGGAAAATGGTAGGAATGGCCCTATATCTGTCAGTAATTTTATTTTCTAGATCTGGCAACACTATATAAGTTGAAAGTGAAAGTTGATAAAATGTGAATTCTGGCAACACTGCAGTTAGTTCAACTATATGATCTGGAAATTGATCCAGAAAGGTTTTTTCGTATCAAGTATAGTTTGCTGGATATTTTGATTCTCGCAATTGTTAACATATTGCGTTATCCACAAGTCCGTTGACACAAGTAGTGTTATTCCTTGGTGGTTGGTGTAAAGGGAGATAGGCGACAATAGATGGCAGCACTGTTCTTCTACACAAGTAACATATTTTTATATTTTCTCTGCTGCTTCCATAAATTTAATGCTCGAGAGTTTAAACTTTCTGAAAAGAAATTTAAACCTATTCTAAGGGAACAATCCGTGTCAATTTTGGATATTGTGACGTTAGAGCATTCCTCGTACTAGAAGCAGGCGAAGACAAGATTGAAATCCGGTTAAATAAAGACGAAGCAATTTAAATATAGATAGATACTTTCCCAAAGCTTGCTCTGAAGCGTTACCTTGTATATGGTGACGATTTTTGAATTAACCTTCCTTTTCCATATCCTGAGCCTCTTTCTCTGTTTCTTTCTAGAGATCCGTCCGTCAGACTCATCAAGCCAAAGGCGTCCGGATCTACGGATCGAGCCAGAGGAGCCGCTCCTCCTGGGCAACTATCCAAACGGGTTGTCCTACCTTCATCATATTCATCACTCACTACACTTCATCTTCGGGTCTCACGGCTCTCTAGAAATCTATCGGTCCCTGCTATGGCAGATCAAGCTGCTTCTGAAACAAAGGTGGATGGACGGCACGGTGGTGTTCCTCCGGTATTTGTCACTCCGTCCACTTCGAGCACGAAGGTGGTCAAGCGGAAGGACACTGGCAACCGGCAACGAACCATATCCGGTAGCTCTACAGCTTCATCAGCTTCAAATGTCTCCACCAGGTCTAGGTCTCCACGAAACACACAGCTGTATGCTGATACTATTAAGGAGCCTCGACATCAGTCGAAGAAGCAACACAGAGACAATATTTCAGGAAATTCTGATATGGATGCCGCCGATTACAATAGCAATACAATCATTCTAAATTCTCAATCATCTCTCACCAATAATCAGCCTCCTCATCGCCCGATTCTACGTTCGTTCCTTCTTCAAAATTATGACACGAAATACAGCAATGAAAAGTTCATCATATTACAACTTAGGAAATATCTTCCAAGCATTCCACTAGCAGAAATAATTAAGACACGTAACGGTTACATCTTAAAGTCCTTAGATCCGCAGTTTGCTATCACCATCAGAAACAAGGCCTCGTTTGAGATCTTCGGGAAAAATGCTACTCTCACATCTCTCTCCTCTACACGTCAGAAACAAGCACCGCCTCCAAAACGTCCACCATATCTATCAGTTGTCATCCGGGGGGTTGACCCAACATATTCCGATGCCGAAATTCATGAAGAGCTTCAACATGAGGGGCATAACATTCATAAGGTCATCAGCATACGAAACAATCAAGGTGCAACATTTATGGTAAGCATTCTCACCTCTTCCCAAGATACAATAGACGCATTACTCACTACTGGCGCATACATCTATAAACGTCGCCACAGGGTTGAACCTTCACGCTCTCCAGCTCTTCTTCCGGTGAGATGCGAAAACTGTCAAATCTACAATGATCACAACACTGTAAATTGCAAAAATCTGTGGACATTGCACAGGACCACATCCTACGCGCCTCTGCACTACCTTCAACAGCCACCTGAATGCCCCACATGCCATGAACAACATCCAGCCTATAGTTATAAATGCAAGAATAAACCTCAACCTGATCAACAACATCCTGATTTAGTCGTACCGCTCCGGATGCCAGACTCTCCACCTAAAACCGATCTTCAAACCACTGATCCAGTTACCATCCAGCAGCTTCTTCAATTTCTCACGCTCACCCTACAAAATATTCATCCTTTTCAACGCAATCATATTCTACAATAACTTACCAAAGCTGCTAAATCAGTCTTCAATGTCAACTTCTACGCCACCTATACCAACAATTACGTTCATTTTCATACATCCCGTCAAGAAACAACTGTTTAACCTACCCGTCATTATGGATTTAGTCTTTCTTTTCATGAATATTCGCTCCTTACCTACCAACAAAAAACTTTTCGAAACACTGTTACTCGAAGAACACGCTTCTGTATTTTTGCTGAATGAGACCTTTCTCACCAAGTCTACCATATGTAATATTCCTCGCTACATAATCACTCGTCATGACAATACAGCTCCTGCATTACGGGCCAATGGGGGAGTAGCAATTGGCTTTCGCAATCACATACCATCTCGCCATCACATTTGTCCTGTTCCACACCTCCCTGAGCATCTCATCATTACATTGTACTTCAAGTCAATCATCATCACTTTTGCTACTATCTATGTTCGACCCGGTCACCCCATCCTACTTGAATTTTTCAGTCATATTTCTAATACCTATAAACATTTCATCATTCTCGCCGATATAAACTTTCATAGTCGCACTCCGAATGAACGCACACGCTTTACAGACCATATCACCACTCACACTACCGGCATAATACATACTCTCCCATCTGCTACTAGACCTGTGTCCAATACCACTCCCGACATCGCCATCACCTCAAATACACTCGCTGCAAACAGTACATTCACAGTCCTTGATCTTCTTGGTAGTGACCACGCCTCGGTCAAACTTTCATATCATCTTGGTACTGCTCGACCGCAAAATGCACCTCCACCACTCCGAACGCCTCGCTTTGATAAAGCCAATTGGGATAAATATCGTACATATCTTACGACTGCTGTTGCAGATCTCCACCCTCCTATATCATCTGACGAACTCTATGCACACGTCACTACAATCACTTCCGAAATCACCCGTGCATCTGAATTGTACATTCCAACTTCCAGTTCTACTCCATACCAACCTAAATTGCCTCCGCACTACCTCGCTCAGATCAAACGCTCCCGCCAAGCATATCGTGACTACGTTCGGACACGCAATCCTGAAGCTCTACGCCTTCACAATCAGCTCCAACGTTCCGTAAAAAAACTATCTTGAAGCATACAAAAAGCGCCAATGGATTAAAACTTGTAACACTCTCGCCGACACAGCACATCCATCACGTTACTGGAAACGTTTCACTGCGCTTTGTGGCAAATTCACTAAAACCCCTTACCCACTCATCATCAATAATAGTCCAGCTGCCTCTGATCAAGACAAGGCTAATGCTTTTGCCGACTACTTCCAGGACATCTTCACTCCTCAACCTTCTGATCATATTTTTTCTCATCCAGTAGATAAAATAAACACAACGAGTCCTCTCTTCCAACCTAGTGCCAGTCATACATTGCCGCCTAATGAACTCACTTCTCCCATCACTGTTGCCGATATCACTTCCGTTGTCCAAACTAAACGAAACTCTGCTCCCGGTTTTGATTCAATTACCTATCGCCATATCAAGGAAAGTCCGCCCTCACTCCTCCTTTTATTGGCCTCTATCTTCACTTTCATCCTTCGAACAGACTTTTTTCCTGCCGACTGGAAGATGTCAAAAACGCTCATGTTCCCAAAACCGAATGAACCACCGAACGCCGTATCTTCCTACCGCCCTATACAGCTCACTTCGACTTTTAGCAAAGTACTGGAACGCATTCTAGTCAATAGGCTTCATCCTTATCTCCGTGCACGCAGTCTCATTCCATCTTTCCAAGCCATTTTCGGCCCGTCATATTCCATCAATGATCAGCTCCAACGACTAAGTACCCTTATCACAAATCATTATAATTCTGTGCGACCATCTTGTCTTGTGCTTTTTGACCTAGAAAAAGCATTTGACAAAGTCTGGCATCTCGCCCTCATCTTCAAACTCATTAAACTTAAATTGCCATCACCATATATCCGTTTTATCTATCAATTTTTAGTCTGCCGCATTACCTATGTTCATATTAACAATCATTTATCACATCCAATATTTTTACATTCTGGCGTCCCTCAAGGATCAGCTCTGTCTCCCTTGCTGTACTTGCTATTCGTTTCCGACTTTCCAAGTTTGCCCGCAGACGTACACACCTTTCAATATGCCGATGATACTGCCTTCCTCGCTCTCGGCCGTACCATCAGACACATCAACCTAATATTACAAGAATCAATTGATCGTTTCTCTCAGTGGTGTCGAAAATGGAAGCTCACTATAAATGCTTCAAAAACACAGGCCATCGTATTTCTTCCACCACGCAAACGCTCCAGAATCCATAGAAATCCATCACTCCTCTCTCTCTCCATTCAGCATTCGCCAATTCGTCTCAGCAAAACAGTAACTTATCTCGGCATTATATTTGATCAACACCTTACTTGGACTCCTCATCTGAACTACGTAAAAACTAAAGTCTATAACCGTCTCAATCTTCTCAAACGTCTGACTGGCACGACATGGGGACTTACATCACACATCGTTCTAAACACATATAAGGTTTTTCTTCGTCCTGTACTTACCTATGGATTCACTGCCTGGATATCAGCACCACCTTCATTCTACTTCAAACTGGCAACCTTCGAGCGCCATGCCTTTCGTATCTCTCATCGTATTTCTCTTCCTAGTCCGACTCGCTACTTGTATTCTCTAATAACCTTCCCTACCTTGCTTTATCACATTGAATCTCTCCGCCGAAAGTTCATCACCATTCGCTTCCAGCAAGAACAACCATTGCTTTTCGAAACCATGCATTACCTTGCTCTATCATCTGTTCGACCTCGATATTACCATCTCCCTCTTAATTTACTCTTCACACACTATTGCTATACCTTGCCGCCTAATCATCCAGACTTCGCACTTGTGCAAGATCACCGCCTTCATGTCCATCTACCGCATATCTACCCGTCATATCAAGCACAGTAACTCCTCTGTCATCTAAAAGGGCCTCCTCTGTCTACATTAGCCTAGCGTCGCCCCTAGGCAGAAGATAACCCGCATTTGTCTATATTAACAGTCCCTATGTGTTGTGGCGTGCATCGCACCTCATCTCATACCTCATATTCATTTATACAGATTGCATTATTTCCACAAAATTGTTTTGTATTATTCTAATCATAATTATTGTACTTGTAACTATATAATTTTGTTAATTTCCTAACCTATAAAATGATTATAGTCGCAAAGACTATAATGACCAAACATATACAGTAATAAATAAAGAAATATATCTCAGCCCAACGATTATAACCTTCAATTCCTTCATTCCGTTCCATCCCTTTCCTAAAAGAGGGTGTAGCCCTCTACAGGGTAGCTAGCCCTAGGGCTAGCATAAAAATATATAGATATACAGGGCTCAACCATTTAAACGAGTCTAGGTCAAAACCCCCACACAAACGGTCATAACCCCCACACAAATGGACAAATCTCCCAAACGCACGAACGGTCAAAACCCCCACAGCCAAAACCCCCATACTTAAGAAATGTCAAAAGCCAGACACGATCGGTCATAACCCCCACACAAATGGACAAATCTTCCAAACGCAGGAACGGTCAAAACCCCCACAGCCAAAACCCCCACACTCAAGAAATGTCAAAACGCCGACACAATCGGTCATAACCCCCACACAAATGGACAAAACAGCCACACATAGCAACGGTCATAATTCCCACATAAATGGACAAAACTCCCACACAAATGGTCAAAATTCCCACATGCAGAAATTGTCACAACTGCCACACAAATTGGCAAAACCCCCACAAAATCGGACAAATCCCCCACACTCTGAAATGATCGTCATTCCACGTATTTGTTGCGGCTCTTTATGATGCCCAAGAAGAATAGTTGCAACATCAGTTTAATTGGAATAAAAAATGTTATTAAAAAGTACAAGGGCAATACATGCAACCAGGATCATTTCAGAGTGTGGGAGATTTGTCCGATTGTGTGGGGGTTTTGTCCATTTGTGTGGCAGTTGTGACTATTTCTGCATGTGGGAGTTTTGTCCATTTGTGTGGGGGTTTTGTCCATTTATGTGGGGATTGTGACCGTTGCTATGTGTGGCTGTTTTGTCCATTTGTGTGGGCGTTATGACCGTTGGAGGTTATGACCGACTTCCAGTGTGGGGGTTTTGGCTGTGGGGGTTATGACCGATCGTGTGGGCGTTTTGACATTTCTTGAGTGTGGGGGTTTTGACCGTACGTGCGTTTGGGAGATTTGTCCATTTGTGTGGGAGTTATGACCGTTTGTGTGTGCGTTTTGACATTTCTTGAGTGTGAGGGTTTTGGCTGTGGGGGTTTTGACCGGTTCCCCTTTAAACGGGTAGACTGTAAATATATATATATATATATATATATATATATATATATATATATATATATATATATATATATATATAGTAAAAGGATCCGGGTTTGGTTCAATGAGTTCAGAAAAACATATACAGAAACGTTATATTCTTTATCCTAATTACATTGGCGACTTTTTTTTCGGGGCAAAAATATGCCCGCATGACATACTGGAAAATATTGCTGGAGACCTCTAAGCTGGAAAACAATGCTGGATCCAGTAACAATTTATGCTGGTTTTGCTGTAAATTATGCTATTAATTTGGCGAAAATTAATGGTTCAGCAATCAAATTCCAACACAACTTTTCTTTTAATTTGGAGCGGAGGGGACACAAGTTCGGATACCATGTTGAACTCTAGGTTCCGTCTCCTTAGGATGTCATGAACATTCATCCCATGGAAAGCAATGGCAAACCACCATGGATTCACCTTGACAAGGGACTTTTAGGTCAAATACCTGCCTTCGGACAGAATATCACATCATCATTCATGAACAGCCATAGAATAACACATTACAAAATTTTGACCTAGAATATATGCGAGACTGCGAGACCATGCGAGAAAGTCTCGCACGAGACGCAAGATGAGACGAGACCAACATTTGAGGCTGCGAGACGAGGGGCAATTCCTATCACAGATTATGTCAGGAAAACAAAAATGTACAACATGTAAAAGCTATTCAAGGTCTGAGAAGTAAATTCTCAACCATAAAACGGATCTAACCCAAAACCGTTTGAATTCGGGAATATCCTTCATAAGACGTAACCAAAGGTTTAAGAAACCATCACTTTATTAAAATCTCACCTAACTATTTAAACACAATTCCTAGTAGGGGAACAAACTTAAGAAAATCGAAAAGTCCTACATCTTAAGAAAAAGTTGATATTTCAAATTATTTAACTATACGTCCTATCTTCCTACTTGGCCTTACGCAAGACCACCTAGCCAGCAAGTCTTTCACTGCATAGCTCTGACAAAAATGTCCTCGTAGTTGACTTAAAACAAAAGTGGTTGATCCACGTTAACTCAGGACCGAAGGCTTTATGTAGCAAAGTGATCGAATGGTTTCTGAAAGAACAACCCTGACCAAGAGAACAGGGATCGCTTATATATGAATCGGGAGACACGTTGCAGAATCTGAATACGAAAAGTTCCCTAGTCAAAAGAAACAAAAGATCGTTAACTTTGAAAAAAAAAGAAAAGAAGGACGCTAACTACCTCCCCTCCTATATTTTTCCGTTTCTCTGAACCACATGTGAACTAAAACTATAGCTTCTAATGGACCAGTGTGTCTATCTATCTTTAAAACTAAAAGATTCATTTCATCTATATGAGCTGCAATGCTTAAAAAATATATACAGTTTGCATACAATATTCAGATTAATACATACATACATACATACATACATACACACACACACACACACACACACACACACACATATATATATATATATATATATATATATATATATATATATGAAATAAATGAATATTAGTTCTCTATTTATACTTAATATATATTAAACACCCAGGGCTGGAGATAAACCTAATATTCATACGTATATATATATATATATATATATATATATATATATATATCATATAAAAATGTCCAACTTACAAGTTAGAAAGTGATTTGACCGTATCGATTAACAGAAGTTTCTCTGTCACGTGCAATATTACATGAAAACAAGCGATAGAAACCGGTCACAATCAATCTGTCTAGAACTGAGTAGTTCCGCATTGCGACAGAAGCAGCTACTTAATCACAAAGAATTTGTTAGTGCTAGATATATTTCAAAAGGTAAGTAAAGCTTAAGATAAAGATAAACTTCCTAACATTATTCTAGGTGAAAATATACGTACGTAAGTGAATGTGTGAAATTCAAACCTAATTCAATTTAAAATAATTATGTCTAGTGAAACAAAATGTAATATGCAATAGCTTATCAGAAAATATTAGATGATATATATTAGTATCGTAGTTATATTTTAAGGTAGGGATAGGTAGATGTATATAAGAAAATTAGTTAGTAGAGTTTGTTCGAGGCGGTGCACAATAAAGTGACTATTTTTCTTCAGTCTTTCAAGGATTTAGTTCTCTGACTGATTGCATGGCTGCCATATTGCTATGTTGTACTGGGTCGGGTTGCACAAATTTAATGCAATAATTCGAATTATTTCGCTTCGACACATAGTATGACCACAAAACATATTGTATGGAAGTCTCGTTAATATCATTCAAAGGCTTATGTTATGCACAATGTAGTACATCTGTGTTTCCATCTATCTTTAGGCTTGGAAGAATAGGATGCCAAAATACGATTTTCGAGAAATCTTCAATCGGTCGCGGAGGTGTCCAAACAATACGAAACATTAATGAATCCACGGGTTAAAGTAAGACAATATGAGAGATTATAAAATGCAACTCACTCAGTCGAGCTCCATGGATTCCCCCCCCCCCCCAATGAAAATTCTTATGATATTTTAGTTACAAAACAAACGTTTTTATGCTGAGGGAAGAGATCTGACACATGGATTTCTCTTACTTCTAAGCCCTTCATTGGTGATTCACTTAACTCTTAATTCAAAAAATGCGTCAACTTCGTTTTCACTTGAATTCAACTTGTTTTACTAAGTTATGTAATGAAGAATGACAGGAGCTACTTGATGCTTTGTTCTAAATTTCAAGATGTCTGTTCCTTACGCTCTTAAGAAATGTTAAATAAAATCATATGAAGCAGTTCAATCTGCTACAAAATTATGTAACCCGTACGTTTTCTCATTGCCCACCAGTGGATTGAGAATCATAGGTTGAGAATTATTGCGATATATATTAATTTTCTCGTTTAAATATGCAAGTATATTAGGTGAACTACAACCAGCACAAAGAGTCAAGAAAACTCGTAATTCAAGTTGAAATTCAAATTTAAAATTACGCACAATTGCCTTCCACTAAGGTCCGGGTCAGACGAACTGGTGGATGGCGTCAACAAGTGAACCACAGCACCATGTTGCTAAACCTCCTGTGAGAAAGCGCGTTTCCAGCGGGTGCATGTTGTATGTATCAAAGGTACGATCTCACCTACAACACCCAGTATGTCGTAACAATAGAAAACGTTGACACTTATAGGATCATTGGCGTGGGAGACCCGTGTTCGATTTCCAACTAGAGCTCAAGTGGTTCGGATTCCATGTTAATCAGTAGGTCTCGTCTCATATAGCCTCGCTGCTAAAAGGGACGTTAAACTCAAAGTCAACTCAACTCAACTATTTGATCTTTAATATATATCTGATCAATAATATTATTTTGTGTTACAAATGTGGTATGAATACTATATTTCATTTGGTTTGAATTTTCACATGATGAACAAATGAATGTAGATATACTTGATATTATTGGCTAGGTACGTCGTTTATAATTCCATTCACATCCATCCGAAAATCAAACTTAAGACCCGCGCACACAAAAGACCATGGCCCTACCATTTTCTTTAATTCTGAGACAAAGGAAGTCTCGCAACAAGGAAACAATTACGTGTTGTATACCAATTCATGAAATATACTGTACATACTGAATGTACGGTCATGTATGGTCGCCCAATGATTAGGCACTTATCTCTAATGATAAGCGTCTTCTAATGGGCTACCTTTGCGACTCAAATAATGAATCGACTCCAGGTGACTTCTTGGCTTTACAGCAAATTTTTGATTAAGTTCTCGTGTTAATTCCACACACACTTGAGCTGAGCTCATTTGTGGCTAAGTGGTTAGCGTACGCGCCTTTGGCGTGGGAAACCCGGGATTTATTCCCGGGGAGAGCTCATGTGGTACGGATTCCACGATAATCACGTCTCATATAGCCTCGCTGCTGAACGGGACGTTAAACTCAAAATCAACTCAACACACTTGAGCTGTTAGTTCTTAGCATTTGGAAAGGTCGATTTTCGACCGATGCACATTAGAAAAAAACGCATATACTTGAAACACCATTTTCGGACTTTTTATCCTTAAATCCCGAACTTCGATACCGCTTACCTCTGAAGTTTCTCTGTTACATTTTTATACACTCTACATTTCAAAAGGCGAGCATGATGGCTCAGTGGTACAGAGATTACCGCTAATGCGTAAGGTCCTTGGTTCGATCATCGGCTAAGTAAGTTTGTAGTGGACGTGTTTTTGTTTTTGTCTACATAATGTCATTATTATCAATAATAATAATAATAATAATAATAATAATAATAATAATAATAATAATAATAATAATAATAATAGTAATAGAACATGTATAAACGTATCTGAATAATAAAATATATTATTTATTTACTGGTTGACTGTTGACCTCGGTCGTCGGGAATTCTTCAGGCGGCAAGGACATTGTTCACAAGGTTTTGGGTTTGAGAACCGGAGGAGCGAATATCCGGGTTCGAGCCAAAATTCTTAAATTTATAAGGCGCCGACCAAACAAGTTCAAAAATGCTCGGCCCGGGTTAGGGTTGTCAACGGCTAAGAGGCTTAGCTCGCCACTCATTCACCATCAAGCCGAATAATCGAGAAGAGAGCCTAGCCAACAGCTCACCCAACTGAGCCGGCTCCAACCATCGGCTCAGTAGAGCCAAGTCAAATGGAGCCATTAGACTCGTTTCAACCGAGCTGGCTCGAGTTTATGGCTTACCTGAATCAAGTCGGTTGGTCACACTAACTCAGCCATCAGCTCAATTGAGCCAAGTCGATGGCTCATCCTAGTCGCACAATTGAACAGAGCCGAGCCAATTAACATCACTACACGGCTTACGCTTCTCCTTAGGCTCAAATATTCGACCGTGCAGGTCTCAGCCTTGATGGTAGAAACTGTATACTGGTGCTCACGACATTTCAGGCTGTCTCGTGAAAAAAATCCACAGTCGTCTGACTATCGAGACGAGACTAAATGCGAGTAGTGCCCCCTCTCGTGAGCAAAACTAAAAGTATTCCACATACTGCTTACATTTCTCATGGCTTTCGCTTTCCAGTCTAATGAGGTAATGATTTCAAAACGAGTTAAAACGAGCTGAACGGGCGAGCCATATATCAAACTCCACTCGACTCAAAACTCGACCCCACAAACAGTGACTCGGCTCGGAACTCGACTCGAGAAAATTATCTTTGACTCGACTCGTGTTCACCCCTGTTGCTAACAACATATTGTAACCGACTGAAATTTTCTTGACATGTTTCTACTCTTCTTTGCCACGCTACTAGCTTGCTGTTACTATCACTAGACCTATTCAGCTTGAAACCGTTTTCACTATTGTGTAAATTTATAATTTGAGTGCAAATGAATACACAAAAAGTGACATATCCTACATGATTGGACTTGCTTTATTACCGACTAACAACCTATACAATTATTTTGGCCATGACCTACATCAACAACAGTTATGTTTACAAACAACAAAAGTATCCTGTGAAAGGGTACGCATTCTAATTTGTTAGGAAAGTGTCAGGGAGACAATCCTATAATTGTTCCTACCTAATCCTACCTCTTTTATTTAAATTGATTTTTAGACAACTCTGCACCTGTCGAAAATGTTTAGTAGACCTAGTTTTTGTTCTTAATAGCTATAAAAATAAAAATATGCCTAAAAACAAGGTACTGAAAACCGAGTTGTTCGCCAATACGCGTTACGCTCATACTATGATATTCAGTGCATTTATTATAATTCGTTTGTTCACGATGCTCCATGGTTTGCAAATCACGCGAAAATTCTTGTATTCTACCCGAAATATGCGTATAGTTCCTTATGCCATTATCACTTTGGACACTGTTGATCTTCATGCTGATTATATTCTACAATTAGTTATTAAGAATGAGTTCTAAGACTGCTTGTGTCTATCGTTTTCAATAGTTGATGATTTCTCTAGAGTAGGCTTGATTTTTGTTACTATTCCTCTTTCCTTATGATATTTTCTCACGAGTTCTATATATCATAATCCCCTTGGACACTATCGATCTATATTCATCTAACACTCTAGACGTATTGGATACACTTTCCCCGTGTAAGAACTCACAATTTGCCGATCTTCGGAAATCGGAGAATCTCTCATTTTTACATATGTCAGTCTAAGTGTACGAATATGCAGTTTGACTAACTCGTAGATATTACCTGTATTTCTTTTGGTTATTTTGATGATTGAATTATATAACTTATATATATTTATAATCGGTGTACAACAGTAAGTTATACAACCAACTTTCTGAAAGTTATTTATGTACAAATTATATATGAGTGATTCGGGGAAACATAATGGTATGCAACACTTTCTAATTTTCGACTAAATTGGAAATGGAACTTCAACATTCCCATTTAATGACACACATCAAACAAACTTCATCTGTTATTTGAAGGTACAGTTCGAACATTTAACTACGTGCATATTGTTCTTTGGTTCGATCCCAATCTATTCCACCTAATGATTTTACCGGAATTGACGTCCAGCATTGTCTGCGCCCGAGAAGCTGATATAGAAAATAAGTGTATTAAAAATTATATGTATACACAATATATTATTTGCATTTGAAAAACATTGATGTACACGAAGATGTTATATTTAATCACAGTTTTAGAAGTGTGAACAAACTTTAGAGATTTATTGAAAATTGAAATTGCAAATATATATTGACTTATGCCAACGGATATTTATTTTACTTTCAGGTCATCATTGTCTGAAGCCCAGGCACTAGAAGAAATGGCGCCTTTACAAGTATCTCTGTCTTATCGTTTGCTTGTAATCTGTAAGGCCAGCTATACACTATGAGATAAGTCCTAGAAAATATATTAGGCTTTCTCTGTGGAATATCTTAGGATATTTCCTAGAATCAGAATCTCAACGTGTAAGGCATTGATCGCAAGACATTTCCTATAATTTGAACCAGGGTTTCTCAACCAGTGGGTCGCGAGAGGGTGTCATGGGTGTGGCGAAAAAGAAGCTGAAGAGATAATATAATTGGAATAATGCCACAAAATATTTTAAATTTTGTTCTAATAGGCATATTTTTATTTTTATAGCTATTAAGAACAACAAAAACTAGGTCTACTAAACATTTTCGACAGGTGCAGATTGGTCTAAAAATCAATTTAAATGAAAGAGGTACGATATGAAACTAATGAGAACTGCATATTCAAATACGAGAAAAATACAAATGCAACAAAACCTGCATATTGAAATACAATTAAAATTGAAAGCTAATGAGATACCTGAATATGGTGTGATTTTACTAGTGCGGCAATGTCCGGTTCAATCACACTGTCAAATTATTTAAAATACTCAATAACTTCTTTAACAACTGCCCAAGCTTTTAAAACCAAAATTAGAAAACACTTTTTTATAATATAACCCAAAATTAAGGGAATTATGAAGTTATAAAATTTTCGAATGAACTCCATTTTGGAACAATATGATATCAGATTCGATATTTGTAATATAAATAACTGAATTTGGTTTTAATTAATTCGCTTTTAGGGAAGTTACTATATCTACTATGTACACTCATGTCCAAAATTATTGTCGCATGTCTATAAATATGTTGTTGGAGGAATATAATTTGATAACGAATTCGCTTGGTATTTCTTATAATGTTAGTATATATATAATCGGCAAAGACATGTACGTGGCAAATATTATGTTAAAGGAGCAGTAAATAAGAACAATAAAACGAAAATAAAACTTTCTTGTCCATTTAGCAACATTTTGTTTTACACATTATAATTTTTGTATTTATAATTCTTTTCCTATGAAATTTACCACAAATATACATTTCCCGATTATACATATAGTAACAGTATTAAAAGTATCCTGCAAAATAATTGTCAAATTATGTTTCCACAACAAGACAGTTATAGATATACTACAATCATTTTGCATATGAGTGTACAAGAAAAATTGAGTCTACTATTATAGAAATAGATGGATATCGTGAGATCTCCGCAATGGGTATATTTAAAATCAAACAAAAGCTTATTACAAACCAGAAATTATAAGGGGTTTGCTGGCAAGAGGATATGATAAAATGAGAGCCGTGATAGGAATTAGATTGGGAACCACTGTGCTGAACGATCCTATGAGATTTTTCGTGCTTAGAGCATGCTCTACTTCGGAACGAAAATTCGTAAGATTTTGATTTTATCGACATCAGGTGAGGGAAAGTGAGAGTAAATTTGATTTATCTTGCCCAGACATATGTGGATGAAAGATCAAAAATACTCGACGAAATGAAGAGTGGTGCAGGGTCTGATGAGGTATTATTTACTAATTTATCTTCTGATTTTTATAGCGCCTGGTATCAACATCAGTAGGATGTGCAGTGTAGGTACGTGTATGGTACAAAAGGTAGGATTTCCTACGAAATATGTCGTAACAGTTTTCCACAGAGAAAGCCTAATATATTTTCTAGGACTTATCTCATAGTGTATAGCTGGCCTTACAGATTACAAGCAAACGATAAGACAGAGATACTTGTAAAGGCGCCATTTCTTCTAGTGCCTGGGCTTCAGACAATGATGACCTGAAAGTAAAATAAATATCTGTTGGCATAAGTCAATATACATTTACAATTTCAATTTTCAATAAATCTCTAAAGTTTGTTCACACTTCTAAAACTGTGATTAAATATAACATCTTCGTGTACATCAATGTTTTTCAAATGCAAGTAATTTATTGTATATACATATAATTTTTAATACACTTATTTTGTATATCGGCACTCGGGCGCAGACAATGCTGGACGTCAATTCCGGTAAAATTATTAGGTGGAATAGATTGGGATCGAACCAAAGAACAATATGCCCGTAGTTAAATGTTCGAAATGTACCTTCAAATAACAGAGGAAGTTTGTTTGATGTGTGTCATTAAATGGGAATGTTGAAGTTCCATTTCCAATTTAGTCGAAAATTAGAAATTGTTGCATACCATTATGTTTCCCCGAATCACTCATATATAATTTGTACATAAATAACTTTCAGAAAGTTCGTTGTATAACGTACTGCTTCCGGCACGTGGTGGGTCTTCAAGTGTTTCGTCACCGTTCTTAAATTTGTTAAACTGCCGCTGCACTCTCTGCGTAGTAACGGCACCCTCACTAAAGGCTTGGCATATCTTCCGCCTCGCTGCAGCGGCGTGATACCCAAGTTTAAACTCGTACAGGATACACGTCCTTATGACGCTCTGTGGAGGTCCGATGTTCACTCTGTCCTTATGCAAGTTCATGGTGTAACTGACTTGCCACAACCAGGTAGTATGTTGGATATACCCGCTTCAACAACTGATCTTCACCTTATTTCCATTCGCTTTGAACTCACGGTGTGAGGGCCAATGGCACATAGATCTCCACAAAAAGCGACAGAACTTTCTTGGTTACGTTTATATTAATTATACATTGTAGGTTTTTCTTTGTCACATTTAGTCATTGTTATTTAAAATGGAAATTACTTCAACTTCATTCAAACGTTATGGATAGCTTGTGAAACTGAGAGCTTCTATGCTTTGCTCTCAGAGCTCTCAGAGCTCTGTCGAAGTTCAGAAATTAAAGAAGTGTATTGTGTATTGTTAGCAAATATGCATTGATTCTAAATTTATTAACTGATTCTTTTGAACATAGCAATAGTAGTAAACGAAAAGTTCTTTTTCCTCGTTCAGGTTGTAATGGCTCCAAAATCTGAAGTGAACACAATAAACAGAATAAATTCTCCACAGGCAAATCCAGAAGTTGGACGTAAGTATATTTGAATTATAAATATTTCTAGATTTAAATAGTATTTATGATAATCAAAAAATGTAGGAGTTCCATAAACAAATACATACTTGTAAAGAAATATGTAGAAAATTCGTAAACAAAATACTGTAATCCAGGAATCGAGAGTTAGCATCTTCTAGATTTATTCTGAACTTTTAACCGCTTATTTTTGTTCAGTCATACTAATGACCGTGTCGCTTCGATTTCTGCTTGTACACTCCTGTTTGCATAAACTTGGAAACTTTTTGAAAGACTAACTGCAAAAAAGTATGGCTTGATCCATCACAATTCTCTTAGATCTATATAGAGGGAATTGCATTTTCCCTCCTTTTTTTATATAGACACTAGTTGCAAGACATACACCCTTGTATGTTTTCTTACTTCAACTCATAATATCATACAGTCTGCAATCTTTCTACACATTAAATGCTCCAAAACTTGAAAATATCTCCTGTCTCACAGAAGGTATTGCATTCGACGAGCTCCCTATCCTAAGATGGGAATGGAACTCTTGTTAAAAAAATAAAAGTATACATACCTATACTGAAGGTAGCCGATCGCGTTGAGATGCTTCGTCTTTGCAAAACTTGGAAACCGAGGATTCAAAACACGGTCTCAGATTTTTTTTCGAAACATGAAGAAATAAAGACATAATTAAAAGTGTAATACTTGTTACATGTGTGAACTACAAATTTAAGTAAAGTTTGCTGGCCTGTCAGGTTTGGTCCGAAGAAAAGTTACATCTCCTCGACTTTGGCCTATGGCCTTCCGTAACACATGTCCGGACCCCAGCCAAATCGGTTGCGTACAAGTAACGTCATTCGCTTCCTAGTTAGAGCATGTAGGGCCACTTTGGGGCCCCTATTTCGGAAATTTATGCGTATTGGTCCAACGCCAAAATACGTATCTCCTACTTTGGTCTCCCGTAACATCCGGAACCCAGCAAAGTCGGTTGTGTACATATAACGTCGTTCTCTTCCTAGTTATAGCTTGTAGGGATACTTTGGGGCCCCGTATTTCGGAAATTTCTGCGTATGGGCCCAAATGCCAAAATACGTGTCTCCTACTTTGGTCTCCCGTAACACATATCCGGAACCCAGCCAAATCGATTGTATACATGTAACGTCGTTCGCTTCCTAGTTAGAGCATGTAGGGCCACTTTAGGGCCCCTATTTGGGAAATTTCTTGGTATGGGCCCAAACGCCAAAATACGTGTCTCCCACTTTGGTCTCCCGTAACACATATCCGGAACCCAGCGAAAACGGCTGTGTACATGTAACGTCATTCGCTTCCTAGTTAGAGCATGTAGGGCCACTTTGGGGCCCGTATTTCGGATATTTCTGCGTATGGGCCCAAACGCCAAAATACATGTATCCTACTTAGGTCTCCCGTAACACATATCCGGACCCTAGCCAAATCGGTTGTTTACACTTGAGACCGTTTCCTCGTAAGTAGAATTTGTTGTTTTCAGAACGATACATAATAAGGCTTTCTTTTGGGTAAAATAATTTGGATTATTTATGTATGATATTGATATTTTAAGAATATATGCATACGAATGTAGTAAAGAATTG